>NW_028185228.1:1283520-1392648 GCF_003343005.1 Rhea americana | reverse complement strand
GAGCAGCCTGGCGCGGATCCGCGCGGACCACGAGCGGGCTCTGCGGGAGGCCAAGGAGACGCTGCAGAAGCTGCCCGAGGAGATCCGCAGGGACATCCGCCAGGACAAGGAGAAACTTCTGCAGGACGCCCGCGGCAGGAAGGAGGCGGGAGCCCCCGGGCTGCCCCAGCGCCCCTTCCGCCAGCCCGCCGGCGCCGTGGGGCGGGAGCCCGCCGACCCCGCCGTCCGGCAGCGGAGGGACAAAATCAAAGAGGTGGGTGGCGGCGGCGTGGGGCGGCCCAGCCCGGCGGTGGGGGGAGTTGGGGAGCGGCCGCCCCGCAGCCCCGACGGCGCGGCCGCAGCCCCGGCGGCGGGCGCCGCTGCCCGCGGGAGCGGTCGCTGCCAGCTGTTGCGCCGAGCCCGGCGCCGTCCTGCGCCCTCAGTGCGGGATTTTAGGGGAGGGGGGTTGTGTGGTTTTTTTTTTCCTTTCCCACGCGCGGGCGCGTCGCGGTCCCGCTGGCGTTGGGGCTGTGGAGCGCTCTGGGAGGTGCGTCCGGGGAAGGGCGAAACGCCGCCGCTCGGGCTTTTAGCGGAAAGGCGCCTGAGCTGGAGCCCCTGGCCACGAACTCCGTGAGCCTCGCGCCCCTCGGTGCCGCACGGCCGGTCCCGAGGCCCCTCTCGAGCATTTCGGCGCAGAAACTCCCCGAAGTAAATGTAGGTGAGACTGTCGGGAGCGCGGCTGGGTAGGGTTCTTGGGGCAGAAGAAGAGTTTGCCCGATGCGTAGTTCAGTTTCCTGTCGTTGCTGGCTGTTTTATGTATCAAACTGACAACTTCAGGCGGCTGCGGGGATTAGGGTTTATGCATTAATAACTAGTGTATGTTTCCTGTTCTGCGGTGGTGGAAATGAGACAGGACGGAGGCTGAAACTCCTGCATGTTTCTGTGTTTGTGAAGCATCGTGAGCCTTATTTGGACCGACTTATTCTTATTTGCACGTTTGTACTGAGCAGTATGAAAAGTGAGCACTGAAATCACCCAAATGTCAAATAAGAAGCTCTCWCAAATCTCCAGTTGTGACCCGAGCTCTGGAGTCCTCTCATCGGGTTAACTACGCTAGCGAATTGTGCAGCACTCGTAAGCAATGAATGCCAATGCAAAGGTATTTTGAGGGGAGAAACTCTCAAGTGTGCATGTTTTAGACCGCATATTAAACGTATGCAGGGACAACTTACTCTTTTGTTTGTGGTCTCGCACAGCCTCCCTGRGGCATACAGAACAATTAAAAGCACCAATAAACTGGTTTTCCAGGGCTCTTGAATTGCCGTGCTAGTACTTAGAGCTAGTGTAGTGAGGCTCCAGACCTGATGTGCTGAATTCAGTASTATAAAACAGCTGGTGCTTTTCTAAGGAGGAAAGCTCAGATGCAACAAGTAAATAAGCTGGAGGAAGCAGGTAAAACTTAAGCATACCACTGATTTTGCTGTCTTAGCACTGTGCTGACTAGTCCAGTAGATACACATGTATGTGTGCATATATGTATGCTTGCGTGTGTGTCTGTGCATATACATACTTAYTTACATACATACCCTAGTATCTCTTAATTTTTTTCTCTCTCTTTCTATCCCATCACTCTTCTTTCTCCCCTGCTTCACCCTAGAAGCCACTGACAGTATAGCAGCCCCCCAAAGCAGATGTCTGGCAGTGTAAGCATAGGAAATGACAAAAGACTGAGATAGTTTTCAGATCTCTGTTTTCTTCATGTCTCAGTATGTTTCCCTCAATATTATTTCTGTTACTTCTGGGAATTTCCTTTCCTCTTGATTCAGTATCTGAACTTAACATACCGTTTACTTCATCGCTCTTGATTGGTTTGACCTTTTTTTTCTTCTTTGAGGAAAAAGCCGTGCTCTTTTTTTCCCCCAGTGTTAAAACAGTGTTTCCTATTCTGTATTAACTTGTTTTCTTAGCTGTCCATTGTTTCATATATTGCCATTTTTGTTGCTATTTTCGCTGTCTTTGCAATCCTCTGTCTACTTTCCCCCCGCCCCCCATTGTAGCTTTACTGGCAAACTCTAATCTATAGTGTTTTTAGAAATAGTTTTAAATTGTAACTTTTACAAGCATGAACTTTGTACTAAACTGTACATGCAGGCAAACCGAGGAAACTACCTGTTCAAGTTCCTGTCTTGTGCCTTGCATTTGCATGCTGGTGGTGCAAACTTCAAGAATCTGTTTGCTTCCATAGTCTCTTGAGTCTGGAATTTGAGTCTGAATTATATAACGTATGTTGTGTAATTAGGACTTAAATTTTGAATCTGTTCCTGTGGGTATTTCTGACAGAGGGAGCAGACTGCTTTAAAGGAAAAGAATGACAAGTATGGTTGCTCTGCCATCCGTTCCAGTCCTCAAAGAGCTCCATGTCTTCAAAGTGTTGGTGTAAAAGCAGAGGGGAGGAGAGAGCTTAGAGAGGTTTTGTTCATATACCATTATAAATTGTAAGCTGAATTAAGTGTTTAGAAGTCTAGTCAGTGCTAATATGGTGATATGGTTTGTGATTGATAACATGGATTATGATTATGATTTTATGCCATTTCTTGACTAAGTTTTGTTAAAAAACTTTTAGCTATTTTTCTGTGGCATACTTCTTGTAAAAACTGTGAAGCTTAGTATATTTCCCCCATTTCTTAAAAAAAAAAAGATATTGAACTTTATTTAGTATCGMGTATCACAAATGACTAGGAAAATAAGAAAGTTGCTGAAAGTCTAACAAGTGGGTGAAGTGGGGATGCAGAAAYGCGCAGCAGTGGAGATGGCATTGCTGCCACCGCTTACCCCTCTGTAAGACAGTGTCATTGCTCTGACTGCGTGTGCAGCAGCCGTGTACCTGCGAGGCCTCCGTGTCTGCCCCTGTCCTCTCCTGATGGATCAGGRGTGTAGGCCAGAGACTAGATACTGATGCGTGCTGTTATTTCTCTTCAGATGATGAATTGCCCACAGTCGYTGAAAGCGGATCTGGCAGTACTGCCTGCAATGAAGTTTGCCTGTTACTTCCTGTTATAAAACTGCTGTCAGTTGCTTGTGACTGTGCTATTTTTTTTTTTTTTAACTGGCTGACCTGATGTTGGCTGTACCGACTGTCTTCCTCAGGCCAAATGTTTCAGGAAGGTTTCAACAAAGTGGTACAGCTGCTTTCAAGCATATCGATGAAGAGTTGTGTTTTGTTAGTCCTTAAGCTCTTTAGGCAGGTTTAGTGATGCTCTGACATCTCCATGCCTTGGAGCAGCGTCTGAGTACCTGGAACTTCTCATGCTGGTCTCTGTTTTTGTGTCCTGCCTGGAGCCATGGACTTGATTGGGGAGGCGGTGGTTGGTATTCCCCTTTTGTCACTCACTGTCAYTGACTTGAGAGACTAGAGGACTCTTCCTTCGAGCAAGTGCCTCCCGTGATATCTGTTCCCCATCCGTAGAAAGGAGGCATGGAAGGAAATGGAGACTCTGATAACATTTTTGCATGCATGAGTGGAACCGTCTCTGCTGTTGTCCAGCCATAACCAACAGTGTAATCAGAAATAACACCAGGGATGACTTGCAAGTACGTAGGTAGTATGAAAAAAGGGGCAGCTTGATGTGAACTAAAGCAGTGATTAGTAGAGGACAGAGATAGTGGGGATAGGCTAGTGAGGCAGGAGATGCACTGTTTCAATTAGGGAAGTCTGATTTTGAATCTTTTTAAAATCCARTCCCTCTCTCTTGAAAAGGAAAAAAATTGTGATTGAATTATTTAGGTGTTAGAAAAATAACAAAAACTGAACCCTTTCATTTCAGAGAAAAGAACTTGAAAAGGACGAATGAGCTAGCTCAGGTACTAGAAGCAATATAATCACATTAGTGCAGCACTCTGCTCAGGCTAATTAATCCTGCTGAATAGCTAGCTATTGGTGCTGGTGGAGCACCATACTAATACAGCTGGGCTGCTCTTGAACTGGATAGCAAGCTTGGATACGCTACACATCAGTGTATGGTGCTGTTCAGACATGTCCTCAGGATAAAAGCATCCTTGGAAAGCTGGGATCCAGTGGCCTAAGATATATGATCATGCTCTCTGTTCCTTCCAGCACTCCAATTGCTTCCACAATACTCAACCATTGCAGTCAACTAAGTAGAGGTCCCAGARGGGAGAGTTTTATTCACTAATTCGGCTGTTATTTCTGAGCATCAGTCCTTTGAGCTGGACAGTGCAGCAGTCCTGAGGCAGCAAAACAGATTCAGCAGCTGAAAGTTACCTCATGATATCTTTAAAGCGAGAACCCRATTGAGGTTGCATTAGCAGCACGAATTCTGAAGCTTCCTGCATGCTTGTTTTGTTTGTTTAGTTTCAGCATTACTCGTTTTCTGTGGCAGTTTMATTGGAAATCATTGGATTAAGCAAGAAGTCTTTGTAATGCTGCAGGGAAGTTCAGAAATATCTGGGGAGGGTGTGGGGGGAACCACCGCAGAATGCTTATGAGCGTAAAAGTGAATGAATAATATTAGCTCTCTGTTTTTCATCATGCACTTGACCTAGCAGCACTGGGGTATGATTGGAACTCCCCGATAATAGGGAGGAGTGATGGTAGAATTGCATGGCGTAGCTCACCTCTGAAAAGGGGCCATTGGCCCCATTTTCCTTCCTACACCCTCCTGCTACTTGCTCTCCTGTTTGCTGGTATGCTGGTGCTGCTGGGCTGGGAGGTCTCATGGACAGTGGGGGTGTGAAGAACAGGACTTTTTGATGATTCCCCTGGAGCCACCTGTAAAGCTGATGCAGTTCACTAAACCAGTGGAAAAGTAACAGAACAAAAAAGRTTCAATAGTTCTGTATAAAGTTGGTGAGTCAAAGTGGTTAATGGAAGGGTCCACTCAGTGCTTGTTCTGGCTGTAGTGGGGGAGCCGTACTGTATGGAGGAAGCAGGTGGAAGGAGAAAGAGGAACAAACCCCTTCCTTTCAGGAGGAAAGGAGGAAGTTGTCCAAGTAGCTGATCTGACCTACCTTCACCCTTAAATTTGAATCTCCACAGCATGACATTTGCAGAGTGAAGGTTCACTCTGCTGTGGTGACCTTCTGTGGCAGGCAGGAGCACTGCACTTCAGAAGGCTGCTGCCTCCCAACTCCTTTTCTCAAAACACAGAATGGGGGAAAAAATACTGTAGCAGTACTTAGTGAAAYCTGGGAGTCCCTTTACTAGGATTCACAGTGCTTTTATTGCAAGGAAGATTGTGAGGCCCCTGTAGGATGAGAAGAGTTTGAAAAGGATGCTGTGCACCTATTGAGTGGTTCCCAGTCTCAAATGCATGTTCACTGATGGTATATTTCTTTAAGAATAAGATGCAATTAAAGGAAGTAATGTAATGAGTTAGCAAGGTAGTGATTCCTGGAAATATGTTGATGATGCAATGTAATTTTTCTTTTTAAGTTTTCTCAGTGTACTTTCTGACCTTAATGTCAACATCTTGTAGCTGTCATCCAGTTTCTCAAAGGAGTTCAAAATGAAGTTTAAATGAACCTTGTCTTTGTTTTTTTTTTTTTTATTTCAACCCTTTATTTACCTGTTATCTGTAATGTTTTCTTATCTGCTAGTTGAGTTTGAAGGTTTCACAGTGCCTTCCTTCCTGAAAAATATTACTGATGTATTTCTGTTTTTGTTTTTAATAATGGTTTTAAAAAAGACTAAGGAGGTGAGTTAGGTGCGTAAATAAAATGGTATCTTATATGCCTAAGTTATTGAGGTGATCCTTAGGGGGCTTGTAGACATTCTCCTAGGCTTTGCTGGAAGGTCTGTGCTCATGTCAAGTGGCAGCTGGAGGTGGGGTAGGATATCTTATAGCATCTAAAATGTCACAAAATGATATGTTAAACTGCTTGCTTAGGGATAATGACAAGGAAAGATGCAGAGAATCTTCATCTAAGTAATGGAGACTACRATGCAGGGACTCCCTTACGCAGATCTCTGGGCTCTGGCATTTGCCAGACCCTTTGCAGAGCCAGTTCAACCCACCAGCCCGATAGAAAGCTACCCACCTGCCCACCCACGCTGACGTTGGGTTCACTGCCTGGCAGGGTCGGGAGGCAACCTGGTTCTGTGGTGCACAAGGGGAGCAGTCGACCACGCTAGGCTGGTACGTTTGGAAGCAGCTGCAAAGTGGAGGCTGCGKTGGAGAGTGGGACTGGGGCTTCTTTTGCCATGAGACACCAGAGAGCCTCAGTGAYGGGACAGTTGGCTGCAGTGGCAGTGGAGAGCCATTGCCAAAGCAGTGTCCCATCTGCTTCCTGGTGCYCTCTTTTCTGGGAGCCCCTTGTTTCAGGTGAGTTGCTTGGGCTGTTTGCCATGTCCTCTCCATTTTTTGAGGACCTGGCAGCCTCAATCAACTGACTTGAAGTTTCTGACAGATAGGCAAAATGCCTGTYTCGCTTGAACCTCCGTCATGAGATGGATGAATATCTCAGCCTGTGACAGCGTGCACATTTGACAGGAATATGCAACTTTGGCACTCGGGTGAGTTCCCATGGCTAGTTCATGTTGTCAGCCTTTACGAGCTCTCTGTGAGCTGAATAAAAGCAATATTTCCTTTTTTATATAAAGGAATATGTTCATGCTTGGTCTACGTTCTCAACAGGTAAATTTGCCAAAACTAACTGAACGACATGTAACTGGATCCTCTAGAACAGAGAGGAAAACGTTCGCTGGAAAGCATCTGGCTTTCAAAAAAAAAAAAAAATCAAGCGCACAGTTTATTCTTTAACTGAAAACTGTGTGCACATTTTAGGTAGAGGCAAAACCTAAGTTCCAGACACACAAGACTCTTTTGGTGAAAATTAAACAAGGTGATGAAAAGGGGTGAGGTAAAGCTTAAAGTGGAACRTCTCCTGTATTTTGGTGCAAGTTAGATTCTCATGGTGGTAATCTTGTATTTAATATTTATCTAGCAGCCTATGACAGGCAGTTAGCTTAGGGAAATGGAGTRAATCATAATGGTGCTGAATACAACTGCTTAAGGCTGTAGGTTTATGCCTCAGGCAAACTGAAGCAGAAAAATTCCACCTATTTATTAAAATCTACTAGTAGGGCAGAAAAATGTCCCTCATCCAGAGGAAAAATGCTAGCATGGCAGATAGGCAGGCAGCTTTTTTTGTGTGTTAGTGAAGGCATGGAATTGTGAAAGCAAATCATGGATGGATGGGAGACAGCACTTCTCATGAAAGATAATTAACTTCATTATGTTAGCACCTGTATGACTGCTGGACAGATGCACTTTCCCTGGAAGCTCCCTGAAACATACTCAGGAATTCCTAGGGCCCCCTATGTTCGCCTCCTGGAAGTGTTGCTTGCAGAGCCAGCATTGACACAGATTTCTGCGGTTTTCATCTTTAAATAGAATGCCTTAGCGTGCAATAACGTACATCTTTCTAACTTACTTGGCAGAACAACATTCTAATACTTCGAGAAAGTGGCTTTCATTCRGTGCTCGCTGCCATCTACCAGGGCGGCACTTCTCTGGCAATAGGCTGTAGCCTAAGGTAGCACAATAATGATAAAACATTCTGGTACTGTGCATTTCTAATAACAAACTGCACTATTAACGTATGTTTTAGACATTTGGTTTTGAGAAACTTTGTGGTTATTTCTAAGTAATTTCTAGAACTGCCATTGTAAGCTTGCAKAAAGTAATTATATAGGTGGGCCTATGAATTAAGCAACATGGGCAATGTACCAAGTACTTGATATACTGGATCCTTTTTGTGTGTGTGAATACTTTCTTTATGCAAAAAATGAGGGGGTTTTTAAGTATCTGATGAAAAGAATGCATGCATACTTGTAAGAAGTCTCTASCCTCTTCTTTTTCCATGACTGCTTATAACCAGACTTGCAAATCTCTCATGAAAACATAATTGGTGATGAATAAAGCACGTGTTTACCTGAAACAGATTAAATGAAACCCTGTTCACAGAGCTGTGTTACAACAGTTACTGTCGTAATAGAGTACTTGGCACCCTTTCCCATAGCATTCAGAAGACTTTAGCACTGCGAGAAAGTAGTGTGTTTCTCCAGAGGTGAGCGGGGTCTAGCGACTCGGGCGAGATCGTACCGTGCATCAGCGGCAGGGTTAAGAATAGGCCTTGATTACCTGGCTCCGGTTAAATTGCTCTGCGCTGAGCCGAGGGCTGTTGCTGCGGGCTACGTGAAGGCTCTTACCCGCTCTTTGCTCCTGTCTGGTGCGAGTCTCTTGCTCGGGCATGTCAGCTCRCTGGGGTTGATCTAAGCCTGGGTTTTGGAGCGCGGTTCAAGACCACGCATGGGCAGCTGTGGTCTGCTGCTGAACTACTGTTAATCAGCCTGGTTATTCCAGGGACAGACTGAGCCTGAGACGCCTCGATTCTGTGTTTAGGCCACCAGGTTAAGCATTTTAAACAGTCCTGGAAATCAAATGCTCTGGTCTAGTGCTGTTTGGAGGGAAAGCAAGTGGGGTCATAAGCCTGCAGCCTTGCCTTTCTTGCATCTTGAAATGTTCCGTGTGAGCGCAGTTATAACCAAAGAATGCTTGTATGAAATAACATGACAGCCTGCTATAATTCACCTCAGTAAGCTGACCGGATTTTATAGCTAGTGTTTATGAACATACAGGTATTGCTCGTTCTGATGCCTCTAACTTTAAAAGCTTTCCAAACAGATTGGGTGAGCACATAACCTGCTATTGCGTTCTTAAAACTGTTAAACATCCGCAGCGCTTGTGGGAGCACTGAGATACGCAGTCTCTTATGCAAAGGTAAATGCAAGTGTAAAACCTACTTTCATTTGTCCTCCCACTCTCTCTTGGAAACTGTACATGCCTTGGCATGTATATTGTTTAAGAAGTAAAGCAAGTGGATGGAAGTCTGACTTCTAAGAAACTTGGCCCCTTTGTTTAAACATGAAGCTCTGATAAAGTAAGAAAAGACGTGAAAATCAAAAGAGATGGGGAAGGCCAAAAGATGCTGTACCAGGAATGAGCTAATAATTTTGGAAYATCTGGCTATTAAAAGACTTCCTGTGTGCTTTTAAAAAATTCTCTCATAAGAATCGACTTTTTTCTCTGATACTGGGTAGGAGCAGAAGTTGCAGTTTTTRTGTAAAAACATGCTTTCTTGAAGTTCTCATGTGACAGTATGTATTGGTTGCATTTATATTACAGGCAGTATTATGTTTCATCCATAAGATTAMAGTAGAAAGGAAAGAGAAGGAAGGAACAGTATCTGATGCTTTTTTTCCAGAAATTTACATAATCTAACTTGTGTAAGGGTGATCTTATTGCTTGGCAACATGAAACATCTATTTCAATTATTTATTCAGAGTGCACTTTTAAAACATTCTAATAAAATTGTATTAGACCAGTATGGCTTGCTGCTTTAATTAGCATTCAGACCACTGTGAGGTGCCTTTTGTTCTATGTATTTATTTTTAATATATCTGCATATTTTCCTTTTGCTTAGCTCCTTGCATAAAAAACATCTTTTGTTCAGGGACTGCTTTTTTTTTCCTAAGGAAATAGGAAGTAGCTTGTGTAAAAGAATACCAAGATTTTTAAAAAAATTGCTTTGGAAGAGTAATGCTTAAGAAGATAGCAATTTTACTATCCTCTGCTATGCACAGACAAATGCAAACCCAGCCTTTAACTCTACTGTCAGTTTTCTCACTGCCTTTGAGTACTGACATCTGTTGGTGCCCTGAATGGTGATACTYGGAATAAAGCTTTGCCCATACTGCTGTCTGTAGGGAAATCTGCTGCTTGTTACTGTGGTTGTAGTTCTCCACCCATCTGTGATTCTGAGAACTGCACTCCAAAATTTGTCTAGGGCCTAAATAGTCACACTAGAGTCTTTAAACTAGAGCTTAAAGAAGAGAAATAGATATTAATAACTTGGAGGGACTGATATCCTCCCTCCCCTCCATCATGTAACAGAAAACCTAATGATCACTTAGAGAGCAGGAGAGTTATAACCATGATGTATTTAAAAAGTCATAACGCTTCAAAGCTGTGTGCTGCTTGCTTTGTTCCGGTGAGGTTGTCTGAAGAGCCACCATGGAAAAAACTGCACTGTGTAATGCCAGACTGCAAGTTGAGTGATATTTTTGTGTCTTACTCAGTAGTGCTCTAGAGCAAGCATGAAGCACGGCACTGAACCAGAACTGGATCTTCATAGAAATGTTTGTGATCTTGCCAAGGGCTAAGGTGCCGTCACAGATCAAAAAGGGCRTTTCAGAAAACAGCCTTTCTGAAGAAAAGCCCTTAAGCCTCTTCGTGCAGTTTCTTTAAAAATTCACCGTATTTGTGTGTGCACAYGAAGGRGTGTGTRTATGTGTGTGTGTACATATATATATAGAGAGAGGAGAGATGTTTTTGTATCTCTCTGTATAAAGATGTTTAACATTAGAGCCAAATACTTTGTGCATCTGGTAGAGGATGAATTCTCTTGTCTGTCCCGGTCTGTCCCTAAGGATGTAGTTTGAGTGCAAGCTCTGATCTGAATAAGTACCGTGAATAAAGTCAGGGGCATTGACTTTACAAATAGTCATCTAAATTGAAAAGGTAATTATATATATGCTGCAGGCAAAATCCAGAGCATTGGGATGAAGCAAAGAAATTCTTGAATTTCAGCAGTTATCAGTTTTACATAGATTATTTTGTTATACGTATCTAAACCTTGAAAAAGTAGATGCTCTGCAGAAAAGTTTTCAGACTTCACAGGAAGCACGGTTTTATTATGCAGCCTGATCATCTCAAAACATTACGGAAGTATGGTTGGTCTGCATTAATGTGTGCTGGAGTTTTGTTTGTTCTTTCCCATAAGCTTCTACTTACCATATAATTTTGTTGTTGAGAGAGAGAGCGCAATCCAGACTCACTTAATGATTTTTCTAGTCTGCGTAGAGAGAAAGCAATCTTCAGTCAGCTTGAAGATCCCACATATTATATGGTAATCAAGATGGTTACTGACTGAAAAAGTAGTTTTGTTGCCTTTCTTAGATCCTGCTTGCTGTGAAGAAAGATGTTCCAAATTTTATCTTTTTAATCATTAAATACACYAGTTTTATGAAGTGTAGGGGTTCCTGTTTCAAACTGTTCTCATTTCTGTAGAGGCTGAATTTTACTTTTTACACTTGCAGCTTTTTATTTTGATATTAATTCCTGAAAAGAAGTTGCCTGSAGACATGATTATTTGAACCCTGTAATGAGATTGCCATGTTTTTTCCATGTGGAGGGCAAATATTACCCAGAATAGTAATTATTATAGAATACATCACAAGTACATAGAGCTATATTAATAATGTCGTGTAATGTCATCATTTAAGAAAATCGTAAAGATTTAAATTGGAAGGGACCTCTGGAGACATGTGCTCAGTTTCTTGCTCAGAGCAGTACTGACTTCAAAATAATATCAGGTTGCTCAGAAACTTGTGCARTCAAATTTGGGAAATCTCCAAAGATGGAGATTTGGCACCCTCTCTGGACAAACCTATTCCTGTCTCTAAAGACCTTATGTTTTTTTTTTAATTGTTATTACTGTAGCTAGTTTGAATTTCTCTTGCTGCAACTTGTCACCATTGTCTCTTCTTTTACTGTGCACTACTAAGATGATCTTSACTCCTTCTTCTCTGTATACAACCGTTAGGTAGGTAAGACAGTAAATAAACTCTCCCCCCCGCCTTCCCATTCGTCATCTCCAGTTTGAGCAAACCCAGCTCTGTCAGCCTTTCCTCATGTTCTTCTTTACTTCACGCCCCCCCCACCCCACCCCGCCAAATCTCTATGTTGGTGTACCAGGGAGCGCAAAACCGAGAACRACACTCTGTTTGAGGCCCCGGGAATGTCAAGCAGAAGGTCTTAATCATTTCCCTTGACAAATGGGCACACTTGCTAATGAAGCCCACTATATAGCTGGTCTTCATCACTGCAAGGATGCTTTGCTGACCTGTGTTCAGCCAGTTGTCCAGCAGAACCCCTAGCTGCAAAGCTGCTTTCCAGCCAGTAATTTCCCAGTGTGTATTTGTGCAATGGATTATGCTATGCCAGGTATAAGATTTTGTGTTTGCTGAGCTTCATGAGGCTTGTCAGCCCACCGCAGCAGCTTGTTGATGCCCTTGGAGCAGGAGCYCTGCTCTCCAGCTTCCCAATTGCTGTCCTATTTTTGGCATTATCCTTAAACTTGGTGTGTTGTCTTCCGTTGYCCAGATCTGCCTGAGAGGAATGTCACTCGTAACTGGCCACTTAGTTTACTTTGGCTGATTTACCATTGCTTTTTGAGCTTGGCAGACCAGCCAGTTTTTCACTGACCCTGTTGATCACCCATTTAGTCCATGCCTCTCTGCTTTGGCCACAATAGTGCTTAAGGGGGGCTGTGTCAAAAACTATGCTAAAGTCATGGTAAACAATATGTGCTGCTCTTTCCTCATCCACAGAGCCAATTGCTTCATCATAAAAAGTAATTGAGTTGATTGAGCACAGTTTGCCTTTGGGAATCGTGCTTGCTGTTTGCAAAGATGTTTTTGTCCTTCATGTCCCAAGAAATAGCTTCAAGGAGGATTTGCTCCATATTCTTTCCAGGGGTTGGGATAAGGTTGACGAGCCTGTAGTTCCCTGAGGCTAGCACCTCTTCCCAGCAAGTTCTGCTGCTCTGCCTCAAGAGCATGCCTTGCTGGTAGACCAAAGAAAAAAAGAAATTAAGCTCTCAATCTTAATGTGTTTTGTCACTAGTTTGCCCTGCTTGTTCAGCAACAGGTCCCTGTTTTCTTAAGTCTTCTTTCTGCTGCCAAGGTACCTGTAGAGACCCTTCCTGTCCCACAGTGGTTTCCAGCTGAGCATCYCCTCACCTGGACTTCTACCTCTGCCCATTCTCTTGCTCCCTTCTCTCAGGTGCTTCCCATCCTGCCAGGGACCTGCTTGTTGTCCTATGCGTCGAGATGGACCCTGCTTGCCCCTAAAGGCTGACCAGCTCTCCTGAGCTCCTTTGTTGTGTTTAGTCTCTGGACAAGCTAGGTTTGCTCACCTGAAGTGCAGGGTCTATTACTTGCCTTCTTCACTTCCTCCAGGATCTAAAGCTCTCCTGTCCAGCATGTAAATGGGCTGATTTACTACAGCTTGTGGTTTAGACAGTTTTCTTTCATAAACTAGTTGTTCTGAAGTAAGCTTTTATTATTGGAAGTGGGGCAGCGGAGGAAAATGACTTGTGGCCTTTTTTGACTCCTTTGTATCTGTGCTACATTTCTCAGTTTCATTTTTTGGGCATAGTAGGTAGCTGGACATGAGCTCTGATATTTTGAATTTCTTTTAAAAATAAGAAAATGTTTACCGAACAAACAGGTATAGATAACATACGGAATTTTGAGACTGCTTACTTTATCTATAAGCATTCAAAATGAGCAAAAAAAAATTAGGACTGGCTTACAAACCTGTTTTTTCATAAACTTGCACCTGTTGTATGACTTATTGTCTGKTTTGTTGTAAAGATATTTACAGTAAGATTGTACTATATCACAGTACATTACTAATTCTCTTGACACCATATATCACAATGAAGTCTGGCTTTTCTAGAAACTTGGTTTTGAAAATGAAGTCTGTCTTTATAGTGTCTGGTGTTCACTGTCCAAAATCACTGGTCACTTCCAAAAACATAGGCTTCCAGTATTGTAGTGATAAATGAGCAACCTTTCAATTTGACATAACTGTTTTGATTTTGTGATGAGAGAAACTAAGTTTTTTCTAGCTAAGGCAGTGACTATATCATCTTCCTGTTGTGCCAACTTTTGATCCTTTGTTATGGGAACAGTGACCACCCATAATTTTTATTTGTCATTTAAAGCAAAATATGGAAAAGTAACCATAAAGCCTACATGAGTACTAGCTATGGGAGCCAAGTAAGATTGAGGAAAGGGCCTCTGAGTTTTAGAAAGATGTCAAGCTTGCTTTAACTTCTGGGCAGAAATGTTTCCTAAATTGTCTAGGATGTATGGAGGTTTCATTTCATGCAGGAAGTAAGTTACTTTGAGTTTGTTTGGCATTTGAAAGCTTGACCAGTGGCTCTTCCCCACTATTATATTTTTGATCTACCACTTGAGGTAAAAGTCCAGCATTCTGATTTTGTTTACAAAGCAGGTCCTGTAGGCTAAGCTGTTGGGAGTCTGGGTCTCTTGTGTGCCCAGGGAAACTGTAGGTGAACATTCTGGCCTGTGTCTGCTGGGCATTGAGAGAAAAACTTTTTATTGCTTTTTGTTTCTTTGTTTTTTGCTAAAGTCTTGATCATGAGAACCTGGAAGTACACCACTACTATTAATACACCCACCACACTATTAATAGTACATTAAGATGTTTAACATATTTGGTTTAGAGTGACTTTAGCTGATGGGCTAATTACCTATTACCATGTTCTGTGGTGGGGCTTGGGGGGGGAGTGCATTTTGTGTGTAGTGGGGAGGAGGTTCTTCCTTTTTGTTTGAATGCACTATCTTTGTGGTGCCTATTTTACTCTTAATTTGCTGTAGGGAGCCTTTTCCACTTCAGATTCATGCCACCATTTGAAAAAGGCGTATGTTTTCTTTCCTGAGGAAGGAACAAGACCAACAGCTGATGCCAGGACAAGTCTCAAAAAGAGCTTTAAAACCCCTCTGGATTTGTATGACCAAAGCAGTGCAAACAAAKGGGGCTGTGATCCTCTCTCTTAATGTCAAATGCATATAGTGTCTGTTTTACAGACCGTACTTCATCCCCACAAAAACAGAAATGTTTCCCAAAGACCTTTTTGGCTGGTACTGCTGCAGCTTCACCAATAATGATTCTTGTGCTGAGTAACTTTTTGTTGCTATTTATCCTCTGTTATGCAGGGAACTTCTGCAGCCTGTAAAATGAGAACTGTGGATGTGCTGTAATCAGGAAGAAAATAATTTATTCATAATTTCTCTTGGGTATTTCTGCTGTACTTTAATATTCAGTTTCAAATATGCTGCTTATAGGAAACATCCTGGGTGGCATTTTAAGTGCCAAATCAAAACAGCTTGTAATTTGTTATATGTTATTTTCCTACAAAAAAAAAAAAATCCCCCACACCAATTTCAGCTTCTGTCTTTTCCCTAAAAGCAAATAATTAAGAACTTATCTAAATTCCTCAAAGATGTTATGTAAGAAGAGGAAGAGAGAAACTTTATGCGTTTTCTGATAGGTTAAGGAATAATAGAAGTATGTTAAGCAATATTGCTAATCTTTCATTTGAAAACTAGTAAGTGGGAATCACTGGTAGTACCAGATGTACCATGTTTTACCAAAGAAATAAATGTATAGGGGAGTGTTTTAGGAAAGTGAAAGATCCTGAGAGTAATCGATCCTCAGAAATTTTTAGAGAAATATTAGTTACACCATAGCATAAAAATTGCAAACATAGTTGCACGTGCACCTATTTATATGCATGTCAGTCAGATGGACCAAAGAAAAAGCTGATACCTGAACATACAGAATTATTGTCCACGTAATATTGCCAAACTGTAATCTCTGTCATCTTTTTAAACATGAAAAAGGTTGTCCTGCTGGGGTTGTAGCATGTTTTTCTATCTGTATTCACTCCTACTGTCGTTAGCACAAACGTTTCGTAGCTGTTACGGCTTGTATATGTGACTGAAACCTGAGAAGGGCCCTGGTTGTAGCTGGTGAATAGTGAGGAAGGGTTTGGCAGCTGGAATGATAAGCGGCACTTCTTGAAACTTATGGTATGAGAATGTGTACTGATGTCTTTATGGTGTARAGACTGACAGAATACTTTTACCTTTTGATCAGTGGGGAGAAGTAACATTGCTGATCTTCAGAAGAGCTGTTACTAATTAAATATAGTCCTTTTTGAATAAGAGCAATATTCGGTTGCAAGTCGCATTATGTTTAAAATGTGTCTTACTCAGTACCTGATAGTTTTCTGACAATCCTTGTCAGCAGTTCTCTRTCGGGTTTTAACACAAGGAGTTTGAAAACAGTTAATTCATGTAGTTAATCCCTCCTATTTTGGGACGTCGCTGAGTTTCATTCACGCTGTCTAACTTTTGTGATATGGTTAGTGTTAAGTAGCTATGAACTCAGTAACTAGTTCTGGGTGAATTTAGAAATACTTGCTTTTTCTATCAGAAAATATGCATCATTAAGGAGAAATCATTTTAATATCWTCTTAGGCTTCTAAGATTACTCAGTCAACCGCTTTCCCCAAATCAGTACAAACCCGCATTCCTTTTTCATCTCTCAGACTTTGGCAGTGCTTTAAAATCTAACCAGTCTTGGCTATGCCAGGTCCGGGCTGGAGGCAAATTCACTGTAAGATAGTGGTGGTCTGGCAGATGCCTTGCCTCTGTAAACTTCCTTTTCCCTGAGCCCCAGTTACATGTTGTTGATCATAGGAAAGGAAGAGCACTTGGGTGCCAAGCCTTTTGGACTGCTTGGCCAAAAATAACTTGAAATAAATGCAAACTATGGAATATTTGCACTGTTTTCTTGCAACTTTGGTCGTGTGAGTAACACACATTTTTTATTTGCTTTGTAACTTGGAAGAAAGCCAAGCTAACTAAAATTATAGCACACTTCAAGTGGTCTGTAAAAACATACCCTATATGAACAAGTTGATTAAAGTAGTTCGCTCTCAAGAAGGTATTAATGTACTGGATGTACTGGATGACCAGCAGACCCCTCCAGCTGGGGCAAGGGACACACTGTCTTTCTTTTAAGGAGACCCATAGCTGATGAGATAAAACTAGCGTCTCGCATGCTTCCTTAAAGTATTTTAGTATCCCTTCTTCAATATTAAGAAAAGAAACAGCGAAAAATCAGAGCAGTAGAATTGGTGGGTGCTTTTCTTTTTCTTTTAATGGCTGTATCTGCTGACAGTTTCAAAGTAAATGGTACTCTTCAGGGACTGTCATTTTCTTTTGGAGAAAGAAAGCAGTAAGCAACTTCTGTTAAAATCAATGAAAAAACCACCAGACTGCAAATAATAAACTAGTTTTTCAGAGTATGTTTTTTGGATAACTAATTTTTGAACTTGAGTTTATTTAATGCTGGAAACTTCAAATGCGGATGTATTACTGATGTATTGCCTCCCTTGCAAACCATTCTTTCTCCATTCTGCTTGACAGCCCCTTGACTTTGGTTTGCAATCTAATTACAGCACTGGTTTGCACCAGCAGGGATTATTGACTTTTAGAAATAAGTGTGTACATTTGATGTTGACTTTGAAACTTACTCAAAAAAAGTAAAATACTTGCTCAGTTTCTTGCTGTAGGTTCAGGTTATTACCCGTTAGCAAGTAGCAGTGGCGTCATATGCAAAGTAGGCTTGAAMTCCACTAGACAAATTGAAACTGTAAGGTAGTGCATGTTTTAATTACACTCATATGTTTATGGGACCAGTAAGCAGACCTGTTAGCTGGCTTTCAGTTGTTGGCCAGAGGCCTTGATATGAGAGAGRTCAAGTCCAGTAGCAGCAGGCACCAGAGCAGAGCCCTCTCTCCTGCACTGCACAACCCAAAGACTTTTCTGCCACATCTTGCTGCTTTTGGATGGGATGTGAAGAGCTCTAGGATTTAATGCTTCAGCTGAGGGCCTTGACTCATGTGACACTTCTGGAGGAATCCGCTTCAATTTTAGCTGGAGCAAGTACTACCTTAAGATGGTTAGTTACCTATTTCAAAGTCAGTAGCAGATTAGCCCAGTGCCTGGTCAAACCTATGCTAGTTCCTGTAAAGTGGACTAAAAGATGATTTCTCCTCAAAGAAATGACAGCCTTACAAGAGTATAAACTRTTGATGGTTACAAGTAGAATAGAAGGAAATGAGTCACTTTTGCCCTGTGGAGCAAGGCGGTGGTGGAGGTTGGTTGGTTTGTTTTTCTAACTGCTAGATGGGACAGAAAGAAGACAATGAACTGGTGAAGTGGATATTTAAGGGGGCATCTTATGGTGAAGTGGCTATTTAAGGGGACATCTTATCTAGCGCACAGGAATGTTAACTCCCRGTTAATCATGTCAGCTAGAAGTCTGTAAATAGGCTTAACCTGGCCTGATTGTAACTACACGTAAATAAATCTTCTTGAGATCTTGACTAGCCTTTAATGTCAAAAACTGTAACTGCAGCAGCAAAGTAGCTGGTAGTACACTAGTTAGTGTTGGCACAGTTTTGAATCTCGGGTCATGGAGTTCTAGAGTAGAGAGTTGTTTAACAAAATCCATCTACCTGTCCTGTGCTACACTGCTTATTCAGTCACCTACAATAAGAGTTTCCAACTTTGGAGATAGGCATAGTTTTACCTACCAAGTGATCTGCTGATCTTAAGTGCCACTTCAGACCAGCAGCTGTTTTTTTTTTTTTTTTTTTTTTTTTTTTTCCCTTAAGAAACAAGTTAATTTCATCAAATCTAATTCATTTATCCACATAACATACTGTGTTTTGACCACTGTTTTAGAAGGTAATTTATTTGTTAGAGCAACCCCCTCCCAGTTAGAGTTAGCACCCTGATTATAAACGGACAGGATACATTTTGATTGTGATATGTATTTCCTTGAACTATAGGCTAAGGACTAGTACAAATTCAGGCAGGTTTGCTACTTAATGAAACAATCTTATCAGATATGTGGAAAAGGTAAAAGCAAAAGTCAGTCAGGCTCTTTTTAGTCTCCCATTCTGTCTGTCCATAGTAGACTGTAGATTGCTTAAGTTTTAGACATTTCTACTTTTTTAAGAAAGGYGCTTTATTTTGATTCTTCTCCAGATCTCTATATCTGTAGATACATCCATAAAATAGTACATTGCTTAAAATTAAGAGCAGTGAAGTATTTGAATATTAAGTTGAAGTTGGATCTGCTAGAACATAGATCTCAAGGCCTTTCTATGCCTTTACAGTCAGATGAAGAGAGTCCTGATGATTTTGCATATGCTCATGGAGTTCTGTTTTGCTGTAACAGAAAACAACTAGGATACACGATGTTCTGTTCTAAGAAGTGGTGCCAGGACCTTCCTAAAGTGTCCTGGGGAAAAAAAGTCAGTGCTATCATCATGGACTCATGTCATGAAGTGCAGATGAACTCTGCATGTGTGTCCAGTCATCATCTGTCCATGTGGAAAATACAATTTCAGCATTTAAAAAAGCAGATAGATATCATAGATTTATGGATGTGTCAGAAGTTTGTTATTTTCAGGGGCCCGTTACAGGATGGAAATCCCGGATAGTTTTTTGGAATTAGAAACGAAAGTAGCTTTGCCCTCTTCAGAGTCCTAAGCAGAGCAGCAGGAAACKATTTGAAAGAAATGAAATGTCTGATTAGATCAATAAATTTGAGAGAGAAGAGTGAAATATGTCACATTTTCATGCAAATGTGAAAGCACAGTAAATATTCTAAAAGCGACTACTTCTCTTCTTTTTTGAGGGAAGAAGTTATCAAAAAATTTTCTAGTAATGAAACGTTTGTTTTGGGAAGACTTTAGTAAGCAGTCTGAATAGCTTGTATGTTCAAGCTTTTTCTTTGTATGCTCAACAAGGAAGCTTTGTGTAGCTCTGGGGAAACATTATCTTACAAGGACTAATGCCTCTGTTGTCCTAAACTGGCTTCTCGGGGGCATGTTACTTCAGTGTGCTAAACATTATATAYGTGAATCCCTAAAAGTTAAAGGCTCTAGATTTCTGTAGTTTCATTCTCTGAGGTGAATACGTGTACAGAGACARTGAGAGCACAGACAGGTAATACGCGTGTTGGTGTAACAGAAAGGGTGCTAGTCACGAACATCGAGTAAAAACCGGATGCCATGATAGCATGTAGTTATTTGATTGTAATTTGCTGTTTGATGCAATTGGTTTTTATCAATAGATCTCATGAAGCGTTACAGAAGAGGTCAGAACCATTTCTCCATTTTAGTCTGCAAGAACAAAGGCAGATTTAAAGCACTTAGCTTCTTCCTAATCATCTACTATTTGTCTCATAAACAGCTAACTTGCATGTCTCTGAAAGTCAATCTGTTCTCCAGTACAAAAAGGACAGTGAAAAGACATAATAAAAGCACACTTTGTTTCAGAATTCTCAGATTAAGTGGGATTCAGGAATCTTCCAGCAAAATAATATAATTTGGAGAAAGAAGTAGTAATCAGAAATCAATTTTTATGGTGGATTTAGAGGTGTTATTTAAGCGTAATCTGAGAGATGCTCCTCTTTGTCCACTATAGGGCACATCAAATGAAATTACTAGGTGACAAAATCAAAACAAACTGTTCTTTACACAGTACATTGTTGAACTGTGAAGCCTTTGCTGCAGGATTCTGTGAATACTAAAAATTTGCCTGAGTTCAAGAAACAGTGGGGTAATTTTGTAAAAGAAAACACTACTGGTAGTTGTGCAGACACCACATCTGGTTCTGGAAGATCCCTGACTTCCAGYCTCTGAAGACTTGCTGTATTCACAGGTAGTCTTTCTGTTTGCTCGTGCTGTCCCTAAACTTTGTTAGAGATAGGGTGATGGAGTAGATGAGCCTTCTGTACTCATTTAGCAATCATTCTTCTGTGACAGGGATATTCCGAGAATTGGAATAATTGTTGCCTGTCTTCTACTCAGAGACATCTGTTTCTGAGAGTTGAAGAACAACAACAACAAAGAACCAAAAGATAGATGCTGAAATTATTTCAGGATAGCATGGATAAAATTCCTAACAATCTTACATGAAAACACATTATTGTTAGCCAAATGCTCACTAAGTGAGCTGTAAACATAAGAAATGCTCTGTTTCATCCCTTTCTTGTGTTGCTATCCTGTTAGTGGCACCACAAGTCAGGGTGGGCCATCTGCATGCATACACTTCTTCCTTATCTGTAGAGTGCTGTGCTTACTCGGGGTGTTATCGGGGCACCACTGTCAGCGTGGGCTGTCTGCATGTGTATCTTTACATGGAGTCTTTTAGTCTAGAATTAATTGTGTCCAGGCCTCAGAAAAGATTCCAGAATAATATATATTATGTTTCCTATACCTCAATGTTTGTATGAATTAATAGCCATAACTTAATATTGCTATGGATTGAGTCGTGATTTAATACAGCTATGGGTTTCCTAAAGTCTTTATATCGGAATATCCACTGCTTCTTGAGCTGCGGATTAGAGAACTTGATATCGGAAGGAGGGTAGGCTTGTTAGGATCGAGCCCGGAGCTGGCTAGAAAGCATTTCTGGTAGCAAACTTCGAGGTTTAGGAAGGAAACATGAGACAAAAGAACAACTTAAAATTTTTCAGAAGTGTTTCACCCGAAATAGAGTTTTCAGAATTTACAAAATTTGCTCACAGGCAGCCAGTAAGGCAGAAATGAAAGTCGACAGGGAGCTGTCAAGCAGGCTGCGAGGGGAGCTCAGCTCCCTGCCCGCTCTGTCCCTCACCCGTCAGCCTGCCTGGAAGCGACCTGTCAAATCCTGCTCTCTGGCCGCTGAAGCAGCGAGTGAACTTATGTGGGGTTTTGTTTGTTTGTTTTTAAACACGGACAGTTTTTTATTTTCTGTTTTTAACAGGAAACTTCTCACCAGCTCTAGTTTACTAGACAGTTTGTAGTTCAGAGAGATTTGACATAGGTATTATTTGGGGAAATTATATTGAGAATTTAGGGAAAATTATTTTTATTTTTGCCATGTAATTTGGCTTAATTTCAAAATTTTTTCTTAGGCRCAGCAGCAAACTCCATAGATTATTTTGGATAGTTTAGGCTGAACTACCCAAATCATGGTTTAAATTAGAGCCTTTTTCTTCTGGATTAAAGTTATAGACACAATAAATATCRTGATCGATCTCATTTAGGGAAACTTGAAATAAAACATGAAATCAACAGAACTGATCTGGGAAACCTGTGGTTTTCCATGCCTGGCTCCAAAAAAAGCAAACAGATTGAAGGAAAGCAGAAGTAGATACTGGAGAACCAGTCCAGTCACATGCTTTCTTCTTCCCCTCTGGTTCAAAGCTTGTGGTCTTCTAAGTGTGTGGTTCTCAGTTGTCTMCCCCCCAGCCCCCTTCCTGCTTTAGATACGCACAGGAATTTCAGCTAGGGCTCTTTGATTTCATTGTGTCGCGGAGAAACGCCCTGTCGGCTGTGTCTTTCTGCTCTACTGTTTGTATTTGTGTAAGGTACCATAAACACTGAGAAACTGGCAAGGTTAGGTGACAGTGCCAAGCTGAAATATTTTCCCCTTAAGGCAGTAAGTCCCCAGTGGTGCGGTGGAAGGTGTCTCCTCCTCGTGACACCGGGCTGCGCGAAGGTTGGCGTGGTGTGAGCCACGTATGGGCAGTGCAGACGGGACTGATGCTCCGTTTGTGCTGCGGAAGTTGTCAGGCTTTTGAAGCAGTTTATCTAAGAACCTAGGAGAGGCAATACCCAMCCTGAGCCGTTATGACCATCCTCTCTCTCAGTTCATCTGGTACCCTCCACTGTATCTTACGGCAGTGATTCCTGAGTAKGTACTTTCTTTTCAGTAMCAAACTTAACATTTGTGTGTTTAACTTTCTCCTTTTGTCTTGTTCAAGACRTTCAGGAGAAGCCCTTGTTTTCTATATCCCTTTATTTTATCTTGTTCTCTTTTTGYCCATTTGCAAATAAATAGAGCCAATTATTCAGCGCCTCTATTGAGGAAAATACCCCCATGCCTCAAAATTGAATTCTTTCAATTTCTGCTACATCCTCTACTGACAGGAGATGATTGCAACAGAGCTCTAGCATTCAGTTTGATGTGGGGTTTTAATTGCACATCAGCCTTACATTCTTCCATTCATTCCCTTGTACATCTGAACATCTGCTTTCTTTTGCCTGTCATGATAGCATGAACATAGACGTTCTCTACAAGCCTGTGACAGCTCTTATCAAATCAGTGTAGATCTGATGAAATAGTAATGGGACTATAATTTGGTATCTCCATTATAAAGGCTTCTTGCTGAGGAACATTTGGATAAATAAAAAATACTATGTGTTTATGTGCTATTTATAGCATTGAAGGAGGTGCTGCCTAAGGGTTAAATTACTTAAAGGACATAAATAAAAATTTAAAGTTGTCTTTAATTTGTATCCCTCCACAGAAAGATTCATTATATACATACAGTTCTCATTGTAAAAGCTCATTTCCAAGCTGTTGTGTTTAACTCCAGTGTGAATGAAGGAAATCATTATAGGTACAGGTAGGCACATTTCATCTGTTGAGCATGAAGGGAAGTGTCTTATTTCTTTTCTGCAGATAAGTTTATGTGAATTGGAGAGCTAACTTAAAAAATTGGTCACTGTTCCATACAGTGTATATCATGGTTATGGAATTAAGCAAAAAGCTTAAGATCTGAGTGTCATGTATTTTATGAAATTTGCAAACACTGTTTGTRTCACGATCCACAGGCCAGATGATTATATAAATGCTTCAAGAGAGAAAATAAATTGTATATAAGAATGATGTTTACAATATACATTTTAAATGCTATGGTAAAGCTGTTAAAGGAAAATAACCTGTCTGCATTTTTTGGTTGTGGTGGTAGTACTTTTTGTGTTCATAAAGACAGTAATGACCAATTTACAATAACAAATTTTCACATCAGGAAGTTTGTTACATTGTAGCCTATATTTCCTAGAGAAAGTTCATGGGCTGCAGAAATAAATCTCTCTCAAAATAGCTTGCTCAGCACTGCATTTATTTWAAAAGAAAGTTATTTGGTCAGTCGTAGGCAAGATAAGTATGTATAAATGAGCAGAAATCATGAAAATATACACAACATTGTGTCTTCATCATATTTCTCTAGGGTCTGATTATCTTAATTGTTCTTCTTGAATGTTTCCATATTGAACCAATAAGTAAATAGTTTTTAACTTGCTGTCTGAAATAATACAACAGTGTTTTGCATTTCTAAACAGTTTATGCAATATAGAAAATACTATGAAATTTTTCTGAAGGCTGGAATATTATCTTCTATCTTAAAATATTCCACATTAGAACTATGAGTTGTTAAACTCTATCAAAGCGTCAGACTGGAATTTGAGTTGCCATCTTGTTGCTCGTGGGCAGAGGGAGGTTGGTATGTTTGTCCTGCAAAATTTTGGTAAACAGGAGATTTTTGAGGGGATAGAGGGATATTTCAGGCTGGAAGGGAGCTCAGGAGGTTTGTGGTGCAGCCCCTGCTCAAACTGGCTCAGTGCAATCAGACCTGGCTGGTCACGGCTGCGGCCAGTCAAGTCTGGAAAGCTCCTTGKGCTCCCTGCACGGAACCAAGGCTCCAGTGTGGTGGCTCTCGCCGACCTTGCTCCAGTTTGTCAACATCTACTCTGAACTAGGGGATCTTAGACCAGATGCAGCACCAAGATCTGGTTTGATGAGTGCTGCGTGTGGAGGATGCTCCCTTCCCTCCAGGGCCTGGCTGTGCTCCAGCTGGTACAGCCCCAGTGGGGCACTGGTGGCCATCCCTGCTGCCCGGGCACTGCTAGCTCCTGCACAGTTCGCCAGTCCCTAGGGCTTCCTGCAGAGCTGCCCCCTGGTCAGTCCCAGCCAGCATCACTGCCAGGTTATAGACTTTTTGTCCATGCTGAATTTCATAAAGGTCCTGTTGGCCAATTCCTCCAGCCTGTCTAGTTCTCTGTAAACCACAGCCCTGCCATCCAGGCTGGGCCCCCTCCAGTTTGATGTCACCTACAAAGCTGTTGAGTGTACTGAAAAACAGAATGATTGAGGTTGGAAGGGACCTTTGGAGATTGTCTAACCCACCCCCTTACTCAAGCACAGGGTTGCGTCCAGGTGGGTTTTGAATATCTCCAAAGAGGAGATTCCACAACCTCTCTGGGCAGCCTATTCCAGTGCTCTGATTGCATCACTTCCTCCAAATTACTGATAAAGTAGTTTTGTTTTTTCTTTTTTTTTAAGGTGATGAATTAATATTATATACTTTTAACCTCTGTGCAAGTGGTATTTAGCTGTTGAGAAACAGCCCAACCCTTTTGCTCCAATTTCAGACTATTAGGCTGAAGATGCTTTTCTGTGCTTAGAGATAATGATGTGGACTTAGCTGTTGATCCATGCAGCAACTGTGTATCAGATTAATCTGTGTAAATACTTCTCAGTGAATAGGCTCTCTGACTTCTCAAAGTGCAACTTTACCAGGGCCACAATAAGAGCAGAGTAGTTTCTTTTGACTCTGCCATCAGCATTTAACTGGACACTGAGGAAGTAACAGAAAGGAAGGATTAATTTGGTAGCAAGGGAAGAGGAGAAAATACAGCTGAGAATTAGTAGCAYGTGAATAAGGATTTGATATGGTATGGTCTAGTCTGGCCTCTTGTCAAGAGCTGATTCCTTGAGGGATGGGAAAAGTATTTATTTCCAGCGCCTAGCATTTTGGAAAGCTCGAAGTGCTAAGCACTTTGAATTCAGCATCAATGTCTAGCTTAGTAAGTCTCTCTAACTCATGTCTAATACAATATTTACAAATGGTTTATCTTGTATTTTTAACTTACTGCTACTAGTAAAGTAAAAATTCAAAAATAATTGCATTGAAAGAATGTTAAGATTGCAGTAGGAAAATGCGTCTGAAATTCTGCCCTTCAGTGCCTGCCTGCCTAGCACAATTAACACTTCTGTAGTTTTTCYGCTAGTAGGATTGCCAATTGCCAAATGCAGTGCAGTAGTGAAGCTGGGTTGTGGTATGAATGTAGGATCTTTCTAAGTTATAAGAACATGGGAAACTTCTGTGGTTGGTTTTGTTTTRTGTTGTTTGGAAAGAGGTCCTGGAGAGGTCCATCTACTTGGTCAGAACTAAACTTGCTAACATTTTCCATGTAATGGTGTGGTTTAAAGCCTGGTCCTTACTGACTTTGTCTATAAAAAGTAAAACTAAAAAGTTGCAAGTTCAAAATGTGAAAAAGAGAATAATAAAGTGAGGATACCATATCCTTTCAGATAGTTYAGGAGGGATCTTGCACTAGAATTGCAAGGAACTAGGTTTTCATTCATAGAGCCATCTCCAGTGCCTCCACCACCTGTGTCACTGTTTAGTTTTCCTGATCTGAGAGATGGCTAATCATAGTGGTGAAAGGAGATTTAAGTCTTACAGCCCTGAGTAAAGGAAAAATTATATAGAAGTACAGGACACAATTATGCCTCAATCGGTTGGGATAGAAGTGTTGGCCTGGTGCATGCCAGCAGGAGAGGTAAGTCCCTAATGTGACGTGTCGAGAGATGTCGCAGACTGTCCTGTCAACAAATTTGTGCATATGGAGACGTGCTGGAGCACCAGTAATTTTAGTCTACTGGTACACTGTTATTAACCTTTTATGTGAGATTGTATTAAAGCAAAAAAATATATAGGTTCTTTGAAGCTCACTGTTTTGTGTGTGTGTAACTTGAACCATGCTCTAAAACAGTGCCTTAAATCACCTTGATATTAGTCACTTCATCTGAATATGCTGTACTGCATAGCACTGGGCTTATTTTTTGTTTACATTACTCCTGCTGAGACTGGGAACTTCAGTAGCAGCACAGCTATGTAGTGCCAGATACTTAGCAAACGTGTAGGAGATAAAGTCCCTGCCATGAATAATTCATAATCTAATTAGAAGCAAAGCTTATCAAATAACTGTTTAAAGAACAGTAGGACAAAGAGGAGAACAAAAGCATGATTGTATCATGCAGTTGCAGGAGGCTGGTTGTTCATACTGTTTGTCCTGGGAGTTCTTGGAACCTGCAACAAGTCATAAGTAGACCAGGAAAAAAAAAGGGGGGGGRGGTTCCCTACTGAGTGGGATAAATCTGCATATGCCTCTGTTCTTAAGGATAGTATTTCCACAAATTGTTTTTATTTTTCTTTCATTCTTTCTTTTTTTTGACATTAGTCAAATAAACTCAAACTTATGCAGAATTAGAAGCAGTCTCTTAAGATCAAAGAGATAAACTACTTATTTGTACAATTCTTCAATACTTTTCTATTTTGAGCAAAAATACTTGAACTTCCCTTCTGATTATTGTCAATAGTGAATAAGGGTTTCTCCTGAGTTCTTGGGCACTTCCTTATGAGGTGATACGCTTTTTTTTCTAATGGATGTTCCAGTAATGCAAAACCACAAACAAATCTACATGACTGGATTTTTTAAAAGTTAGCTATTAATGACTCTTCTTAGAAAAATATCTGAGTATCCCTGGATTGTTTTTTATCTCTAATTGTTGTGGACAATCAAACTTGTAAAATCATAGATCTTTTCAAGAATCATCATCTAGCTTTTACACTAGTGATAAAGAAATAGTTTTTCTGTCTTTATRTTAGGGTGTCCACCCTGACTTTTTTGTCAAGTATTTGAAGATTTTGCTTTAGAAGACGAACAAGAACGTGGATGACAAGTTTTAGAATTCATATTTTTTCTCAAGTGCAGATCTTGGCAACAGTTGCTAAGTTGTAAGATAGGTGCCATATGAGATCCATTTCTTTATTCTTTAGAGTGCTCTTTTGTTTGTTTTTGGTTGACTTAAATGGTTCATCAAATGTTTCCATCTTGTAGATGTCCACAGATGTAAATGGGAATTGAAGCAATCTGAAAATAGAGCATCTTCAACATTAATGTCAGCTATGCTTAATTATGTACTGCTATACTTCAATACTGTATCTGCATTCTTTTAGACTAGTGTAATTACTGAGATGTGGAATTTGTTCCTCCACTAATAATTGAGAGTTGGAGGCAAAAACAACACGATAGCAACTTAATTGACCCTTTTAAGGCAAATAGTTTTAGGAAAAACTCTTAAACGGCCCAGAGAATGCATTCAAATCCCAGTTTACCTGGGGGGAGGGGAAGAAACAAGCAAGAACATCATCCAAATCCCTCAGCTTTTAAACAAAATARTTTTCCTTCATATCTGCTTTGCTTCCTGTACATTGGTGGAAAGAAAGCTGAAGTTGAGTGAATGAATCTAAAACTGAGCTAAAACTGACCTACTCACCCAGCTTTGGACTGTTCAAGGTCAGATAAAGGCTGGTGTGACAGATTTGGGTAGCGATACGGGCAAGAGTTTTGAACCGCACTTTTCCTTTCCATGGAAGGGATAGTTTCATTTGGTTGAAATTAGCTAGATCTCAGGCTTCAAAAAATGCAAGGACCATGGCCTTCGTAATTTGTGTGGGATTGTGTGTTGTGCGTGCCTTCCTGGTTTTGTTTAATCGGGAGAAGGTTCTTGACTAGGATGCTTCTGTGCTACACCAATTTTTTTTTTTTTTTTTTTTTCCTTATCTCAGTATGTTGCAATGGGCAGGTAAGAAGCAGACCTTAGTTGTCAGCCTGTACTGAATGATGTTGGTATCCAGAGCGTGGAAGTGAACTCTGGTCTTAGTTCAAGTTTCGCTGCCATATAACAGTACAGCTTATACTAGAATGACCTGTGCAATAATAAAATAATAAGATGCAACTCTGGCTTGTAACCTAACTGTAAAATATTGAGGTACCTTCAGGTTTTTCATTAATTTCATAACTTTAGAAATCCTTTACTGTTGGTAGAGAGAGATATACATGGTGAATAATAAAACATAGCTTTATCATCACTGAGTAGCCTGATATGTTGTAGAATAATTTTCAAATAAACTRACTCCTGTGAGTTTTTTTGATGCAGACATTTCAAAGCATCAAGACCGACATTCTTACTAATTTTTCTAATACAAAATAGTCTTATTTTTCCTGTGTGCTTGTGCATTAAATAAAATATGCAGTAGTAGAGGTAAGTATGGAAAATATCTAAATGCAAATTTTCCATTCTCTGTAATTACCCTTTAATTAGAATTCTTGTTATGTAATTAATGGAATGGTTTATTCCTTTGAAAATRTATAACAGAATGCAGCACCCTGCAAGGTCTGTCCCTGGTTAGAAATGGTACTCACAACAGCATGTAYTAAATATTAGTTGGAGAGTTTAATGCTGTACTAAAGATGCTTACAAGCCCCTGTGAGGAGTAGAAATTATTAGAATAGAAGCTTATCTGTAACTTAACACATGTGAGAATAATACTTAACATTTCTGTCAGGCTTTCCATTTGAGAATTTTTGAAGAGCTTTGCAATACAAATGATGAATTAATCATCATAATGGTCCTTGCTGTTTTCATTTTCTCTCTACTTCCTTTTCTTATCTGTAAACTTACTTAAATTTCTGGATTTAGGCGTGGGGGGGAAGGCGTGGGGAAGGGAGCAGAAATTGATTATTTTTGGGAYTCCTGAAGTACAACAGGAGTTTGCTCATCTGTCCTTTTAATGTAGAGCATTAAATATGGAACTAAATATAATATTTCATAATATGATATGTGTTTTTAATATTTGATGGAGAATACTGTAAATCAGTTTGGCTAACCTAGCTCTGTTGGCATTTTCAGAGTTCTAGGTATCTCTCCCCCAAACAGTATTAAATGTCCTATATTGTTGGTAGACGTTTCAAAAGTACTTAAGACTTGCGTTCTTAAAGTCCTTAATTCCTGTGACAGTGTGATGCACCTAAAAATAAATGACAAGCACTTAAATGCTCCTGAAATCTCCAGGTGCTTCTTAAAAGAAAGCTGTAACTGGGAATTTTTTTTTTTTTTTACTGTCTCATTAACTAATGCAAAAGGCTCCTTTGGAAGTTTCTTGGCTGCAATGAAAGACYCATGTCCCAAACTACTTACAGGAAATCTAACCTAAGTGTCTTCACAACGTGGTTGTCATCCATCTGCTAAGGTAAAAACAGCGACACTTTGGCTGTGACTGTTAAACATCAACAGCATTTAACTTGCTGCTTAACTCAGGATGGGGCCATTAGGAAGTGAGGTTATAAACACCAGGAATCTGTCAAGTTTCTGATTTGCAATAATTTCTTGCTGCTAGATAAGAGGTTTATATATATGAAAGTTTCATAGTGACAGAATTGGTTTTATGTATTTTACAAGAAAAACATTTTATTTTGATGCCAGTAGAAAAATGGAATATATTGTCACTTGTGTCCTCTTCTGTAAGACTCAAGGCAAAATTTAAGCAGTGTCCACTGAGATGAACCTTCTTAGGTTATTTGCGATTTTTGCAGCTTTTTTTCTGGAATAAAAAATACCAAATAAAAATGTAGACCTTAAAGTAAAATTCCACTGATTTTAAGTGCTTATTTTTAATTTAAAATGAAACTCTAGATACAGTTCTACCCACAGAAAACAAGGTCTGAATATAAACTAACACTATGGTTTGCTTATGTGGTTTTTCTAGTAAATCTTAGTCTCCTGATTCTTTGTTTTGTARAGAATCACTTAAAACCTAATGTTAGTAGCACTCTAGCATAACAGTAGGCATAAAATAGCTTAAGAAAGTACATGCCTGTTTAGACATGATTATGAACTAATTAGCAAAATAGTAACTATGGTAGAACACYCTACATCTTTCCCTAGCAAATTTGAGCAGGATAGAAAGATGCAAATACTGTTTTAAATTACTTTAAAAATCAGATTTTTTTTAAAGCAATCCAAATCTATTATTAGTAGYTGAAACATTCTATATGGAAAGACATTGAAATGTGATAGGACTCCAACAGCAGAGCTGCAAGGAAAGGTTGAAACAACACATTTAAAGTACTACCAAAATAGTGATAGCAACTAATGGCAGAAGTATCAAAACTCATGCTCTGAAACGAAGGAAATTGCCAAGTAATTTCACAATGTTACTGTGATTCCTAATCCTTGAAAAAAGTGCTATCTATTGAGATCTAGATAAAGTCAACCTATTACTTCTAAATGCAGATTATGCATTTAGAGGCATGTTAAATGTGGAGTCAAGAAACTCTGGGAATAAACTTTCATTCTTTAGAAATGCAACAGTATGCTGAATGCCACTATGAAGTGAAATATGAAACACAAGTGTAGCACTTCTGGTAACTTCCCCAAAAAACCCACCTGCTAAAAGTTACTCACTGTAAGAAACTGTAGATTCCATAAGAGCTTATGAAAAAGAGCTCTTTACATATGCAGYGTGATTTTATGAAAACCCCGCTGCTGAATCTAACCTCCTTTTCCTTTTCATCAAAATAAACACACGCATGTTTACGTGCTTTTGCTGCTATCGATTACAATAGCAGRTTCTCTTGTTTCTCAGAGGTGGGGTTGTATTTTAGCCCTTTCTGACTTCTTCATAAGTAAAAGTCAGTGCCTCACACTTTTCTGAAGATTAAAAGCAGTCTGCTAACTTGTGAGAGAGCCCTTGCTAGTTGAGCATTCAGATGCTGCTTCTGCRGGGCCTGCAGTAGGTCTCTGTTGGAGACAGACTTTGATAATGCAGCCACAGGACTTCCCAGTGAGGTGTCAGACTCTTCTGCAATTTTAGATTTGCTGAGCTCTATAATCTTGGCAAAGCTGGAAGAATTGAGAAATATGCAAATATAACCTGCCTGTTGCCCTCCTGGGGGAATACCAAGGGATTATTTGAAAGCAGTTGAGTGAAATCGTTTTATTAGATAGGCTGCAGAGGGGTTTGAGAGTATTTGGAGTCATCTGGTCAAGAGCTGTGGTACATTCTTCACCACTAGGAGCTTCYTCCTTTTAGCAAGACTGTGTTGATTTTGCTGAAACATGGATATTCTTGGTAAAGGTGGAACTTAACTCGGAAAACTCTTGTGATCAAAAGTATTTGTACAAGTAGTCAGCAAAGTGATCGAAAGGGCCTCACCGGCAAATTAAAACTAACTGGAGATGCTGATATGGGGAAGGCTCATGCCAACTCAATGGTGAAGATGCGAAGATATGTGGATAAATCCACATAACTGTTAAAATTAATTCCTAAACTTTCAGTGCTAGGAGTTTGGCTGAAGCAAAGGCTTAATTATCTCTGATTTGAGTCTATTCAAATTGTTGCTGTGTGTTTTAGAACTTTTTCATTATGTAGAAAATAAAGCTATTAACAACTAGCAAATTCATTTTAGTGGGAAATTTAGTACAGAACCATAAATCTGACAGAAACTAATACTCGTCATACAGCAATCTGACTGAGGGAGCTAGACAGGACAAAAATGATTCCTGAACAAAAAAAAAAAAAAAAAAAAAGTTTAATTTGCAGAAGTTTCTGCTCCCTCCCTGAAGTCACTTGATATGGGGACAGATGAGCACCAGATGTCTGGTGCAAGAGAAGGAGAATGCATGTGCTAGGAGAAAAGGAGGGAAAAAGGGTGGAACTGGCAATACTGGCTTGAACAGCTCTAATTTTGTTATGAAACTGACCACTTAATTACAACTTTGATCAAATCTTTGCAAACATGTGCTTTAATATCCCAAGCAGAACTTACAGGTTTGGCACATGACTGAAGGGTGGCATAAATCTTGTATAGTGTGCAAAATAGCTGGAAAATTAATTAGTAAATTTGAAAATCATTTAGCTTTATGCTGTGCCTATAGCCAGGGAATGCCACGTAGACATGAACTCTGTTACTTAATTTCCTGTTACCAGCTCTGTATTGAGGAAAAAAATGCCCAGTTCTTTAAGTCCTTTTAAGTCATTTCAAAATAAAGTCAAGCAAGGGACACTGCTCCTGCTTCTGCTGTATTAGTGCCACCTGTGGCTTACCAACATTTCCATACAACCTCTCACTCTTTCAGCTGAGATCTGACACCTGACTTACTTTCTAGATGAGAGTAGTGCTCATATGTTAACTTCTTGAATYGGTGAAGTTGGGCCTGTAAAGGTTCTAGAGTAAATCAAGGTCCCTGAAATTTCCTGCAGGATAGATACACATTTGTGCTCCTATAAATAGGAAAGAAATGCTTGTTCCCACAAGTGTATTCTAGAAGATCTGTTGTCGTTTATTATAGGCTGKCGTAATGCGGAGCCTTAATTGCTCAGTTACATAGAAGAATTATGTCAAAGGAAAGAGGAAGGAAGACAGTGCAGGATTACTATTATCAGCGTGCCCTAAAGCTGTTGCTTTTAAATTTAGGATTATAGCTGCTATTTAACAAAATTATCCTTGACACACATGGCCTTAAGGAGAGGACTGAAAGCATGGGCAGCGCAGCGTTGTCAGCTGATAGCCTGGAGCAGCATCTCTGAGAAGGTTTGMAATTGTCACTTGGTGTCTTGAAGATGACCCCTGGCATTCCTAGCCCTGCTCTGCCTCCTAGAAAGAACGAGCAGAGAGGCTGAGGCAACGTCATTCCTGCTGTTGTGTAAAGTCAGGCTCTTCCTGCTGACCCCTAAAGAAGGCTGCTCCTGAGCAGGCTTTAAAGGTAGTGTATGGTGAAACCCCTGCCCAAAAAGCATAGTTTTGGGCTATATCTAATTAATGACTGTTGGGGAAGTGCAAAGTGTCCTTGAGTTGAGATGGATTCAGTCCATCTGCTGCCGACTTCTGACATGAAGATCCTCTGTATCTGTGAATGTCTCTGTGATGCACCTTTCTGTAGAAAATGCGTTTTTGGTTGCTGTATATTCAGTTGTAAACGTTCTGGGATGTTTCCACAAAATGGCACCTGGAAGTAGCTGATGATGCACACAATAGCACTGATTGCCATAGAAGATGGTATCACAATAACTTCCAGGAAAAAAAAAAAAAGAGAGAGAGAGAGAAAAAGGAAAAAGTACAGTGTAGTCTTCATATTTTCTCCCAGATGTTTGTCTACTCCTTCTAGCTTCCTTCTTCTGTTATTAGCTGTATTGAACTTGAATAAGCTAGTTTTATGCATGACTCTGCCAGGCACTAAAGGTTATACTGTGAACTGTTTCTACTTCTGACCTCAAAAATTCCTGCTCTAGGAGAATAAACTTTTGACTTCTTAAAGCAATAATTATGTCTGTCAGTTTCAATGAAACATTTTAGGGAAAAAAATCTTACATGAATTAATATATAGCATGATTTTTTTTTTTTTTTGTAAAAACTAATTATTTTTTATTATTACTTCCTTATAAGCATGCAAATATCAGTCGAGGTAGACTTGACAGACACAGAATTCTTACAATAGCYGTATGGAACACAGTGCTACTGTTAGTTTTCTGTAAAATATTTCTTAGATCAAACGTATTCAACACATTTAATTAAGCATTGAATTAAATATGTTTAATATCAAATATATTCTCAAGTTAGTATTTGCTGTGGCTTCTTGCTAAATCAACATTAAAATCCTGCTTTCGTTTCCCTACAGATGATGAAACATGCCTGGGATAATTATAAGCGTTACGCTTGGGGATTAAATGAACTGAAACCCATATCTAAGCAAGGACATTCAAGCAATTTATTTGGTGAGTAGAGTGTATTTTTGTGCTTAGTGACGTTAACGTAAAACAGTAAATCATCTGAAAAGATTAAAGGTGATAAACGCATGTTCTTCGTAGCTTTTATGTTTTGGTGCGTCACCTCTGCCTGCAGAAAATATCAGTAAATTAAGGTGATACTCTCCACGACTCTTGAAGATTCCCTTCTGAATGAGGATAAATGAAGCATTTCATTGCTATATCATATAGAGTTAGTTGTGTTACATTAAATACTGCCCTGCCTTAAAACTTTTCCTATTGATGTGGAACTCATTGGCATCACACTCAATAAGCAGGAAGCAAGCAATAAGGGAAGAAAAACAAATCCTGTGTAAGGGACAAAAGTTGTTACTAGATATTCTCTACAGTCTTGAAGGCAGCTGAAGCTCTCTACAGCTCTCAGAAATCTGCTTTTCCCACTCCCTAAAAAAAAACTGTTGATGCAATTCAGTCAGGCTGTATTTACTAGGCCTTCTTTTTCATGAAAATAACTATTATTTACACCTCTAGGTGTTACAAGGGAGCTGCTTGAATAACACCCCAGTTATTCTAAAGTCATAACTTTAGAATGAATTTGGAGCTGAAAGTTCCAATATGAGAGGGACACAGCAGAAATCCCGTGTAATGAGGCAAGACTTTTTTTAACATACAARTGGGACGGAGCTCAGGATAAACAGCAGCAGCATTCAGAGGCATCATGAGAAAACAGTCCGATGAGCTGTCATCATCTTCAGTTTTGCAGAAAAATGAACAATCAAACTGTTTGACAGCAATCTTTGTATTCAAACAACTTCTGTTTTCTAAACAGAAAGCTGAAAAATGAACTAATTTTCATAGCCATGACAAAATCAATACATTTATTTTGGTTTTAACAGGAGCTTGCGTATTTAAATCTTTGGAAAAGATAGCTTGAAGCAGGAACAGTTTCAGAAACAGCCTAAATGGAACATTTATCCAATCCTCAACTATATTTGTAAGTTGYTAAGACTGCAGTTGTGATTACAAAAATATATGGGTCATATGTGATGTTGCTGCATTACTTTGTCTATCTAAGGTGACACCCAGAATTAGATAATTACTGTACRATTAGTTATTGGACTTTAAATACGAGAAACCAAAGAACTTCAGATGAACTTCAAAGTTGGTGTTGAGTGAAACTTTAATTTCTTGTGGAGAACCAAATTTTTAAAAACATCTTCATTCAGATGATTATAGTTGTGAGATTTAATATTAGATTTGAAAAATTTTCAAATTGGAAAAACTGTTTCAGCCCAGTTTGATTTGTTTTCTTGAAGGGCAACAAAAAGGTACATCATGTCTTGAAAATTAAAATACTTAATCGAGTTCTCATTGGAATCAGAAGTGATATAAAAATTTAAGAGTTTTGAATTCTTCATGATATTGAGTGAATTTGCAGAAAAAATGATAGATATATTGACCTGTGAAATTCTTCAGCATGAGTTCTGTGGATATTGCATGAGAATAGATCACTGCAGGCATTCTTCAATGTGAAACAGAAAAAATACTGAATTTGAAAATAAAACTGCAGTTAAAGAAAAATAGCCAGAAGCAGTCAAACTGCAGATCACTTCCTCATCACAATCATGTAGTATAAGATCTTATTGCTGAGAAGATTTCTTTAGAAGCATCTTCCCTCTCATTGATCTTGATGGCAAATCAAAATAAATAGTGGTTCTTTCTGTTGCATTGTCTTGCAGTATATCAAAGAGTAGCATATCTGCAAGCAACTCTGTCTCATAAGCTACCCTTTCCTGAATCAATAATATTTTTAAAGAAACAAATCYTTGTTTCTGTAAGTGTCCTCAAATCACTAGATCTCATCTGTACCTTCATGTYTGAATTCATCAAATGCCTCCTCTCTTAGTCTTTCATAAAACAATAATCAGTTGAATTGGTTTTGCTTTTTTTTGTCTTTTAATATAGAAGGAGGAAAAAAGTTTCGTTATGCTCTTTGGCTTTTTTTAGTTTCTTTTGTTTTAAAGCCTAGATTGCCATTGATTGGTTGACTGCTTTTAAGGTAATTCAGAAATAAAKTAATTGAGAATAGCTTACCTCCAGCTCTGAGTCCGGTGAATTTCCAGTTAACCTTCAGAAGTCAAGTAAGACCTTCAGTGCCCTGTCAGCTGTTATAACTATCCCCAGTTTGCCATGGTTGTCTTTTCTTCCTGCTTCTGGATCTCATTTTTTTTCAAAAATACAAGTGTTTGGTTGTCTTAATAGCGGTAAGACAGAGCATAYTTCATTAGCTAGCTATTTAATTTTGAATACTTCCCTTTCTATGAATTCACTGGTGCAATTAAACTTTGAATATGCTAGGAGCATCTGTTGTGGGATACAGACTTCAAATAGCTTGCTGTGGGGAATAGCAGGTCCTAAAGCTGTGCTTCACTGGTGCTTAATGTTGTGTAGGTTACAGACAGCATAGCTCTCCTGATATGGAAGGGGAGAGCAGCTCCCCTGCTGCTGTCAAATGAAACATCTTTTAAGCTTAATTTTAGATGTGTAAATGCTTCAGTCGTAGCTGGAATAATATGGCATTTTGTAGATGGATTACCRTGTCTTGTGTGTCTGAAGTCTCTGAAACACACAAAAAAGGACAAGCTAAGTGTAATTAAGCATAGATGTGACTTAGTTAGGCAATACCRTCATGAACTTGACATAGCTTTTAATATGATGTGATGCTATAGTCAGGCCGCAGGAGAGGAACAGTGCCAGGAAAAAATGGGATGATGGCAGCAGAAAACTGGGCAGAAGCCCAGGTGGTTCTGATCAGGGGGGAGGAAAAGCATCCAGCTGTAGCTCTTGTACAAATTCAGAGCTTTGTAGATCTTTTTTGTGGCTGAGGATTTTTTGATGGACTTCCTAATGAGATTTTATTTGTCCTAATCCTAGGCCTCAAAAGAGATTTTTGAAAACAGGGACTTAAGGACTTGGCTTGGTTTGAACTTGTTGATATGCTGTGAGCAGCCTGTGTGGACAGTGGAGGGTGTGTTTGATAAGCACARGGAGATCTTAAGCTGGCAGACTGTAGGCATATTCTTATTATGAGCTGCTTCTCACATGCACACACTCAAAATAATTATTAGGGAAAAAGTTAAACTTATGGTAAACAGAAATGTGTTTGTTTCAGGATGAAGCCAAAGCTTCATGCTTGCCTTTGACCATTTCAAAGACTTTTCAGCATATACGTGGAAAGTTTTGATTTCTTTTTATTTGCCATTCTAGCTTGTTGTCTCAGCAAGTAACTAACGTTACTGTGGGGGTTTTTTTAACAGTTTACACTAACTACAAAGAACTCGATTACAAAAACGCCTACTTRGTGCTGTTAATCTTTTATATGTTAGCTTTTTAAATTCAGATGGTTTTTAAATTCAAATGGTTGCTAACAATGTTTGCCAAAGTACAGCTATATCGATTTACTCTCCTGGTGTGGAAGAAAGTTAGAGTGGCAAAAGCCCTATTAAAAAGCAAACAAACTTCCCTCTCCCCTCAAAGTACTCCCAGAACCCGGGATCTCTTCCTCCCCGAGCTTCCTGTACTAATCGTAAAACTACTGAGCATTGCTGCACTAGTAGAGAAGTTTTTCTAGAAATGCCTTCTCCACTTCAGTGAGTGTTAGTGAAGGTTTTTTGTTTTTTGTTTTTTTTTTCTTTTAATCATCTGTAACTGTGTTTCCTGTGTAGCATTGCAGGAAGTAACTGTAACTTGTGGGCGCAGTCTAACTAGTCTCATTGCTAGTGAAAAAGGGCCTTTTCTTGATGGAAATGGGAGGCATTTAATACACAGTCAAAATCTGCAAAACCAAAATACTATAGATCCTATTCCTTCCAATCTGAACTGATTTTGTAATTTCTTCTTCAGATTGAGGTATATGAAGATTTTTTGAAGCCTGCCATAATTCATATTTGAAACTATCTTTTTAAGTGAGTTTTTAAACTGTTTATTAATTAATTTAATTATTATTTAAAAAGTTTATTAATGTAGCTTCTAGAAAAGTAATTTTACATGTATTTAAAGTTACACGAATTTAAATTCAAAATATTCTAAGCCCCACCCCTTCCCTCCAAATCCTTTTTTTCTCTTCTCTGTTGCTCCTGGATTTCGGTATGTATTGTTAATTTTGGAAGTAGGCCTGACATCTTTCCCAGATAAATGAGTAGTAACTCATTTGAAGAACAGAATTAATGGATGTGAATTYGACACGGCATCTGTGAAAAGAGGTCAAGCTCCACAAATACCTTCCTCCCTCCTCGCCCCAAGTTRGTCAGTATTAAGATGAGAAAGTTTGGTTTATCTTGACCCTTTAGATTTCCAAAAAGCATTTATCATGGTTATAACTGGCTTCTTGCATGTGCTGAGGCCATGCTGTCATATTACTTATATCACAGGCCTGGAAAAGAAGGTGAATTATGTGRCAGAGTTTGGCAATAAGATGTTGCTGTTCAAAGTAGTGTCAAAGAAAACRGCAAGCTGCAAACAACTGCATGAACCCGAAAGGCTTCTGTGATAGATGATGATTGCACTGTAAAATAGCAAATGGGATCCAATATACATAAATTTAAACTGGCACGCAGAGGCACCGGAGAAATGATCCCAAGTTTGCATGCAAAACAATGGGCCTTGAATGCAAAATAAGTAATAAAGATTGAAAACTTTTCAGTGTACTGTACGCAGGTCTATAAAAAGTGGCATAGATGGGGTGAATAAGGAGTTATTGTTCCTTGTGGGAACAACACCCRTCTGTGGGGAGCTGAAAGATCAAATCAGTGGCTCATGCGCTCCGAACAAACAATAGGAGGTGGCTCCTGACCATACGTGGTGCTGAGCTGTGCGGGTGCCAGAAGTGTAGTGGATGCCAAAGGCTTATGCAGAAAGCAAACAGACAAGCTAATGGAGAGAAAAAAAAATCTTTGAGGGTTATAAAAWTACAAAGACACCAGAGCTGACTCTCAAATGCACAGAACTACAAAATGGTGAAAGGTATTCGAGAAGTATCTCTACTTTGCTTCATATAGCAGCACATGAAAAGCTAGATCTGCTTTAAGGAAAAAAAAAATGAAAGCGTGCTTTTTTTTTCACTCTTAGCAGATGGTTTCAGTGACTGAAATTCAAAAATCTTAGTGTTGCTGGGGTTTTGCCAGTACTTGAGTAAGAGTTCCGTGTTTTGGCATAGTATGTTTTAATAATTAATCACTTGTGGCACTTTAAATTGCTAATGATATTGGAGAGCAGCCTTTTCAGTGAACTTTAAATAAAGGAAAGCACTGTTTTAAAATCTGAGTCAGCTTTTGAAACAATGCTTTAAGAAACCTACAGCTCTAATCAAAACATTAATATTTTTTCAAACCGATGTGCRTTCTTTGGTATGTTGAGCATATAGTTTAGAGTTATTGTACAACAACGTATACACATGTAGTTGAAAAAGTTTGAATGCTTTCTATTGATTTTCTTGATATTTAATATTATGAAGTTTCTGATCTTGTTTCCTATATTAAGAAAACCTGAATTATTCTTAATGGCTAGATAAAATGAAAAAATTATGCCAGATTGTGTTTATGTATTTTTGGACTTTTGGCAAGTCTCAAATTACAAATAGTAGGAACGTTTCATAGAATCCGTCTGCTTAAACTGAGCTTCTTCAACATAAAATAGCTAGAAAGTGACAAAACAAAAGGAACATCAAAACAAGGAAAAGTCTGGAAGATCCTTGGGGGCACGAGGAGGTTGGATGCAATCTGAATATATGTAGCTATGTATCAAGTTTCCTTTTTCACTGTAGTTCAAAGTAGTCAAAATTCCTGTGACAACAATCGAGGAAACTTTYGTCTGAGCGCTTGCACTTTTTCTGAAGGAACAGCTGTTATTTGTATGTGCCAAACTTCCATCACATTCAGAAAATTACAAATATAAATACACCATGTACTAATTTTTATACTTCATCTCAGGAACCCACAAAAGTAACCCCATTTCTGGAGGAAGGGGGGTGGAAATCCTACTCATCTTTTACAACATGCAGGAACAAGGAATTTTAGTCTTGCCAAGAAATCCTAGTTTATAATGACGCTTGTTGGATGGTGAACTGTTAGGGCGAGGAAGCTGACTTCTAGCATGGCCAGAGGCCACTTCATAGTTCATCGTTCCTTATCTTCCAGTGTTGTTCTGCACTTTGCCACAGTTTTCTTCTATTGAGAGTATGACAGTGAGTCAGAGAAAGAAAAGCAGTTAAATTCCAGTAAAGGGGAGAGCAATATTTTTGCTGGGTTTTCATTTGATTATAAAGAGTATGTTACAACAGAACTCAAAACTTTTCTTTACATTACGTTCTCTATGATATGTGTATGTGCGTTCATATACACATGTGTATATTTTATTTCTCAAATCCAAATATAATGAGTAGCGAGGGACTGTGGATGTTCTGGAGAACCAAGGGTGGCATCAAAGGGAATGGAAAGCTCTAAGCAAGCTATTAAACATACTAACGTGCATGGATTCGGGCACACTAACAGAACATATTCTATTTCAGGCCCTTGGCAAAAATATAAACCATGTCTAAAAAGCTGGGCTAGACAAACAACAGCTCCTTTTGGCCGGGAGCCAGCCGCGGTTCTCCAGCCGTATGGCCCCATAAGCTCAGCCGCGGAGCCGGGCGAAGACGCCTGCCGGTCGCTGCGTTTTCTTGTTCCGCGCTTCCCTGCTGCCCCGTTCTCTGCCCCCGGCCTCCCTTCCTTGCTTGTGCRTTGGCCTTACGAGGTATTAAAAAGCGAGTTGTTCAGATGGACCCACCAAGTCTCGCCTGGACGTGAGCCACACTGCGCCACATTTTCTATTTACCAGAATTACCCAGAAATTCTGGGTAATTAGTCATCCTTATTCATCATCCACAAGTCTTTAGCAGCAATAGTTTCTTTATATTATTTTTTTCTAGATCATTACTAAAAAATTGCAAGTGTTAAATTTGAAAGGATGCTGTTCAGGCTCTGCTGGACAGTCCACTTTGAAGTTTCATGCTGACTGATCACTCCGCAGTTACCTAGCTTGGAGGCTACATTGCACGTGCTCTAACCGCTCATGGCAGCGAGCGATGCTGGTCGTGAAGACAAGAGACAGAAACATAAACATATTTAGCAAATGAAGTAATGCAGGGCTTATTTAAGTTCTTGCTTTGCAGATTTTGGTAGAGATTAGCAGTATGTTTCACCTGGTTTTAGCTTGTGCATCTCATTATCCCTTTTATCCAAGATATTAATTTCTAGCTCRTTTTATGAATTTTGGTCTGTTCTCTCTGTCTTGAGTGTACTAATTTTCATATTATCTGATAAACTCATTGCAAGTCTGTGAATTTGGTCAGTTGTGATATTCCCTTCTTGCCTAAGACAGCTGTGAAACTCTGCTAAAGGGATTGCTACTCTTCTGAGATTTTTTTTTTCTTTTGGTAACTTGATGCTCACCGTTAATCAAATTTATAGTGTTTTTTCTAAGGTGTGTTCTCCTTATAATGAAACAATCCTCCTGTCCAAATATTCTGTATCGTATGAAAATAAGCTTGTATTGTAATTCCCTAGTAATAGTCTTTGCCTGATGTAGTCTTTGATGGCTGAGTCACTAGGTGTGTTGTGTAGAAACTTGCATTGATGCGGTATTAATAATTTATCGAGTGCACTTTAAGAAGCGTAGCATATATAGGCGTATGAAATGTTGATCTTCCTCCATAATAAGAAATTTTCTTTTCCTCACTTGTTTGACTGACTGGTTATAAATGAACTGCTCAGCTGCACAATTTTCTTAACACTCTTCAAGTTCTTCCAAACAATTTGAGTTGGCTAACTCAGCATTAACTGTAGTTGTTCGCAAGTCATAACTCTGGCCTCTAAATTGACACTTAAAAAACAAATTGTGCTCCCTTTTATCTTTTATCAAGTGTTTTGAAGTGTAGCTGTTACACAAGAACTTGACTTCTCTATTCAATATTTACATAAATTGCTTTATCTTCTGAAGCCTTCAAAATAATGACAAATATTGTTTCAAATAAAGCAAGATCTACTTTAGTTTTTCTTCTCCCTGCTCTGCAGAGAGAGGTTTATGTTCGAAGTGTACCACATCCTGGTTCTGTGTAGGCTGGATGCAGAAAAAAATTGCAGGAGGTAGATGATTCCACGGGAAATTTCCCAGAAAGGTAGAATTCTCATCTTTTTCTTCTGACTCAATAGTGAGTTAAATAATAATCCTTAAAATTCAAAGCTTAACACTTTGGAGGTGGCGTTAGCAGTCTTACAAGAGGATTAGCACGAAGAATGTCATTGCACTTGCAAGCCTATCAAAATCCACTGAAGCAAATCAGGATATAGATGACTTTTCTGCAAGTGGAGCTCAGTTGTAAAACTTCACTACAATCTGCTTTTGTTTTACAGAGTTATTAAACATCTCTAGATTCAATCTCTAGATAGCAAAACATCTCTAGATTCTTTGCATTAATGTTCCTGAGCACATGTCCTTGAGCAATTCTCCATAGTTGTCAATCTCACTCTCTTGCGAACTCAGGAAAAATATAAGTTACTTTGCAAAGTTTAACGTGAAGCTTTTCCTTTGGAGAGGAGGGCAGCCAAGCTCCAAATAAGCTGTGGGAAGATAACATGTTCTCCTTACCAAAGTATGCTGAAGTTTTGTTAGTGGAATAGCTGTGAAACAACAGACAGATTACTTCCTTTAGAGAAGACAAGGGATGTTCTGAAAGGGGTGGCATAAGCAGTTAATTAGTAAAATAGAGAAAGCACCYATTTCTGTTAAATGTACAACATAACTTACAGTAATTTAAAGTATTATTAGTTTAGGATTTAATACATGGAAATTTTTTTTCCACCTGGAAGCTGAAATTGAGAAAGTGATGTTTATCCTGCTATATGGAGGATTCTAATCTCTCATCCATTTGGTGAAGAAGCAGAAAACCTTGATGCTAGTAAACCACAAAAGAGTTCACTTAAATAGTTGATTTTCTAGTTAAATATGAACAACTATTCTGATACTGGATAAAACTCTACGAAACAGAGCCTACCTTGTTGGTAAAGCATTTGTAGATGGGATCATAATCAAATTTGGTAGATTTAGAACTAACCACTGACATGTTATTCACCCAGTGAAATGTATTCCTGAATTAGTAGCTGTTACTGCCCTGAGTTGTTAAGTTAGTCCTGCTGGGACGGAGGGGTTGGACCAGATGACTTCCTGTGTCCCTTACTACCCARATTATTCTGCAATTGTGAATGTTCACTTCTGTAACTAGGATGCTTTCTAAGGATTGTTAACATCATTAAGATAAGTAGAGGAAAAAATGCAAGTATCGAAATATTAAGTAAAGTAGCTGAAATTGAATTTTTGACACTGTTCATCAACTAGGAATTTTAACTTTTTTTGACCATTTTTTGATCTTTGAAAAGATGACTGTAAAGCTGAAGGAAGCATTGGCTTCACTTTCTCCCCCACCCTGTATATTACCCTGTCAGTACAGAAGCATGAGCTTTTAGTCCATGCCAGTCACTGTCTCGGTGATATTTCATCTGGCAGCTTTCACTGAAGGCTAGTAAACTGACTATTTTCTGTCTCTGTATTAGAAAGATGCCATCTGTGCAGACAGCAAGAGCTAGCTCTGAAAACCAGTGTCAGACAGTCTCTCTGAAGCTGAAAAGTTCTGATGTGTGCAAGTCAGCCTTTGCTCCCCCGATGCTGTCTTGTGCAGGTTACATGGTGATGCACAGTGTTAGGGAAAATGTTTTCTGCAGAGGGTACTTTGTAAAGGGCTTGCTTAACTGCAGTGTGGTCCCTGCTTATTAGCTTCTTAGCTTTATGTATATAGTTTAGTTGAGTGTAAAAACAGAAAAGTAACTGATTTTCAAYTCCAAACTGAAGAATCAGTCATCATTTCCCAAAGAGATTTATTGTCTTCTATGAATTTTATTTTACRATAACCTATTTTACCAGTGTTTACAAATGCAAGGGAATACTGAAAATGCAGTGCATCAGAGCCATCCTTCAAAACTTCATCAGTGGAACAAATACTTCAATATTATGATGTTGTGTTGCAGCAGAGTGAAGGTTCTGAATTACTAGTTACTGACTTCAATGCTTATACATCCAATTTTAAACTGGATTAATTAAAAATAGATTTTGAAATTAAAACTAATTTGAATTTGTTGGATTTAATTGAGCAGACTTCTGGTGGAAAGTAAATCACTTTTTTTTTTTTTTTTTTTTTTTTTTTTTTTTTTTTTTTTTTTTTTTTTTTTTTTTTTTTTTTTTTTTTTTTTTTTTTTGTATTTCAGGTAACATTCAAGGAGCAACAATAGTGGATGCCCTTGATACGCTATATATCATGGAAATGAAAGAGGAATTCCAGGAAGCCAAGGACTGGGTTGAAAAAAACTTAAATTTCAATGTGGTAAGTAGCATTGCTGATTAATGCTTAACACTTGTTTAATATCCAGGGACCAGCTGAGGACTGGATTCTAATATTGCAAGCACTATATAAGGAATTACAAAATTTAGACTATTGATAGGTGAAGTGGGAAACGGAGATGCAATGAAGCTACTGCTCTTCTTTATATATATGTAGTTTGTCAATCCGAGAGATTTGTATAGATAGGTGAGACTCGGCTGAATGGAAGGAAGAAGGAATAGAGTATTGCTTACTAGAAAATGAACAATGAACATTTCAGTCCTTTTGGGTGGAAGAATCAGAACACTTCAATGTAAGCTTTCTTTTTTTTTTTTTAGTTAGGTAAACACATTGCCTTTTTGCTTTCTGAAATCTTCCACAAACTAGACTTGCAATTAGAGAAAACTGTACACCAGAAGTGTCAATTCATCTCTTTTCTATATTACAGTAAAGTAAAGTTGGATCGTATGAGTTAGGCTGAACTAGGTGGCACAAACTGAGCTACTTTAGTCACACAAGGCACTGGGTCATCACAACTGCGTGTAGAATTGATCATATTATCTGGGAAATCTGCAGTGTGAGAGCAAAGTTCTTTTGTAAGGCTTTTATGCTAGAAATGCATTGAACACACTAAAAATTAAATTGCTAAAAGTTTAATTTTAGAAGCCCTAGTTTTGATCTTTTTTCCCTTTTTGGCGATGGTATGTATTGTAATTGCTGGGCACAGAAAGCTAATGGAGTACTGACCAGTATGGTTAAAGTAAAGCAGTACAGCACTGTAGGCATGGTACACTGAGCACTTTAAAGCTCTTGTACTTATGGTGTGTAATGGTGGAAACACTTGGTGGTTGGGGGGAGGAGGAAAGGACATTTTCTAATATATTATGCAAAAAGTCAGGATTAATTAGCTTCTCTTACCTACTTGGGAATTAATTATCCTTTTAAGGAGAAGGAGCTAAGAGTGGATATTAGATAGTTTATATAAGCAACAGTTTAGTGTGCATTTAAATTTACATTAATAACTTAAATACAAGACTTTGAACAGTACTTCTGGGCAGTTTCAGATGTCTGAAAGRCATGCTAACTCTGTCTTGAGTGTAAGATTTTTTTTTCCCCCAAAGGAATTTTTGTAATATTAAATTCCTGTCTTATTAGCATGGCATTAAGATGTTAAAAATGTTAAAAAGAACAAAACATCATAGAAAATAGCAAACASCACTTTAAAGGAAAACCTGGACTATAGTTGGAGGAACATTATGAAGCCACRTAGTGATTTACATTAATAAACTGAAGTCTTTGGTTTCACACATAATCTTGCTCTACTGTATACTGCAAACTACTTGTAGATGGTATTGCCTGCAATTTCTGCTCATCAGGTTAATTTATATACTGTTTTAAAAACTGCAACGTTTAAGTGTATCTGAGAAAAAAAAGAATCAAAAGTATAAAGTCGTCATAAATGCCTGAAATTCTATATTGTATTAATCAGTCAGTGCAGTAAGCAAAAACCAACCACTGCTTCACAGGTAATACTGGCATGCATCTGAAACAAGTGTCTTAAATAACTGCCTTGAGCTCAACACCTCACAAAATTTATTTTCTTAATACTTTATCTGTAGTAGCCATATAGAATGGAATTTTATACTGACATCAATACTAACTAAATGAGCTTTCCCAAAGTAAAATGAGGAAATTAAAATGGACAACCATAACACCAACTTTAACAATCAACATCAGCTTGTTTTGTTAAATTGCTTGAATTTAACTTGAAGCTATTCAACATGTACTCAACTCTTGTTTAGTTTTCTATATTAGATATAAGTTCTGGTTTAAAATGCTGCTTTGTAAGTCACTCAATGCAAAGAATAGCAGGACCCCCTCTTCTTTTGTGCTTAGGCATTTAAAGCCCAAACCTAGTTATTTATCAGGCATTATGTAGCATTTTCTGCATTAACATTTTATACACTATTACTTGCTCCTATTTTAGAAACCGTTTTTCTATGAGAGCAATTTAGTCTTTAATAATTGACAGCTTGACAAAACCTTAAGTGTTGTTTCTTGCAAATTGTATGAAATGTGTTTCTTTTTTATGTTTCTAATCATTTGCTGGACTATGGCAGGTTAATCAGGCAGCTTTTTAGAAAGCATATTTAGTCCTTACTTGAATAATTAGGATTAATTTCTGTATACATCTAATCTTAGAACTATAACATTTAAATGTTGAGTTTCTTTAAGAAGTTCATTACAAAACATAGCTGTGACTAATCTGTGGCAGAATCTTTTCTGTTTATTTAATTTAGCCAGCTGTATTAAATAGAATACAAATAATCTTTTCCAGAAGTTTATAATACTTCAGATACTCAGTGTATGTAGTGAGCTATTTGGCTAGCACTAGATCATTCTCATTACCTAATGATGAAGGTTTCCAAATTTCAGTTTGTAAAGTAGCCATTATCTTATCCCGACAAAAGCAATTTGAGAATAAAGATGATGTGATGAGTAGTGGTGCCACATTGGTAATTCTTCATGCGTTGAACTGAGGGACTAAATCTAATAAATGAGTTGGCAAGTATTACTCTTAATTGTTTACACTTCTGAAGAAGGCAGGCTGTTTTGTTTTAGGGGAAGACTTCTGGACAARTAAATGTCACCTTCCTTAGCAAACTTGGAAGTGCAAATGTTTTGAACTTCCCCTTTTGAAGTGTAACACACTTAGGCTACTTTTATTATAGCTAGAGCTGGTGGCCTGCTGTTTTTAAAACTGACAGCCACGTTGTAATGCTCAGTGTTTGTTCTCTCGTAACTACTGATACTTCTCTCGGTTGATACCTTGCTTATGTTTTAGCCAAATTGGCTGAGTAGTTCTTCAAGAATTAATTTGCGTCCTCTGATTCTTTTTCTCTTAAGAAATTTAGTTCCATTGGAAAGAGACTGGACACTTAGTGTTGACTAAATCAATAGTTTTTTCATCATGAATGTGCGCTTTGTTTTGCATGGTATCGCTTCATATGTGTTTGGATCTATCTTTGATCTTAAGCAGTTAATATAGCTGAGGATTTGGTCTTTTCTCACCATATGTGCTGCAGCCTGTGCGCTGTTTTTGCAGTGTTATTGCACAACCCTGCCCAAGGTTTCCCAGGGCCAGGTTGGATACCAGCACCACAACTGAGCAAAGGGAGCCTGTCTTTCATGGGATCACTAGGGAACTTGAGTGTTTCCTAGCTGCAACTGCACACTGCTGTGTGCTTCTTTATGTTTTTTCATCGTTTGCTGTAGTAAGTGTGCACACACTGAGCATTCAGCGCTTTCTTGAAAGACTTGCTGTACCATCGCCCATCTGCTGCTCCACGTTGGACGGGAAAACACTATCAGACCCAGCTGCATGTGGGGAAAGTGAGTTGGTACTTAGGAAGATAAATTAGAAGAGAGTTTTTAAGGAAGAGAGTTTTTAAAGAAATGGATATGGGGTCAGAAGTCAGGGAAATAGTGATAAAGTAGCTAAGGCATTTGGCACAGCACTGAACAGCTAGGAGTTCTTGGATACTGGAATTGACAGTCTTTGCCTTCTATGCACAGACCCCTCTGCCCAATTTCTTTCATAYGAGCGATAAACTGATCTGCCCGGAGCCTCTCCCCAGCGTGTRGCTGGAGCTGGAGGCTCTGGTGAGGCAGAAGAAAGGGCAGTGCTAGTGTGGGGAAGGCTCAGAGCTACCTGGAGGTTTAGGATTGTTCTTCCTCTCTGTTGGGACAGAAGGCAAAGACAGAAGACAGCTACTACTTGGAGATACTTGAAAGCCATCTGGGCAGGATCCTGTGCAATSGGCTCTAGGTGACCCTGCTTGATCAGGACTAGACCTCCAAAGGTCCCTTCCAATCTCAACCATTCTGTGAATCTGTGATACAGAAGGTGGGATTAGTTTGAGAAGTTAAAGAGAGAGAGGATGAGTCAAAACTAGTAAATTATACTCTGAAACGTCTCTTCTCTGGCTCGGTTGAATTCCCTTCCCTTCCTCTCCAAAAATGCAAATTTGCCCATACTGCGTATCAGCAACAGTCCCTGGCCTGTGCTGTCTCATAGGGTGTCCCCTGGCCAAAATCAGAGCAGAAAATCCTAGCAGTTAAACACATGTGGAACAGTGCTTCAATTTGTCCCCTGGCCTGCTTAGCCTTCTAATGCRGGTATAGTCAGACAGGACCAGGGTGGAGACAAGGTACAGAGCAGAAAGTAATGAGTTTGTTCAGCAAATAGGAAAATCATCTCATCTTCTAGAAAAATTTCTCAGAGATGAATTTAGAAACTGGGACACCTGAAAGAAATAATTTTCCTGTTAGTGGATTTTGCTTTGTTTGCCTTATCCCTCTCCATTTTTGGCCAAAATGGAGAATGGCAGGAAGTTGTGATTGCTTAGTCAGAGGAAAGTGGCAGTGATCGGTGCAGTAGCTCTACCTGTGTGGATGTAATATAATTGACTTTAATTGACATTTTGTGCAAGCACTGAGTTGTGCATTATCTAATCACAGAACCCTTTCCTTGTTAACTGCACAGGATGAATCCACCTAGAAAAGAGTGGATGTTACACTGTAGAGAAGGTACAAAGCGCCTTTGCGTATTTGTTTTCAAAGGTGGTGCTAAGTGAATCAGAGAAGGGATGAGTAAGGCAGCAAGGATGAGACTTGTGTCCTACCAGTACTGCTGAGCAAAAGCTGTTTGCAGAGGTCAGTCACTGCGCCTGACTATAAGCCACCTCGAAGCCTGAAGGCTTACTTACCACTTCTGATTTTTATCTCTGTACTTAGMTTTGCAAATGTAAGTATCTTTTAAAGTGGCTTTGTATGCAGCTTCATGCAACATAGATGTTCTACATTTATTATGGCTGCTTTTTGGGGGACTAAGACACAGTGGAAAAGGTATAGAAATTTGATAATGAAGTTGCATTTATCTCTACTGTYTTAAATGGATTAATCTATCCTTTTACCAAGAACCCAAAATTCTAAATGTTCTTTGGATCTAATCGATAATGCTTCCAGCATTTATTATTAATTATGCTGTAGTTCAAATCTGTGTGGTGTGGCAGTCAATAGCAGGGACAGACTTCTAGAATCCACCAAACTTTTTATTTTAAGCTTAGAAACATCTTAGGGCAACTTGAAATCTTGCTGCTCTCAGGCTGTAGGTACTGTATTCAGTTGTAATCATCTTTAACAGTTCGTAACCTAGTGTTCTGGCTTAGGAACAGATAGATTTTGGCAGTTTATCTTTTCTTGTTGTTTTCTATTTAAGCAAAAAAAATTAAAAAGTTTTCTAATATAGCATCTTGTGATAAGATAGCTTTCCTAAATAAAGTGTGTGGGAGGTGCGAGTAGATGGACTTCAGCTAAAAGTGTAATAGCTCTGTGAGGGAGCTTGAGGAAGCCAGCCCTTGAAGTTGTTTTTTTAATTTGTGGGACTATTTGTTTACTAGTTTGCCAAAGTGAACTTGTTAGTGCACTCTAAATGATAAACTTTAGAGTGACTTGATCTTGTATGGATTAGAAGTGTTAATAACAACTGGTTCTGGTGGGTTAAAAGGAGATTTTAACTAAGTTTATTATTAAATGCATTTCTTTTTTTTGCTAGTTAATGCCATCTGTAACACTTTACTTTTGTGCTTGTTTTCCTTTTAAGGTTTTACAGTCTGCCATGTGGGGATTTCAATAAGTTTAAATAACAGGAGGTGCAGTAACCAAGCTTTGATACTTGYAACAAAGCTTACTGAAAGTGGTTCCCTTATCAATGGGAACTGAATATTTAAAAAAATTGCTGCTTAATTTCAGTTGTGGAATGCGAATGAAATTTTTTTCCCACTATTACAAGTAATTAAAATGTGATTTAATTAAAGTAGCTTAAAGTAAGCTGATGTGTAGTAGTCTTCATGTCTCTATTCTACAGTGCTTGGTAATGCCAAGATTTTCTTGATTTGTTCCCAGCCTTTGTGCTTAAACAGGGGGATGACATTTTAGGCTCTTGTATGACCATTTTTTTGTATAGAATTATGGGCATTTTCCAGCATTGTTCAGTATTATTTAATATACGGTCCCTGGATTTATCTTATGCAGTTTTTTTTATGATGACTAGCTACTTAGGAGGGTGGATGAGCCATGCCTACAGGATAGAGGCTGTTTATGATGGTGCAGTATGATATAGAGGGGAGGGTATTGCTATGTTTCTTATATATACAAACAGTAGATGGAAATGGAAATGAGGTGACTGAAATTTTGTTGCATCTTGATAAGACAAGTACAGGAGAACTGAAGGAAAAAAGTTCTGGAATGAATCTGTCTGGTAAAGAAGACTGAAATTATTTAGTGGGGTTGGAGTCTTATTTGGAACTTTATTATAAAGACTAGCAGAGTATGTTCTTTATCAAATATAAATTGCAGTGATTCAATTACTCCAAGTACATCATCCACAAAGAGAGCATGCAGTGATTTCTCCAACTGAAGTATGATGAGTGCCAGGTGGAAGCTGATGCTAGATAAATAAAATTGTGTTCTGTTTCAAGTGTTTCATTTATGACCAAGGATGACTTGCCATATCATAGACAAAAACATAGATGGAAATTGTTTTGACCTTCATTTATGAATTTGTGGGGAGAAATTTGAGGAAAGAAGTATGCTGAGAAAATGACCCAGAAGGGTGAGAATACTGATGTTTATGAAGCTGGAGACATCCAATAGGACAAGGGCCTCAAGAGAGCCCAGTTGGTAGTAGCTTTGTCTGAACTGTGCTTTAGGCRTTAAATTTAACCACAGATGGCTGAGATGTCACCAGTTTACCAGTCGTGGACTTACTGCTCCCGCTTGCATAAGAGTGAGGAAAGAAAGATGTGTAGCTGAGGGCAGGTTTACAAATAAAAGAGAAATGCAGAGTAACATAGACTAATTTTACACTTGACACCTTTCTTTGATTGGTAATATTTGTTCAGTTGTGGAGCTGGAGCTTCCTCAGATACAGTCAGCCCCCTTCTCTTTTCCAGTCTAAAAAAAACCCCAAGGACTGAAAAAACCTGATAGCTAAAACTGTCAGGTTCTGCAACTTACAGTATTTCTGTGCCTGAGGTACAGTTCTTCTGCTGCTTAAAACAACTTATTTCATCATTTCATCCTTTCTGCTTACTGAGACAAAATACATGTTACACCCTTTGAATGTGGAAGCTAGCCTATCTGTGCAACCTGAGTTTCAGAAAGTAAGCCTCCATTTGAGACAAGCACTCTCCACCRTATGTAAATAGGTTCACTTTGATTTTGAGTTTCTAGTCACTGATGTAAAGGATGTTGCATCTTTGTCTGTTAGTAATTTTGTCTTCAGAAGCTAATAAAGGAAACCAGATGAAATCCCATTAAGTAGTCAGTGTTGCTCGTGTATCACATAGTGCTATGTATATTGCTTTTGATTTTCTATTTCTGTAAATRCAGTGAGGGGCAGTCACAATTTCTCTGGATTTCAAGTAGCGCTTAGACTATCCCGTTTATGATACACTTATCAGAAGATCAAATAGCRGGTGATAAATTATTGATCAATTATAAGATGAACGATCAAATTATCTACATACTTCAATTAACCTAAACGCCTTGAAAGTAGAACAAGAATATGTTGTTCCCAGTGCGCATGCCACTTTCTCAAATATCCACATTTATTCAGAATGCTTAATGAARGGAAGCCCTGCAAAATCAGCAGCTACAGCAAGATGTTTTTGTATAGTAATAAAACATTAGCACAGACAAGTACTAACAGAAGGTKTCTCGGATATTGTTGGACACAGCATGTGTTGATGAAATCTGAGTTGGGCTACTAATAAAAAGAATGTGAAATTARAGATTATTTATAATCATCGGATGGTTATCATTGGAAGGGACTTTTGGAGATCATCTAGTCCAACCCCTGCTCAAAGCAGGGTGAACATCCAATTGGGCAGAGCCAGCTTGCCTGGGATCTTACAGTGGGACCAYTGCAGTTACTTTAAAATCAGAGTGTCCAGCCATGTCCCCTAGAGACTTCTCCTTAGAGAAGTTCCATTAGATCTAATGAAAGTAATGGAAGTGTTTCTCAGACCTCCTATGTAATGATAAAATGAAGGTTTGAAAGAGAAGGCTAACCTTGAAATTTAAAAAAGAAAAAAAAAGAAAGAAAAGGGGATAAAAGACAAAAGAACTCTGGTCTTTTCAGTTGATGAAGTAAAAGAAAAGACTTTGGGAGAGGAAGATAAAGATTTTTTCCTATGTATCTGACACTATTAAGCTGATCATAAGGTATCAGTGTGCASTTGGGTCTGACAGCAAAACAAAAATAACGTTCCATATTTGACATTTAACTTCTGTAATAGAAATATAGAGACCTATTTGTGCAAAACTGTGTATGGATGATGATTTAAAAACATGAAAGAAAGGTAATGGACAGGATGTGGCATCTTAAATGTGTAGTACAAAAAGTTGTTAAAAATTAAATTTCAGGAAGAATGGTAAAGTTGATGTAGCAGTAATGTACTTCTTTTAGGACGCATCCACTTTTCTTAACAGACTACTTCCTATTAAAAACTTTCCATGTAGAGATGAATGCTACTTCAACATGGAATTATAAAACCTCTTTAAATGTTTTACAAGTTGCTATAATCTGTGCACTTTGCGAGACTGATACTGCCCTGGTATAATGARTTTTGGAATCCCGATCCTATTAAACATTCAGCTTTCAAGTCTACACTTCATGAGATATCTCTCTGTTTTGTTCATTGCGTGTGCCTCAGTGGCTCGTATAAAGATTTTGGTAAAGAACTGCAAATTTCAAACAAAGCTTCAGAGATGTGGGCAAGTGAAGTATTGGAAAACTGATAACATTAAAACAATGAGTACCTTCAAGAAATCTCCTGAAAGAGCACCACTTCAGCAAACATATAATCAGCGTCTATAGATGCAGTAGGGATAAAATATCTTACAATAAAGTATCAGATAGGTATTATAACCATATTTGTTTATTTCTCACCAGAATGCAGAAATTTCAGTTTTTGAAGTGAACATCCGTTTTGTTGGTGGACTTCTTTCAGCTTACTATCTTTCAGGAGAAGAGGTAAGATATTTTCATGTATTTTATTTGAAATATCATCATCTTGATAGATAGCTGACTTTTAGATTAATAATCTGTTTTATTTATCAGAAATAAACTTGTTTAAATCTTTGAAAATTTGACTTGTCCTGTAAAGACCTCTCCACTAGATTTTCTTGCTTCTGTCTGCACTATCACTTCATGTAAGTGTTAAGTGTTTTTTTTTGCCTCACTTCAAATCACACCCAGTATGCTCTTACTGGGCTGTTTGTTGGAATGTGTAACAATGTTGTGGCAGTGGTAGATTTGGTGCAGTGGAAGCCTGCTTCTCAAAACATCTTGGAGAATGTCCTTTCACTAATGAACTATTCCCCTGACAAAGCTATTGGCCTTTCTGATGAAACTTCAACTGAAAGAAAAAGACATATTAAGAAAGAGAATAACTAGTAAGCCTAGGCATGTGAATGGCATTAGAGCATTAATCTCCAATTAATCTCTATTGCCTTCTCAATAATGAGTTTCAAAGGTCCTATCACAATGCCTGTCATGGTTTCTGGGGAGGATGAAGAAGTAATTTTGTCTAAGAGCTTTGACTAATGCAGTTATTTCTGTAATAAATTTAGAGAGGGCTACACTGTCACATGTGCTATGATATTTTAAATTTTTGGCTTGGCACTTGGTCTTTTAATTTTACTAATTTAAACACTCATTCCTATTGATGGATTATAATAGCGTTTTATTATGGGAATAACACAGATTAAAACTCTTAAATCACAAGCTGAATTTAGCATCAGATTTCTTTAAATCCAGAGCAATTATTTTTGCAAACTCCACAAAACCCTAAAGTTGTATAATTTTCTTTTATATAAAAATTTCCTAATTATTAGGTGAAGTTCTGTTTTGAACCTGTCACTTTAAATTATCTTAAATTCTACAGCTTGTGTGTTGGGTTTTTTGTTAGAATTCATTACCAGGTCAAAATTACATACTTGAAAAAGCAGCYTTGAGAAGACAGTATTTCTCTAATGTTTTTATGTCTTGAGTAAACTTACTTATTTCTCATGATTCTGTTCTTGATGCAAGTGTATTGAACAGATGTAAATGTTTTAAGATACATAGTTTTTCATATTTTAACTTGCTTACAATGTTCTGACAAAAATTACACTTCTGACCCRTTGCAAATTCGCACTTAACATTAATGAAACAAAATTGAGAAAGGGTTAGTGGTTGGTTTCATTTTACTATATAGTATAATATAAATAATATATATAATATATAATTTACTATATATTGTTTTACTTAATGCTTCATCTCTGACTGTTGAAGGAAATCAGTTGTTTTCCTACAGTAATTCAGCAACCAAGAAATAAGCGTATGTAAGAGCAGCTTTAGAATTAAAGGCTTCTGTGATTAAATAGTTGTATTCCACTAGTACTTTGACTGCCGGCCTACTTCTCATGAACTGTAGTGAGCTTTTTCAGTATAACCTATTACTAAATTTTAATTAACTGGTTGTGACAGATATAGAGAATACTTCCTGGCAAACAATGAGCTAGTAGAGGACATAAAAGACCTTTAAATGAAGTGGCGACTGACTGCCAAGAAATGCCTGAACAATTTGTCATCAGTGCTGTTAAGTTCATTTGTTTGTTGATGGTTTCTGTCTTGTGTCTGTTGATGTGCAGTCTCACTTTCAATCAACGGATGTAGCTTCTCCTAAATAATACCTTGTCATTGCTTCTCAACCATTCCTTCACCTTTAGTGAGGCAGTTTTACCGCTATATCTTGGACTAGATTTATAGCCGTACTGATGTTAAAATAAAACTCTATTGTATAAATTAAATGAGGAAGTGGCACATTTAAAATAAAAGAAGGTGTTTCACACAATACGTAATTAAATGGAACTCTTTGCCATGGGATATTATTGACGCTGGATGTTAAYGTCAATTCTCAAAATGAATGCACTCATTAATGGAAAGAAAAAGGACTCCTGAAAATGAAGATGAAATGTTTAAGTAAGGAGGGCCCTGAGTCCCTGCAGGCTGGGAAAGACATGGACCATGCTTGCTGCTGCTTCCTTTGCTCTTTCGTAGACATCTACTGTCCAAGGCAGAGTGATGGTCTTGTTTTCACATTCTTAAACTAATAGTAGTAATAGTGGCTTAGAGAACGTAACTCTGCATGCTTCCTCCTGGACCTCTGCCGTTCTCAAAATTAGGGAAACTCTCTGCTTGATTTKTCTCCTACATCTAAGATACCAAAGCAGTAACGAGCTGCTGAATGTAGGAAGAGCTGGGTGCAGCTCTAGAGCACCCGTGCAGCGGTATGACGTCCCCTTTCTGCATAAGCCTGTCCTATGCTGGTGCTGCTGACAGGAGGCAAGGGCTTAGGTCTCCAGGGTCTAGCAGCCTTCACAGAAAGTGTATCTTTCATCATCCTTAACTCCACTATATTAGTGGGCCTCCCTAAGAAATTGGAGCAGTCTGTGTATAGCTGAACTRTGGAAGATTAAACTTCCTCAGTAAAAAGTTCATAATACCCTTTACCAGATTAAATATTTAAAAAATTTATATTCGCTGTGCTCACTTGTCAATATTCTAATTAAAGAAAGTGCTGTTTCAGTGAAAGGAGTGACAGAAATAATTGTTTGTACTTCTGAATTACATTTCCGTGGTTAATGATCCAAAGATGCACCATATTGTATGTCCCATAATCATTTATAAGTCTAACTAATCATGATTAGAGAATATTCTGTCATACTGAGAAAATTCTGAAACATCTTGCTCGCATAATCGTTCATTCAGATAAAGGCACCAATGTGACTAATCTAAGAAGTGAACAAATGGAATAGTTTGCCTGCTGATAAGTGCGTGGGGCTCACTTACAAATAGAGCTGTGAGCTGCTTTATATTGAACTTCCTAGAATTTGTGCCTTACTAGAATTAATTTGAACTGTATAAAAATCCTAGAACAGTGTCATATACTTTAAAACCCCAGGGGTTTTTTTAATGATTGCTATTTAAATATGAGCTAGAAAGAATTCCAGTCAAATATCAAACTTTAGTTGTAAAATAGCTACAAATGTCAGAAAAATTTATTTCAAGAAAAGGTATTTTGCAACTTGGTATGACCTTTTTCATATTTGCACTGCAAAGCAAGATATCTGGTAAGGAGGAAGAGTGTTTAGAACTGCTCTGTGGTATTTTCCCGTCTGACACTGAATTTCTGGTATGCCAGAAGGAATCAAGAGTATTGTCTACAATGAGTTCCCCTGTTCCGCAAACCTAGAAAAATTTTTTCTTCTCTCTTGTTGGTAGTACACTTCCATCTGCAGTCATATAAGGAGATAATTCTTTATTAACTTTTGGAGGAGACAACACTATATCCTCTAACAGCAGCTAAGACCTCTCTTGGAAGTCATGGAGATGACATTTCTCGGTAGCACTGCAATCTTCATAGCAACACTGATGCTTGTTTATGGACACTTAAAAAAAAAAAAAATCCAACTTGTTCTTCTGTTTTATTGATAGTTGGCTCCTTTAGGTACTGTTAAAATTATTTTTTGCTCCATAATAAAGGGATTGTCTTACTGAAGACTGGTTTCACAGTCAGTAGATACGTTGCATAGGCAGAAATGGAAGGAGCTTTCAAAGACAATTGCTGTTTGTTCGATTAGCTCCAAAAGTAAATCTACCACAGTCTGAAGTGTATAAGGTGTATGTGACTTTGAAATTACATTGACAAGTTCCCAAATTCTTTTGAAGTTTTTTTGTTTTCTAGATGAGGTGACCAAATATACCCAAATATAACCCAAATATAACTTTCTCTTTGCTGGAAAGAAAGATAGTTGTTTTCACTGGAGGAAGACAAAATAAATTTGATAATGATCCACTTAATGTTTGTATTATTTATTTCCATGGCATGAAACAGAAATGTGACAGAATTTCTTACTCTGACACTATATTCAGTTGAAGGAATGGGAAATCATCCCGATCAGGATGAAAAAAAAAATACATTCTTCCTGTTGATAGCTATTGGATTTCATCAGTTTCATATATTGCCCTCTATCAACTTCTAATCAGAGTAAAAAAATGAAAAAAAGTGATTACATAATCACTTATTTAGGAATATCTGTGTTTAGAATAGGTGTTGCAGTGCAATTACTTGACCTAGCTTGATGATTTTGGCCTCCTGTCTGACTTCAGGCCTAATCATTGCCCTCTTAAAACAGCCATCTATCAGTGATGATGGTGCTGTCTTGTTAGTGAGAGGTAGACAAGAAATAATGATGCAGATGTTATTGATCTTGAGCTGCTTTTGCCAAGCTGACCACAAAACATTGCTGACTTCAGAGAGTACTCAGACACTACAGAATTTGCCTGTAATTATTTTTATCGGCTCTTCCTCCCATCTGGAGGTTTCTCTTATGGGGAATATGTAATTCAATAAACACAAAAATACATGACTCACCGTTTTGCTAAATCTTGAAGAGTAGTAGGATGAACTTTGCTACRTATAGAAGGGTACTAGCCTGTTTCCAATTAGTGATCTAAGTTCCAGTAGAGATCCTTAGGGGTTCTTATCTCACCAGTGTGAGAATTGACCACATGTTTTATCTTCTGCTTCCTTTCACTTAACTTGGCACTAATTGAACAAGAGGACTTTCCTTTTATATCTTAAAAGCTTGATTTCTAATGCTGCTTGAAGCTTCAGGCATACTGTATCAGCTTCTTCTGTATGCATGCTACTTAATCCCTCCTTCACCATCTTCATATTGGCAGTAGAATTCCCTATTTGTCCATATTTAGTAGAAACCAGAAGACTGCAATTGCTTGTAGTTTTCTGCAGCCCTGTTTTAAAATTTGGGTCATGTTTGCCACCTACCATCCATCTGCTGCCACTGTAAATGATACATCAGTACTTCAACAGYTCAATGTTTTAGTTCCTTTAAAGCTCTGAAATGATCCTGATAATTTGCTTTGGTTTATTGATTTTTCTCCCCCTCCCACTTCCACAAATCATTCAGCTTGGACAGGATCTCAAGAGGTCATCTAGCCCAATATCAGTATTCAGACAATGTGTTAGGCTTGTCCTTGGGAACATGCCCAGGCTCTTCAAGACTAAACACTACAAAGTTAGCTTTTCCACAATGTCTTTGTTTCATGCAGTGCTCCTTTTACATATATATTTCTCTAATTGTTTCTCCTGGCTCACTATCAGGCCTCATGTTTCTCACTCTCTTTTTTTCCCCCCTCCTCCAGTTGTTATTTTTATAACTTTTTAAAGTTTTCCCTCAAAAATCACTTTCAGCCTGATTTAATAATGTTTTTTCTTGTATTTAGTTTGTCAAACTTTGTTCATTTCTGTGCTCCTTATATGGACAAAATACTTTTGTTTTTAATTGCCTTCTTTACTGTCAGACCAAAATAAGACAGTAGTCATTTGAGTCTTTTGATTAAAGAATCTTTTGACGCTGAACCTTCTTCTATTAAGTGGTCTCCATGTCACCTCCAAGCACTCTACCCATTCAGCTTTTCCCTTCTAGATTCGTTTCAACTAGTCTCCTTGATTCTCTTTCATTTCTTTTAAGCATTACCAAGGTGGACCTTTTGTTTATAAGATGTTGAAKTAGAGCATTTGGTCACTGTTAGTTTCTCTTTGATTAGTAGCATGCTGAACTTAGCCAAGAGCTACTTTTTCTCTTACAGACTCTTAAGTTTCTCCAAGAAGCAGACATTGCAATATGTAAAAACACAGTTTATATCCTGGCCTGATGCAACATTTAGCAGTTTACCCAGGGACAGAGAAGGATGTAAAATCTCCAATAACTTTCTTACAATTATAGTCTGTTTAGTCTCCATTAATATTTCAGTGACCTTTAATAGACCTAACAGTTCTCTTTCTGCGCTAGCTGCATCAAAATACACTACAGTGCAGTTATACTCCAGCTTTTGGTGAGACCCATCCATCCCGTATAGGTTTCCCAGACTCTGAAAGCTGCCTCATTCCTAATAATTCTGTCCCCCTTCCGCCAAGCGCTTCTTGCTCAGCTGCTCTGTGCAACTCTGCCTCTCGAGCTGGCCCCACGTATAGTGCTGAGGACGTTGCAAAGAACAGTAACACAGAGGGGCTGATTTTCAATCTCCTCCTTATTTAAATTTGCTTCTCATTGTTCCACCTCTTCCCCCTCTACTTTGGGGTTACCAATATCCCCAAATATAAACCGTRGCTGGGAACTCCTACCAGGCTGTAAGGAAAGGATCCGAAGCCTCGTGGTGCCTGTCACTGCTACACCAGGCAAGCAATACTCCACTGGTACTGCCACAACCAACAATTTCTTTGCCTCATAATAAGGACCCTCAGGCCAACTGTATTAATATAAAGTGCAAACAGTGGCAATTCACATTAATTCAGGGAATTGCTGACTGCAGGAGCTCAGCAGTGGGTATGCGTCTCTTTTGGCTGTCTGCTGTGAGCGTGAGTATCTACAACAGAGGAAGAAAAGGAGCTACAGTGTTACCTGCTTCAGCTGCCCTATGTAAGCTCACTATAAAACCGGGAGCCGGTGCCCTGATTTTGGTCTGAAAAACATGAGTTTAGAATTCTGACTACTATCTGCAATTCTAATAGTTTTCCTTTAGCATAATTAAAGGAGTTTGTGTGTTTGGAGGAGTTTCTTTTTTTTTTTAATTTGTCCCAAGACAGGCTTATTTGTCATGTCTTTGCATTCATTGAGTTTAGAAATAACCAAACAGAAATACTTCATCAGTCATTGCATTAATTTTAACTAARAATCCCTGCTCACCTCAGATTACTGTGATGTGATGCTAAAGCTGGTAAATTGTTAGATGCGTTAGAAAGGAGAATGGATGATAATGAGAGCTAAGTAATATCTGATTCCGATTGTAACAGCTGGTGTGTTTGACATGAACTCATGAGCTATATTATTAAGTAGAATTCAAGCAGCTGAGGGGGAGCTGGTTTGTTTGCTCTGAGGATTTGGCTCTCAACCAGCACCTGCAGTTTCACTTGATTGTGGTTCTACAGAACAGTTGGAGAGGGCATGACAAGAGATCCTAGTGCCGGTGCTTTCCCTCTGAGCAGCAGTTTTAGATAAACCTGAAATAAGAATGTTTGCGTATGTGCTAATGCACTCTACAGAAGAAATGATACATTATTAACCATCTGTGCAGAGACAACATATATCCACAAATACATTCAGTCCTGAAGACATCCATATCTTAAATGAATCTTAYTATTCAGTTTTGTCATTTTGTAGCACCAAATACTATTGTAATAATGAAGTCAAGCAAAAGGAGAATAAAAATGTGTTGCCTAAGAGTTAGTGACATAGTCTTGTTTGCAAGTTTAACAGAAAATGCACAATATATGATTAAGTAGATTATTTTGGCTCATTGGACTCACTTGCAAGCAATTTTGAGATTGTTGCAAATATACATTTCATATCTAAAGAATTTTTYATATATACATAAATGATGTGTACACACAAATACCCCCTAAAATTCTAAGTTATTTCTGCAAATGAAAGGAACAGCAAAATATTTCAGCTGGTGCTGACAGTGAAAGTAGATCAGTGTTAAGTTAGGTCTGCCTTTTTAATTATARGCAAAATAAAATGTTTGGGAAAGTATGTATTTATAGTCTCTCCATGGATACATAATAAAAGGATAATTAGGTGGTCTCAAAGGTAACAAATTGTACTGTGTCATTGTTCTGGTGATTTTTTTCTTCAAAATGTACCAGAAAAAGTCATGTGCACTTGCATTTAACTCTAGGCACAAAGTAGACTAGTTCTTTCTTAATGTTTAGCCTTTCTGTAGGATTCTGTTCTGTGCTCTGTCTCCATAGACTGATTCTGATCCAGAAGTTATTTTTAATTAAGTTGAGAATTGGATAGAAAGAGCCCTCTTCTCCTTATTAGCTCTGAGAAGGTAGAAGTGCAAACCATTCAGTAGAAGATTCCTGACTTTTTCATTCTGTAGGAAACTATTAAGATGTTTCATCAGATTTACAAATTTGACTTTCTTAAAGAATACTCCAAATTTTGAATCTCTTTGCAAAAAGTTTAATTACTTCTATTAAAGAATACATGAGAGCCACTTGTAAGTATTTTAAATATAAATCAAGTGAATGGAAGTGTAAGTATATGATGAAATGGGGAAAGTTTCTCATTTAAAAAACTGAATCTGAACCTAAAATTGGCAGAGAGTCTGTTTGCATAAAGATCRTGGAATATGGTTGGGAAACAGTATTTCAGTAGAGCCTTACTCTTTCTAAATAAGGACATGAGATTTTGAACTGTGGAATGGGGTATGGATATACCTTGAAGATAGATTTCAAAAAGGATGCTTTCTTCTTTTGTCTGACARTATTCCACACAGTATTTGTCAAAAAAAAATTATCTCTTAGAGCGTCCTTGGGAGAAACTTCTGGCATATTTTTTATTGTTAATGGACTTTAAAAAAATAAATAGTCCTTTGGATTAGGAGTTTTGCATTTTCCCTGGGATGTTGTGACGTGCACTGAGAGATGTTAGAAAAAGGTGCTAAAGTACAGCAAACATTCGTTTTATGAAGCTCCAGCAAGAGGTTGAACTTCATCAAATTTGCTGCTTGAAAGATCAGATTAGACATTCATTACAGAACACCACATTCGGCCACATATAGTCCTGCTGCTTCAATCTAACTGAAGATCATTGAGAAAATTGAATGCCTCAAATCAGAACTAGACATCATTATCGTTTTTGCATGCACTTCATGCCTTCAGCAAAAGGTACAGACAATGGCAGGTTTGCTGCCGAAGAAACAGATATCCTGTTAGTCTCCTTTGGATTTAGCAATACATCTTGCCCAGAAGATCAGATCTGAAACAGACCCAAACAAGGCTCTTGGCATTAAGTTGGCACGAACTCTTGAGATTGATTTATGGAGAGTGCTAATTGGCCTGTATATCTTTTGGCAGGATCTATTGTTGGTGCTTTTTTAAACAACAGAAATCTGAAAGATTTGAAAGGAGAGATAAGAATGGATGATTTTACCAAGTCCTGCAAGTAATTGCAGGAAACCACGTGCTGGTTTTGTGCCATTTGTTTGTAAAAATGCAACAGTTGAGTAATGTTGATAAATGTTGTGGTTGATAARTGAGTGCAGTTCCTGTCTGTTCTGTGCCAAAAGCTTGCCTCTGCCATATGCAGACTGTATTTGCACCCTATGTGCAAATAATTGAGTTAGGAATTTGGAAAAGATGTTCACATGAAAAATTCTGTGGCACTTCCAGCACAGCTGATGCCAAGGGAAATTTGGGCATTTGGTAGGTGATTGTTCCTAACTAGAGCTGTCATGGAGCATATGAAAGGCAAATCTTTGTTCTTCTCAAGTCAATGAATATATATGCTTGTTAGGTACAGATTTGAYTGCACAGTAATGAGCAAACTGCAAAACTTTCTCAAGCTAAAGGTTGAGAAGAGGATGAGGAAGATCATTTTCATCAAGATTTGAAGAATGAAAAAGAAGGCTAATATGTAGTGCCAGTGTTTCATAGAAATCTAGCTTGCTTTCATCAAGGAAAAATAATTTAGGATGTATTTAAACAGCAGATTCAGTTTTTGACTCCTTGTTTACATTGCAAGTCTTTTGCCAGTAAGTATGCAAGACTTATAATGTGCAAAATATGATCATGTGGCGATAGTGTAACCATTAGGAACGTAATTACCATCATGGAGCCACTGATCAGCAAAGGTTATTGCATTAGAATGGGTATAGAGTTATAAGGGCTGAGAAGGCATCTTTTGCACTTTTTACGTCTGATGTTGGTACTAGGATTCATTAACTAAACAGATTTAGTTTCTGGAACCTATTGCTACCAAGCTGCAAGTGGAAAAAGCTGGCTGATGTGGACAAGTTATACTTTTGTACTTCACAGGTATTTTCTGATCAGTTTTCTTACCATTTAATTTTCTAGCAGTGCATAGGATATGACAGGTCAGGAGGTGGTAAGATATTCTGAAGGACTTGGATTCTATGTTTTGATGTCATATTCAGGTGAGCTATTCTTCACTCAAACACCTTTGATTCTTTACATTAACCCACCTGACTTTGATTAGTCCTTCTAGTAATAATTAGTTAAGTCAGTATAATGTTGTGGGGTTCCAGTTGTTCAGATACATGAAGGCTCAAAAGCTTGCATACAACCTGCATAAAYGGACAAAACACAAAAGGAAGCAAAAAAGGAAGAATCTCTTCAGCAGCAGAGGTACTGGAGCAGAGTCAACCTACAGTAAACAAAACCAATCTTCCCTCTGGTGTCCTGGGCCAGTTCCATTGTTCCTTGTGACTCGGATGCATCTAACTACCACAAGGGCTCTGCAACTAGTTAATCTGAGGAACTGGATGTGTCTGATCTGTTTGTTTTCTSCAGCCTTTAGGCGGTCATCTGCTTTTGCAGGCTAAGCAAAACAACCAAGCTAGTTGTTTTTGGAAGCTGGTTCAATCCTGTTAGTGATTTAAAGTCATGCTGTCCCTTGGGGGGCATGTTGTCCTTAATTTTTGCAAGCATGGCTAGATATTTTTGCAGTCCAGTAGATTCTCAGGATCATCATGTGAAAAGGATATGCTGTGAAACTCATTCTCTTCCATTTTTCTTTAAAAAACGCTTTTTTGTTTTCTTCAAACCAACAGCTGCAGAACAAAGTCAGCAGCTAACAATTCCATTTCTTAAAGGATGCTATTTTTCCCCAACTTGTTCTTAAAAGCATCATTCACATATACAGACAATTTCAATCTTTTTCCTTTTATCATGCAAAACCAGTGAATAACTCAAACCTTCTCATCAGCATTTGCTGCTTGTAGGATCTCTCTTACAAACATCATTCAGCCTATGCTCAGTCTTTTCTCTACAGAATCGCTTTTATTTTCATTTATATTCAAGAGGGAAGAACAAGTCATCATCTTTGATTCCAGGCAAGATCAATACCTGCTGGGATGTTCTAGGCAAACAGTGCCACATCGGTACAGAAAACCGTGGAGGTGGCCTTAAGCTTTCAGTTCATCTGGGGAGACTTACTCTGATGTCAAATGCCATCAGCTTTTCTGCCTTTCTTGGAAGATGTGTGTTAATATGTTTATTAGCTGCCTTACCAAGAGGTTTTCTGAGACAGTGGAACAACTCCTTGATCAACCGGTTCCTTCTTAAAGGAATGTGTCAGATGGCGATAGAAGAATTGAGTTTAGGTGCTGCTAAAATGCCCTTTTGTATATCCTGCTTTTAAGATTTTCCTATGTCTAGTCCCAACTTGGAAATATACTTAAGTTACTATGATATTTTAATTTACATATCAACATATACATACGTATACATATACATTAAACCTGCAAAGTATTCTGTCTAGAATTACCCATGTAAAGTATGCAGTCAAYCAATAAAATAAAACAGTAGAGCCATGCAATGAGTTTTGGGAAAGCCAAAAAAGAATTTGCATGACTCTCATGCTCTATTTTCCTCCTTTCCTTTCTGTTTGCCAGATAATGCATTTTCCTCCTATTTCAGGAAGAAACTCCCCAATTCCTTTTGACTGACAGGCATGTTCTGTAACAGAATTTGTGTAGAATTTGAGATCATGATGCATTTTTTAACATTAAAAATACTTTACATAAAAGGTACAACATACACAAAAGAGCTCTCCTTTTCTGTAGTCAAAGAGGAGATGGTAAGTGAGAGTATTTTGGGATACTTGCATTGAGTATGGGAAAGAGAAGCAACATAATATCTGTAAATGCTGATACAGTACTTGAAATCTTTATGGATATTTCTAACCATTGTTTCCTCCCAACGTTCAGCTGCATTCAGAAATCATGTAGTGCTCATCTGTGGGGGGAACACATCATTGTTGTTTAGTTATGGAAATGAATTTCAGGTTAAATGGTAAGAAAAAAATTAACTGTAGGGAATTCAGAAAAGCTCTTGGTTTGCTCATAAATTTATGACTTGCTGGCAGCGCTACTCTTCAGTCAGAGCACTTCTTTCTGACTCTTAAGAACTGGAAATGTCTGTTTGCCTTCTTATATTTTAGTCAGTTTTATGGCTTGTCCGGTAAGAGAAAACAGTCTTACAGCAAACAGAAAGGAAGTGAATTAGTCTGCCTGATGATTTAGCTTACCACATAAATGCAGCTTCCTAACTTAGTCTCCTCTCTTGAAGCCTTCTGTTTGCTTTACATTAAAAGAACATCAAGAGACTTCACGTATCTTATATTTAATTTAAGGAAAATATACAAACATTTTATTTAGGCTTGTTTTGAATGTGCTCGTTATTCATCAGGCAATTTAGTAACTATAGTCTTTCAGAGAAATCTCAACAGTAAGGAATGTACTGAGTTAAGAAATCATCACTTCCTTTTCTACTGYACAAAGGAAGTCTTCTCTTGTTATATTACTTACATAAATAGCCAGCAGAGTGCCAGAAATCTTGGGGAGAAGAGAATTTAAGAAATAARCTAAACTTTAACATTCCTCTCTTCTGAGAAGTAACTTCTTAAAAAAGCATAATCAATGCAACTGCTGGCATTACAAAACTCTCGTCATAGAATCAAGCTTAATCAGTAGCTGTTTGCACAGAATTGCAGATACAGGTTGAGTTAACCTGACTGACATGTTCTAAACCCCATTGTTTTWATGGAATTTCCCAAAACAAATAAGAAAAATAGTTTCTACGTTGTTAGMAGGTGTGACAGTCATCAACGTCCACTTGTAATCTGAGAAACTATTGTTCTAACGTTAGAGTTGGAACAGGTAAAAACTCTTGATTCCCTTTCCATAAATAAAAAAGTGAAACAGAAGTAATCTCTCGCTGCTTGAGGCAGAGAAGCAGAGAAAGATTAATGACAGAGTTTTATAATCAAATGGTTTGTTCCAGTGACCCATGCCATAAATCTAATGTAGTAACATTACCTTTGTAATTGTGACTATCTAACCTTTTTTAAAGATATTTATGATGTTTCCAGTATCAGAGATAACAATAATGTTTAAACACGAGACAGCCTTAATATAAAAATAAATTTCCACTGAATACTCGTTGTATTCAATATATGTTTGAACAGTAGAACACTAACAAAGGAGTAATTTTTAATTTATTCTTCTGAATGCATGAACATGTCAAATTAATGGTCAGTGGACTTACCCATGCATCAAGAGGAACAGAGCATCTCTCTAAAGAGCATTAAGCTATTGCAAATGAGAGTACTTAAGCTTTTTGTTTAACGAAGACTATGTAAAATCTTGTACTCTGTAATYCTGTGCCTGACATCATAACTTATTTTCAAAACTTTGGTACTCAAACTTTTCAGCTTGGACTCCCCCTGTTTTGCTCCTTGGCACTAATTCTTTTATCAGCTGCATTCCATGTATATTAGTTTACTGCTTGCTCCTTTCTAAAGTCACTACTTCCCTACAAGAGGAGACTCTGGRCACAGACTTGTGTGTTTACAAGGTATAGCTTGGACAAAAGTCATGTTACTGTCAGTCCACTTCGTTAGGACTCTCCTGTGACACTGTCCTGTGTGTGCCCTCATGGTGTGCCACAACACATGCAACTTGCACCTCCAGCTTAATGAAAACAGACTGTAAAATAATCCCTTGTTGTGGCTATCCAGAGAACTTTTAGTAAAATAAAACAGGAGAAAACTTGAATTTTTCAGGGCARTGGCAGAGGTCAAGTGCTTTGCAGCAGAAACGTAATTCACCACAGCAGCGAGCCCTGAGCTCAGCCAAGAACTAGTCTGTGCTAATTCCCCTGAGGTCTTTGCTGTGGCAAAGACAGTACAGCCACGGTCAATGTACATTTTAACCAGTTGAGAGAAACAGCTGAAATCAGTACCTGATTTAAAATTCTTGAGGTGGTAGCAGGCAGAGAAAATTTCCTTGTTTTAAATGTTTCATTATCCCTTCCCGCAGCTGCTACCAGTAATGGAATATGCAGTCATTCAAGATGCTTTATTTTTCTCTCGACTAAAATGATCTTCAGCGAAATCACTAGTGCTTAACCTTATGTGAACATCTCTATGGGACTTCAGTTCTGGGGGTCTCTGTATTGTGAGACCTGCAGGAGTTTTTTACTAATATGTGRGGGAAGTTTGTCAGGATAGCCTTGTTATATGTCTGAAGGATAGAGAGATTCAAGGTTGGAAATATCTCTAGTCATCTAGTCCAACCTCCTCTCAAAGCAGGGGTGATTTSAAAGCTAAATCAGGTTGCTTAGACCTCGTCCCACTGAATACCTCCAGTGATAGAGGTTACAYGGCCCCTCTGGTCACTGTTCTTGTGTTTGACTCCTCACGATAMGGGATTTTTTTGTATGTGTTTAAGCCCCTCTGTGAGTGGCAATGATTGTCTCTTGTCCTTTCGTTGTGTGAGAACGGTGTGTCTCCATCTTCTCTGCTACCTCCCTTTCCATGCTGGAAGGCTGCTGCTAGAKCTCCCTTTCTCCTTCTCTTCTCCCAGCTAAGCAAAAAGCTGCTTCCCTCCGTCTCTCCCTGTACATCGTGTGCTCCAGCCCTCTCTCCTGCATAGTGACCCTCCACTGGCCTCTCTCAAGTTGGTCAATTTGACCAATCTTGATTTAGAACATAGACTCAGGTGGAGGAGTCTGTAGAGGAGGAGAGGAATGAAGAGGTGGAGTAGCTGGGTTTTGTTTTGTGTTGTTTTTTCCATCAGCTTAGTAAGCTGATAAGATTTGCTGTGCACGTTCCCATTTGCTAGTACTCRATGTAGGGAAGGTGGCAGAATATGGGAGACCTTGACCCTTTTTTAAGTAATCACCATTAGATCTAGTGAGTCATACAGAGAAATTCCACTTCTGCTGCTTGCTCAGTAGTCTGATCACCACTGTCCCAGCAGTTGAGGTACAAGTTCATTAAACTGTTGTTCTGATATTGGAGTAAAATGTCCAATAACAAAATTAAGTTGGGGGAAAAAAAGAAAAAAAAAAGCTGAAGTGAAAGCATAATGAAAGTAGAAATACTCAGTATCCTGTTCATGATTCTGTATTTGTRTATTTAATAAGCATCATTTAAAACTCTTCCCATCAGCAACTGGAACAAGCTTACAAGTGTCATGTAAAGCTGGCCTCAAATTTAAACAGCAGCTCTCCATTTGCTATTGAGGTAACATTGAAAAGCAAATGAAACATCCTTTTACCTGCACAAAGTGATTTTAGCTTTTATGTGCCTGCTGCAGTGGTCTGGGAGCTTACTTTACAGTGAATCAGTTAATGGTATTGGAATTAAAAGATGCATTTAAATATGCAAGGCCAGGAACGAATCTTCTGCTAGCACTTTATGCTGTATTAAGGATGGAATTATAGATTCACCGTGCAACATTTATTAGGCTTCTCCAGCCCACCCCCCTTTTCACACAGATGGGGTTGCAAATCACCTCTCAACGGTCACCTGCTTGAAAGGAGAGTTTCATATGCAAAGTGCTATTCTTTGTTTAGATATGATAGCTTGCAAGATGTAAAATGAGGCAGCTATTTAAATTTGTTGTTACAGCACTTGGGCTGGGTACACAAGATTAAATAAAAAGAAAATTAGGAAGCAGATGCTTGTGGCTTAACAGAGGAATTGTGCTAAAAGATACTCCTCATTACTGGTGGATATGAGTAATTTTGCTAAGGCAGCTGTTTCCTTAATCAGGAAAAGCACAAACCTCTAAGATGACATCCAGATGTTTTCTGTATTGCTTCACAATATAGTGAATTTCCATTGTGTATGCCATATTTTTAATTCTATCTATGTTTACTTATGTTACATCCAGTGTATTTTCAAATACATATATTATCTTCCCTAACTGTAGAACAACTGAACTCTAAATATATGCTGTATATTTTGAGCTTTGGACATACTTGCCTGGTATCCCTAGTTCCCTAGCTGCTTCTAGGAATGACAAAGCTCTTTATCTCTCACTTGTATCCAAGCATTTAAATATCAGACTTCTGCAGATTAGGGGCAATTTGGGGGGAGGGGAAGGGTTGCTTGTGGTGAGGAGTTGGTTTTATGGGACAGTGTCTGTTCATCCTCTGCTTGTGCAATCGTATGGTGCTTCAGTCCATGCTGCCCAGGATTCTCAAATGGGATGTACTGTGCTAAAAACGGTGGGTTCAGACCCTGCTGGATATCTGGCAAAATTAGAGATTTAAAACTTGCACTAGCTTTCAGGTTTAGGCTTGATCCTCAGTCATGGGCGCTGACAGTTTTCATGGCTGTTAGCTTGCCATCTGCCGTTGCTAGAAACATGGGCTGGAGACTTGGGATTCCAGACTTTTCAGTGGTTCATTTCTATTTCTGACAAAATATAAGAATGGCATCCCAAATCTTTGACACTGATTTATCAGTACTGAGCTATTTTATCATTTATTTATCATAAATATTTATTATCATAAATAAACTGTGTGGCATTTCTAGAATCTTAAAATTTAAGTATAGCTTTCTGACAGCCTGAGTTTTGATACCTGAGATCTGGGCCTCAAGAGCGAAATGCCAGCACACAGTTGGTCTGCATTTGGGGTGAGGAATTCTCAAAGGCTTTTGTACTCAAAGAATTACTTTTATTACAGATATTTAAGGTTTGCTAACTTCTGGAACACCAGAATTTAATCTCACCAGAGATCTTCGATGATCAGTTCACGTGCTTTCTAGGTACTAATGAGTTGTAGCTTAACTTCTAATTGTCCAAGTATTCATAAGCTTAAAAAAAGTTAATACCTTTTTGAAATTAATAGATTCATTAGCAGTTACTCTTTCACTTCAAGTCTAAAACTTCTTTCTGTTAAATTGTTCTTGGCATTTAAGAAATCTTAAATACACAGCTATGTAAGTAACACACAAGGAAATAATATAACTGGAACAAACTCTTCCCTTATGATTTTTTTAATTCTACAGTATTGAGCAATTCCTTCCCTCATTTCAACTTTGAGTACAAGTCAGAGGTGCATGTGTTACTGTACATTGATACTTCTTAGTTTTATGCCTTGCCTTCTTTCTGCATGAGATTTTGTACCATTTATTACTGGCTTTCCTAAAGTAAAGTTTTAGAACACCATGTATCTTCTTAGAAGCTCTTTAGTTAAGAAGCAACTGAAGCAATTATATGTTAGCTAATGCACATAGCAAAACAAACAAATAAATTGAAAGTTATGTGCATATTGGATTAAATGTGGAAATCTAACTGATCCCGTTACTTCCATTTGATCAAGTTCTGTATAGCCTTTCAGGGTAGAGGAGATGTCTTTCATGGTACTGTGTGATTTGTTTAGTACAATGATCAGCTAGAAAGAAAATCAATTTTTATTGCCGTTGGTGAAAGCATAACAAAAAAGGACAATCAAATAAAAGAAGGAATAATTCTTTTTTGTAGAATTACAAGCATTTTTTTTTGCATTAGATTTTCTCCAGAACAATAAAGAGTCAGCCTGATGTATGTTCTAGCTTACTTTGTAAGATAACAGATATTTTTCATGCTCTTCAGTTTGGGATATTCCATCCATTAGATTGGCATATCCTGTAGCATAGTGCCTACGTACTAGAGCCTGGCGTGCTGACACGTTCTGGAAATGGAAGCTCGTGCTCCCGGCTACCTCACAATCGCAAAGCCCAGTAAGGTTTTTTGCATACTTCTAAGATCAAAAGCTTTCAAAAGTTGGATAGGTTTTGTGCACCTTCTCAAAGAGACGCATCATCTTAAGTGCCCCAGGGTTTCCCGAAGGCTTGAGCTCTCCAATGCCTTTTAATCTCTTGTGTCCAATACAAATCTGGGGCTTCTTCTGAAGATCTTGTTAAAAGTATTAGGCGCTGTCAGTTTTGGCCTTGGATTGGGATAACGGCCGCTTTGACTCTCCGGTCTGTATTTCCTCGATTTGCTTTCCTGGAAACCAGGATACCCATTTGTCTCTTAACATGTTTCCAGCCCAGCCCTCTATGGCAGTAGATGTTGAGCACGATTGTAGACATGCCCATGGATGACAGTTAAATGTAGCGTCCTCCTCGCTTCACACAGTTGACACCATTCTCATGCGCAAGAGAGATGTGGATGCAAGTTAGTGCTGCTTGGATGAGGAGTTCAATAAGAGGGAAATGACAGAGCTCATTTATGAAACTGGGTCTTTCTAAGTCTAGTCCTTCTGCTGGGATTTCCTTTCTGCTAGCAACGCCACCGTGGCCCTGTGCCTGCCTAGCAGCTTAGCTCGTGTTCCCTCCGAACTTTCCCCCCACCGGCTTTCTGGTGGAGTCGAAACCGTAGCCACTCAGTTTTGCTGATTTGCAAGGAGGTCGGCTTGTTTGTTTAAAATCTCCTTAAAACCAATGCTGTTCTGACCCATCCAAATTCTCATGCCAAGCCGCGATGAATCTCCCTTTGGAAAGAAGCTAACGCCTGCTTTCTCCCCGCCTTTGGGCTTTTATGGAAATGATGTTCCCGAGGGCCAACTCTTCGCTTGCCAACCAGAAACCTTCCCAAAACTGGGGCTGCGACCGCAGCATCGCCCTGTGCGATCATGCCGGTTAGCTCTGCTCTGTCTTCAGCGACCCGACGTCCACCCTCGGGCAGAGCCGCCCACTTTTGGGGCGCGATCCTCTTTCTCCCAGCAGGAGGACGTCTGGGCCTGAGCAGCACCCTGCATTTCCGTGGCGTTTCACGTGTGCTTCCCTTCAGGTCCAGCACGACCAAGGCTGACCCAAAACTAATAAGCCTGACTTGGACCCAACCTATTCCCCGGAGAAATTGCTCAAAATTTACTCTCCAGCACGTCTGGTTCTGGCAGTGCAATAAATAAAATTTATTACGAGCCGAGAAGGTCCCAGGTGAAGCCCACCTGGACTCCTCCCGTTAGCACGGGCTACAACGCCGCACCTCAGCTTGGGTCTCCGGATCTGTTAACCATCTTCACACCACGTAGCACAGCTAATCYAGAAATGACTTGGCTCAGTCGGAGGTAATTAAGGATTGACTGAAATTAAACTYGAAACCACCTGTTCCTGCCAAGGTAACAGCAATTGTGAAAGCGGTAATTGCTGCTGAATTAATGTCAGCAACTGGGTAACTTATAAAGGCGTCATAAACGCTGGAAATACGTTACAGGAAATGATTTAAAATAATATAGCACTTAAGTGTTATACCACTTAGCACTGAAGCTTGTCAAATAGTTCAGCTTACATAATTTCAAGTGTTCTGATACTTCAAGTGCAGCACAAACATCTTCAGAGCTTTTCTAAGCGTTCCTGGTGAAGATAAAAAAAGATACAATCATAACAAAAATCTTGGATTGTCTTTCAGCGAGGAAGGTGTTAGAACAAACTCTTTTTTTTAAAAGAGTCCTTTGTTGTTAGCAGGTCGTTTTAAACCTAAATCAACATTTTTTTTCCACTGAAAGGATTTCTGTTTAGTGCTCTGAAGAGAAGTGAAGCAGTCTGTCCTTGCTCATTTTTCTGCTCTCATTTCCTGCTTTTGCACTGAAATATTCATTCCTTACTCTACTGGGAAGGGCAGTCAGGTACAGCACAGAAAGCAATAAATCTTACTTACTGCCTTGTCAGTTTTTATCTGTAAATATAATGCAAAAGTGAACAATGCTTAATTTGACAAAATAAGAAATGCGGAGAAAATGTCTTTGTCAATTCGAAAAAATAATAAAGGATTAGGATTGTTTCCTCTGATCACTGCTAAAATTTGACTTCTGGTTTCGCTATTATGCTGTAAATGTTTCTGTGAATGTTGTTTATATCAAATGCTACGGTGGGTATACCCATCTGGATATGAAGGACACAATTACCCCATCTTTCTAGTTAGATTTTATATGAATGCTTTTTTAGATAGAATTATGGACATTATTTTATGATAATAGACCATGTTGTGCTATTTGTTAATTATATGGGCCCCGTACAAAATTTTAATATATTTTGTTGTGTCCTGTGTTTTGTTTTCTTCCTGATTAGCAACAGCAATTACATCTATGATGAGGTAATCTAGCATTTTCATAGGAGTTTGTCATTCCAGCTAGAGGAAATGTGTTTGTTTATCCAGAGGAGATAATGTCCCTGCGCTATAATGAAAGTCACTACTGCATCAAATGACAGCTCTGGACTCAGTCCTACAGTTGCGTCTTTGTAGGCAAACCCTTTCTTCTCTGTTTCCCCAGTAAGAGTAAAGCTCACTGCTTATTGGATTGGGGCTTCTCACATGAGCAGTGCAGTTCTGAAAGTCTGACCTTTTTTGAAATTCCCTTTTAGAATACAAAGACCTTTCATTGAAAGCCATTAATAGAAGAAAGTTGCACAAAACGCTGCATTCCACGAGACTGTGTAGAGAATGCAAGTAACTGCTTTAAATTAAGCTGGCATTTGGAAAACTTAGTTCATTAAATTCATGGCCAAAGTTTCATTCAAAGTTCTTCTCTGTCTGCTGGTTTATGCCCAAAACCTCTGTTGTTCCATCAGTGACACAAAGTAAGCAGAACAACAACAACAAAACCCCCATACCCAAAGYGCTTTTCTAAGCAAGAGCGCTTCACTGAATTAAGGTCACATTTGAGAGAGAAATGAGGAAATTTTTATTAAAAAAAAAAGAAAAGAAAGACTTCAGGAAAATTGCTGATGGAAGTACTATATACGTAAATGTGGTTACTTTCCTTACTTTTTTCAGTAATAGTATAGCCATGCTACTAGAATGAAAGACGCAGAACATACCTACTGAGGAAGCAGATGACTTCTTGGCGCTGGGAATCATGATCACACAGAATCAGTAAGGTGGGAAGGGACCCCTGGAGATCATCTAGTCCAACCTCCCAAAGATTTCCTGGTGCTAGTTCCACTGGGACTTGAACCCAGGACCTTCTGCATGTAAAGCAGATGTGATACGCATGCATACTATGTCCTGCAGAAGCACACCTCCTTTAGCTTATGCCTGGTAGAGGCCTGGAAAGGCATCAGTTCCGGACTTTATCTCTTATGAAGACCAAAAATATTTACGTGTATTAAAAAAAAAAAAAAATCTGGATGAATGAGCTCCCTGGGCTTGGTATGTGCGCTAGCTGTGGGTTGAACGGACAATAACAGGAAAGCTGAATGTGCACAGCAGTGACATTGATTCCTTGTTTATTCATTGCTGTCCTAAAATGTCATTCAAGGAATTGCTTGCTTGGGAGTTACGGTGGCAGGGTCGGRGGGGAAGGGTTGAGTTTTTAAGGTGTCTCAGATTGGTAGCCAAAAGGACAAAGATGACACTGCTGTTATTTTAACTAAAAATTAATTGCTTACTGCTATAAATATGCATCTCAATGGAAAATGTAGTTAGTCTGTTTTTTGTGTAATCTATTGTATAGACTGGTGTCTAATTTTATGCTAATTTTAATTAGGAGTAGGACGGTAGTGTGAAGGAGTCTATACACTTATTCTAGAAAGGAATTATTCTTGCTCACACAGTGAGAATCAATAATACAAAAGATTGTTAGAGATCTTATGTGAAGCTTTTAAAAAATATTAATAACACTTTGAGTCTAAAATGAGAGATTATGTCACATTTGTGGTCTGTCTTCTGACAAAGATGCTAGAGAAAAATGCTTTAAAAAGCATACCTAACTTTGCAATGTTATGTGCTGATCATGTATTTTTAACACTTTTTAACTCTTTTTTTTCTGAATCACCATGTTTCTTTTAGAATAATTTTCTTAATGTGCTAAATAATTATGTTACAGTGAAACCTCAGTGCAATTTTTGGTGGTTTGGTTGGTTTTTAAAGGTAGTAGTAACACTTCCCTCTCACTGCTCCRTTTAAGAGAAGGGATTGAGCACGGTGTTGCTTGCTTATTGTATTACCTGGGCAGCTAATAGATCAGATAAAGAACACCTAAAAAAGCGTGTGATCTAGACAGAAGGTATGATAGAGCGGGTGAAGTGTGAGCAGGTCGTAGCGGTCTTGGAAGCAGTTTATGGCCTGAGCAGAGAAATACTTTAACCCGGAGAGCTGCGGACAGGGGGCTGTGGGATGGAAGGGGAGCTGCAGTGCCGGCTTGGGACAGCGATTTACTATTGCTTAACCCTRTTAAAGCTGCAAATTGAAAAATAAAGTGGTTGCTATTATTAATCTTCACCTTCTTGCCCTTACTGAAATATGATTATTTTTCTAGCTGAAGTTYCTTCAGTTTAGAATGCTCAATCATTCACAAAATGTTGTTGAATGTTTGTCATTCTTGCCTATACTGTTTTACTGACATTAGGTAGTAATTTAGGAGTCAGTAGTTCACTTATTAAATTAGTCTTAGAGATAAAATTGAATAATATTGGTAGCTGACTTTTTAGTAATAAACTGTTGCAATTCTGTTGTGAAAAAGAAGTGCATTGTCAGCTCAGGACTTGTTCCAAAATTGCATGAGAGTTTAAAAATCACTTTTTAAATTCTGTTTTTCTAATTGCTTTTTTTTAAGATTCCTATATATCAAATTATTTACTGCTTTGGAAGATACGCATTTTGGAAAAGAAATTAATTAGAAAATCCAACTTTATTGTGTGTTCTAAAGTTGAAGATGTAACTTTTTTTTTTCAAACTACTGTCCTTATCAGGATTGACTTACGGCTTTCTTGCCTATCCATGAGTGGAAAAATATTTCCTTACCACCTGATACTGGTTTTGTTTATTTTTGAATGTCTGTTAATTTTGACATGCTTAGAAAGTAGACAAGTTTTTTTTTGAAAGAATTTAGTATGTCATATAAATACAATGGAATTGAATTGGTGAGAGTTTATTTGAAATTAAAGCATTTTTGTTATACATTGACTCTTTATTTAATTAAGATACTAAAATGTTACATTTTGTCCAAAAGCCATTATTAGAATTGCTCTTTCTGAGTTTGCATATAATCTTTTTAATGATGAAGGATTAATAAAAAGCATAAGTTACAGCACTTACTGTGTCTGGGTCATTGCCTTGCTGGCAGTACTACAATTTAATATTTATGTGCCTTTTGAAAGGGACATCTCCTCTTGTCCCAAAATACATGTCTAAAAAGAGTATATCTGACACTGACAGTCTCCACTTTTAATCACATTTCGTTAAAAAAAAGAAAAAAAAATGCCTCCTTCAGATATGAGAAAAGATGGGTCTTACACTGCACCATAAGTGCTTCTGCTGGAATTCAGGCTCTTGATGTGTCCATTGCTCAGGAAGTTCATCATAAAACGTTTTCCTGTTAGTACTTCAGTGTTTCAAGTAGAGATGCTAAGATGAACTGCTGAGTTAATCACATCCTATGCTGTGAAAGGCTGAGGAGGCCTCCCTAGTGCTGGAAGACCAAAATTTTGTGTTAGGGTTTGATGGATCAACATGAACAAATGCAACTGCTTAGTGTAACTCATAGGAAGGCTGTGTTTTCCTTGTAGAGTTAGTGTCATTTGCTCTGTGCAAGTTTGCTCTGTGCTCAGGGATAATGAAGTTCTGCACAAGCTACTCTTTCTGGGTGTCCCTCAAGGTTACCCCCTGGTGAGACCAAATTAGGTACTGTCTGAAGGTCACAAATCCATAACTAATTTTTGGCAGAATCCACACAATTGGTACTCTGGGAAGTCAGAAATAACATAGATTACGGAAGGATTTCCAAGCAAATCATTTTCCYTACTGCTTTACTTCACATTGCTCCCAGCACTCATATGTACTCAACTCAGACATACAAAGGCACTAAGACAAGAGGATTTGGTTGCTTCATTTTTTTGACTCCAGCCGTAAAGTGGCCCCAGAAACAGGAACAAATTACTAAACTTCACTCAAAATCTCAAAATCTCTTCTGCTGTAATTCCAATCCTGGGTTATTGTCACAGAAATCTTAAATCCTGTGTCATAAGAAGAAACTGTGAGATAGTCTATTGTAGTAGTTGGTAGCAGTTGAGGTAAAATAYATGTAGTTATGGTAACATGTTTGTCCCATGGTTGTGGGACAGTAGTTATGGTAAGGTGGTAATCCCAGAATTTCAAATTTTCACTTGATCAAATACTTTATAATAATAAAAACCTTAACACAAAGTGACTTTTAGAAAGTGCARTCTTATAATTTGCATTTTATTTGTATAGAAATTTCTTGTTATGTTGTTTTGATCAGCAAATAGCTTTATTTACATTTACATAAACATATGAACAGAGTTCCTGTGTATTTTCCTTCCTTCTGTGAAAATTTGCTCTAATGTGTCTTCCTATACTGTGATGTGCATTGCATGTACAAGATGATTTATAATAAATAAGTAAATAAATAATTCATCATAAATATGTYTGAGGGGAAGAAATGAATTGAAGGGAGCCGTTATTAGAATGAGAGAAGGATGAAGGTGACTTTGCTATTTTGGCTAATACACCTGGGATAATTCCTTTCAGTGTTGCACAGAACCCCACTGCAATTCCCAGCAAATAGGACTTGAACATCCACACATTGTAATCGCTAAATAGGTTTCTATATTTAAGTTGAAACAATTTTGTTCCTAATTAGAAACTYTTTTTACTAGAGCGGTCATTGCTCTGAAAGTCAGGTTAATGTAACCTGAGCTAACTTGGCAGTTGGAAGAGAGCAAAATCCTCTTTGTTCTGGCTTTACAGCTATTACCTGGAACATAAAAGTTCCTTATATTAAATTGTATGTAATTCCTGTGGGCAGATGTTAAGCATTTGAGGTCTTTCTGCTTCRTCTTTTTAGGATGAGAGCTGAAACTTTCTTTGAATGCTAAGGATRAGCATAACTCTCAGTTGTCTATAGGGGAATATTCCATTTTGGGGGCTAATCATGGCATCAATACCCATTCGTCTTCCTGCCACGCCAGCTGAGTCCAGAAAGACTACTTAGTAACTCAGTCGCGGTGCTGCAAAAATATCATTGTGCTGCCTTTTTCTGTTGCTTTTTGGTGGGTTGTGTTTGTTTTGCTTTTGCCACATGCCAGCCAGGCCAGACGGAGCAGCACRCAAGCAGTTCTGCACAAACCAGTATAGCCAATATATATATAACTCTGATTTGTTGCTGGTCATACCAGAYGCATGTCATCTGGATAGCTTTCCTAGGTAATACTGTTGGATGAGTTCTTCCATTTTCTGTGGTGTCCACTACCCTTGTTACTTTGCATAGCAGATAAATGATTGTACTTCTTGGCCTCTTTGATATTACACTAAAAAACAAGGTTGCTTCATTGTGCTGGGATGATTTTGTACTGCACGTTCAACAGCAGGATCATTAAAAATCATTCAATGGGGGCAACATTGTCTTTTCCAACACTTTGTTTCTTCTTAATTTTCAGATATTCCGAAAGAAAGCAGTGGAACTTGGAGAGAAATTGCTTCCTGCTTTCAATACTCCCACTGGGATACCTTGGGCATTACTGAATATTAAGAGGTAATATCTAATTTTTGATGACTAGAGCAATATAAAGAAGTTGGTTGAAATCCTGTCTGAACCACAAAGCTATTGCAATTAACTCACTATTTTAGTCTTTCTAAAGAGAGTCTTTCTATGCTAAAGATCCTTGGTTTTATAGTTTAAGTTAAGAAATTTAAATAAATATACATTGTACACACAAGAGTGCATATAGTTATGCATTTATTCACCTCGGAACAAGCTGCTTTTCTGTTAATTAGCATGTTGCTCATCACTTTTCCTGAAGTCTTCCATCGGTTTTAGTGTTGTTACAGGTAGRGTAGTTGCAAAAGGAGATGTGCTACTCCAGAAGAGTAAGGGTTCTTGCCAGTTAAGCTACTATGTGAAAAGCACTATGATTTTTACCTGTTCTCACATGTAGTATCAGCGTGTCCTAAGAAACAGGAATAACATCTGCTGCAAGTGACTCATTGTCTTGCATTGTGTCCTTAGGAGTTTCTGGCTTGGTCAGTTTTGCTTTGAGGACGGCCAGGTGTTTGCTGCAGGAGATGCTTGCTTTCCTGGAGCAGCTCTGGCCTCCAGTATCTGGCTCCATACGAACGTCAGCAAATCCCGGGTCAGTCTCRGGATTACTAGGCCTGCTAGCAGTGACAAAGCAAGGAAAAGGTTTCCTTTGCGCTGTCTGAGGAAGAATAGGAAAAGATACACTTGTGGATTATGTTTATATAGAGAGGGACACATCAACTTTTCTACTACTGCAGACAAAACAAAACAAAACAAACAAACAAACAAAAAAAAACACCGTAGCATCATCCGTCACAAGAACGTGAAATTCTGCCTGTCGGGGAGGATCAAGGGAAATTTCATGAGTGTGTGGTGGTGTTGGTGTCGTGTTTATGTGATTCCCATGCTTGACAGCATCTTCCGCTATTCTATTTGATCGGTATTTATGCCTTTTTTTTTTTTCCAGAAAGGGACATACTTGGCATGCTTGCACGGTTGACTGTATTTGTTTCAGAATTGTCCATAAACTGCTTTGAACCAGATCTACAAAAATCCCTGGTGTATCAGTTTAGACAGGCTTATTTTTCCACCTACGTTAGAAAGGATTTGGGAGGTGAGAGATGAGAAGTGCATGTGCGCGTGCGCGTGTGTGTGCGCGCGCACTCATGTGTGCTGGGAGTTGGAGGAAGTTAGTTCCTCAGGACTTTCTCATCTTTAAAGGTGCTGGTGAACTGCTGCCTCATGGTGTTCCCGGTGCTTTTACTGGTTACCTACCTGCATGTTACCAAATCAGTGCAATGGCTCGAGGTTTTTTTGTCTGGTTATTTCCGAGCTGTTACAAAAGCTTCTGAGTACAACCTCTAGCATACATATGTGATTACAGCAGCATAACAGTATGTTATGCTATATAATTTATTTAAATATTATTAAGGTACTTTGGCCAAAAAAATCTGTCTTTATATGTAGCTGTTATCTAAATCCTTCCTAGTCTACCAAGTGTATCAGCAGTTTTTGCAAACAGTTCAAATTCTTTGGTAGGTCTTTGTGGGTTTGTTCCTAGCTTCTCAAAACAAATGCTGCGGTACACTGCCAAGTGTAGACCACAAACAAGATCAGGTGGTGACAAAAAAGGATTCCTCCTGTATCTTTCCCCAAAATGGAGGAGGATCTCTACTAAGATAACTGCATCCTTTCCTTTGCTGTAATAGCAAGTGTTATATTAAATGCCCTGGTTTTGGTTATTCATTCCGAATCTTTGCACATCTGTCTAGATTTGACCTTCAGTAGATGACTCTGCCGTAATACTCTGTGCAAACAAATATGCTGTCATCCAGGCTTAGGGAATGCTAAGCTACTGAAGCCTGCATAAATTACAGATCTAATACGCCTCATTTCTGATTAGTACTTTATTTGATTTTATTTTGATTTATGCTTCAAATTGGAGAACACTCACAATAGATTGTGGGTGTCAATGTTTATTTTTAAATGACTATTTTTGGATTAGCAGATGAGCTGGATATTTGTTTCACTCTGCGAATGCTCTTCACAAAATAGCTTGTTTTCTTTGCTTCTCCTGTATTATCATGGCCAGTCTTGTTCTCTCCTTGGCTTCCTGTATGTGTAAATGTATGTATTTGCTTTTCTGTGTGCATGTGTTTTAACATGATAAAGGCATACACCTGAAGTCTTGTACTCTTTCTCTTTTCCGTAGTTTATCTTCATCCTGCCTCATTCCTGATGGCTTGCTGGCCGTGCAGCACTTACTTTCTATTTGTGGAACCTTAATTATCAAATATATTAAAAAATTTACTGTACCATTCTTTAGCTTATGTTCTTAGCCAATCTCTTGGGTGCTTTTGCTTCTGACTGGAATTTCTTTTGTCTCTGAAGTACTTCTAAAGTATTTAGATTAGTGGTTTTCTTTCTAAATGTTTCGGTTGCATTTCCATATGTCTCATTTTCCTGATATTACTCTGCACGTTCAGCCCATCTTCAGCATCTGTTTTTCACTTCTGCTTATACTGCTAATTTTGAAGTTCCTTTTAGGCATCACTCACTTATTTTAGTAACCAGTGTTGTATTACACTTGTTGTCTATTCTGTGTGAAACAGTGGTGCAAACAGAGGCTGCGCTGGGAGAACATATACAAGTTGGTGGCTTGGTGGTTATGTTGGTGTCTTCTGTTTGGGATAAGAAGGACTTGCTGGCAGGACTGCTTTTTTTTCTTTCTTTCTTTTTCTTTTCCCCCTCCTTTCCTACACCCATATCTTTTCTTTAGACATTTTGTCTTCTGTCTGAATCTTCAGTGCTTCTGAAAAGGCAACTACAATAGCCTCTTAAAATACCACGAGTTCACAATCTTTTCCTTTTTTTTTTCCTGCCCCTCAGTGTTCTGTGACAAACTCTCTTTTTTCACACTAAACTTTTCATTTTTCTTTCTCTTTAAAAGCTTCAAGTAAATTATGACTGGGCAATCAGATTGCTTAGGTATTTCTGTAATATACCTTCCTCAGATATATAAAATAAACCTGAAATTATCTCTCTCTTAGTGAGTTAAGTAATATTAAAAAATATCCAACTTGAATCATGTTCATGGGGCCAAGTAAACTTTCCATGCGTCTATTTATTTTCACTTCTACAAAGGAGAAGCAGGAGAGTTCTCCTTCTTACAAAGGAGACTGTATGGAGCTTGTGCTTCTGTGATGAAGCCAAGCTTTGAAATACCGAGAAGAATCTAGATTGCTATTATCTTATTCAATCAATCAAGAATCCACTCCTGTCTCTGAGGACAGTGTCCTGAACAATATTTCTTCTCGTTTAGCTGGAAATTGGATCTTAATATAATTTTGTTTCTTTTGAAAGCAGACTTGTATCCTTTTCTTTTAGCCCTATTAGTTCCAGTAATACAACCTTACTATTTTCTAATAAGCAGTCCAGAAGCATTTGTCTCTGAAGGAACGTAGATTCCCTAAAATATTTATTCTCCATTAATTGACCAGCTGAATCAGCATTTGAAGGTTATTTACTCTCCTTTCTCTGCTAGCACATAGCAATCCTGTTAGCAATTAAATTCACTGATATTTTACATAGAATCAACCTATTGCATAAAATATAAGTGCATCTTAAATTTTTGAAAAGTAGTTACACTTTACTCTTGCAAAAAGAAGCTTTCAGCTGTGCTAAATGTCACTTTTATTTCTGAGAACAGAACAAATGGAAGTGTTTTGGGGGGGCAGATACCTGCAGCCTGTTTGCAGGTTATGGCTAGGGGAATGCTCTGCTTGTTCTGCTGGCTCAGAGACAAAAGTAACTCGTGTAAGCGCTTAGGGGTGTATGGTCCTTGGGAAGTTCTGCCTAGAAGGAGACAGTTTGAGGTGAGGATGCAATAGCTGTGAGCAGGGAAGCTTAGAAGAAATCAAAAATTAAAGAAGAGTTTGAAATAAATCTGATTAATTTATATTAATAAAATCAAACCTCAGGAACTAATTCATTTACTCATCATAAACACGTTTGCTGCGTTTGAAGTCAGCCTAGAATTCTTTGTGCTTTGCACTTTTGTATTAATTAAACATAAACAGCAGACTTGAGTTGAACTCATTATTGCAAGTGAGATAGCAGAGGAATTGCTAAATCCTTTGAACAAACTAGTTAGTCATTTGTAGGTAACTGAGGATGAAAGTAACAAAAATGCAATATTTATGGTATTGGGATCTTGTCAGCAAGTTTTTAAAACAAGCTCCTCTTTTAATTTTTTTTTTTTTTTTTTTTTTTTTTTTTTTTTTTTTTTTTTTTAAATATTTTTGTTATGCCACAGGCCTAAAAGTTGGGCAAAAGTTCCTGGAAGTTGCTCCTGGCTCTGGAAGCCACCAGAGAGATTATAAGCAAGCAGAAACATCCCCATCTTCTCCCCGCTCCCGTTGTAACAAGGAGAGAGATACCCCCTCAGTCCTCCCTATCGGGCCRTGTTTCTCAACCTGCGTGTGCTGCGTTGGGTTTTTGTTTGCTTTTCTGCCAGAGGAGTTTAACTTTCAGCACCAGCTGGCATTCCCGTTCTCCTGCGACAAGGCCCGCAGACCAGCAGGGCTCTCCCCCAACAGGCTGGTTTCCTTGCGGAGCTTGGTTGCTTGCTGGGGTGGATTTAAGCTAAAATGCCCCAGTTGCTATCGCAGGGACTAAGACACAGGTTTTATGTCCTGTACTGATGCTCACACTCAAGCATTTCGGTGCAGTGACGTTATTTTAAAGTGCAATAATTTAAAGGAACTGGAACTTACCTGTCGGAGCCTTACGTTTAGCAGGAAATGTGACTGATTCCTTAAAAAAAAAAAGTATGAAATGTTGATCTTTMGACAACAGAACTTGTTTTAAAATATTTTAGAAGCTTCAAAGTATTTCCTGATTTCAAAACATGTTTAAGGTCTTCTGTGTAGCTCACTTTATTGTTGACCTTCAAAACCTAGTTAGTGTCCTTCCTCAACAGAAAAGACTTTTTAGTATTCTTAAAGAAGGATACTGATTTTAGTGCATAACCAAATGGTTTGTTTTGTGTTCTGGGACTTCTTCCAAAATTTCATAATCAACGTGTTTAAGAGTATATTCCATATAGTTTGTAAAAGAAGGTTGATACATTAAGAAAGTTTGAAAATATAAGCAAGAAAGGATCCAAGTAAGCAAATCTAGTAAACCATTTTTGTCCGGTTAATTCCACTTGCATCATCAGAAATGCCAGAATGGTGAATGTTGCATGATTTTGCAAAATTTTACTAAGCATCAAGTTTTCTGTATGATATTAGTTAAAAAAATGGTTCATAACAGTACTTGTGGTAGTGATTCATGCCTTTACTTGTCCTAGTGACTCAGCCAGTTTGTCACAAAAACTTGCAGAGATTTGAGCAGAATGATGAATTTGAACTTTCTGATTTCCTCTATTAAGCTATAGTGTCAAAAGGATATATATAAGAAAAGACTACAGAGTTGGATAAAAATTATTCCTTGGATCTGGTTATCTTTAATAAAAAATAAATCTGTGTGCTAAAGGGGTTGTGATGAGGAGAGATTCACATTATCTGCCCAATTTGACATTACAGGGCTATGTGGAAATTGTGCATTTGTACCCTTAATTTTATCCCTTCTACCTAGCTTGTGCATCATTTTAGAGGAGAGAACTGATATTATCTTAGAAAAAATAGAAGTAGTCTAGTTTGCACACTTGCACAGGCTTTCTGTGCATGGTTTGGAGAAATACTCTACTGATGACATAAATTAAAGCAGTAATAGTAACTAAAAGGACTTGGATGTTGAGTTTAACACTGAGTTTTCCGCTGTAGCAAAACACTCCAATTAAAATCAGACTTTTTCCTTCAGGCGTTTGGATCATAGTGTGGATTTGTATTAGCTCTGGACCCAAAAAAATGAGAAGCAGCTGAACTTCTGCTATCTAAAAATTATTTGCTTGGTGTTAAAACATCTGTTTTGAGATGGAAATAATTGCCTTCTAGAGAGCTTGATCTTTGTTCATTGGCTAACGAAGAGCTTAGACAAATAATTGAAAAAATGACTTTCTTTGATTTGGGAAGATGAATTCCATACTGATTCATAAGTAACCAACAATAAAGATCATTATTTCAGCAAAGGGTACATCTTTTGATCACTACCGTTTCAAGTGCTGGTTAATCCACTGATTCATTGTGTGATTCATAAACAGCTTCAAATTTCCTGAGTTGGCACCTAATGCAAAGTTAAAATTGAGAAGTAGTTCTTAGTTTGGGGTATTTTGATATTACTATGTTATAGGCCATCTTACGAGCTGTTTCATTGTTTTTATTTTGATATTATGTTGCCTTCATAGTAAGTAAGTTACTTACCCCGTCTTGGCCTTATTTGGAATGAGTAGCAAGTTTTATGTTGAATGACTAGTGGTTTTTGTTCAACCAGACTCAATTGAACTGTACTAAAATTATGGGGTTTTGAGGAAGGAAAATGCACTCCCCTGCTCCTTTAAGATATCATAAACAATTCTCCCATGATCACATCTAAAAATAAATAAATTATTCTGAAAGTATTATTAAAATGCAGATCTTTCTGAATCTACATATCAACACACATCTGTACATTTTTCTAGATGGTTTCTTCTGACGTGATTTGCCATTGAGCAATGCAAAAATGTCAAGCTATAAAATATAATAAAAATTCCATAAGCTATATAGTTCAAGAAATGTAGCTGTATTTAAAAAAAAAATCAATGATAACCCATAAGGTTAAGATGTGTTATTCAAACAGTAGCTTCAATTCAATATTGTAAAACCAAGTTTGTGTGGGAGGCTGCCCTCTGGCAATAACATGGGAAAGATTTGTGACCTATTATTGTTACTGCAAAARATCTTTCTTGGTTCAAGTGCTTTTTTACAGCCAAAGGAGAGAGTTTCTTGTCCAAAATTCTAAATTTAAACACCAGCACTTTCCCCACAGTTTCTTCAATGCACTGTAAAATGAGTACAAATACTTGCAAGTTAAGAATTATCATACTACTAATCTGTGTGAAACTCAGTGAAAATATTAATAATATGATTTCTCAGCATGTGAATGTATGATCACAATCACTTAGAGATCTCTGTGGTGCTAATAATAGGTAATTGATTTTTATAAAGCAAAACAAATCTTGTGAGAGTCCCACAGAAGCCAGCTTGTTACAGGAGTGTGTGTTAGTCTTCACTTCCTGGTATTTGGCCACCTCCATTCTTTTCAAGGTATCAGAACTTTGCTTGGATATCATGAGTTTTTATCCTGATGGCTTAAAAAGAATGAGAAACTTTTTTGCGTGTGTCATTTTTAAGGAAGATTTGAACATTTTGGGGGCTGGGAAAAGAAAGGAGGGACTTGAGTCAAGAACCACAAGCATGTTGCACTATTTTGTGTTTTGTCTTAGAAGGTATCAGGAATATCAAGTCTATTCACCGTTAGTGGTGTGTACCAGCGAGTGTGTCATGTATCAGCCAGGTGCTTTGAATTTTCTCCCAGCCATGGCTGAAATGCAGTGACACGGAAGGTGTAGTGCAGAGCATGGGAAAGCCTCATCCGGCCCTCAGTTTGCTCCCTGCTATTTAAAACTGTTCCTGCTCCCCAAAGTAATCTGTCTACAAGATTTTAAAATTGCATTTATTGAAAATAGAATTTTATAAGCTAGTCTGGTGTTACTTGTGTTTTTGCTTTAGCTGAATTACTGCTGCCATCACTTGGATATAGTTGAGATAATTGGGAATGGTCCGTGTTAGGTACTTCCATGCTGCCTAGGAGAAACAAAGGGGCCCTTCAATCTCTAAGGCAGTACTGAAATGCCAAATGTATTTGAGAGTTGGAGTAAAACATTAAGATGCACAGGATGGGGCTCTGTTCAAGATTAGACATATTTATACATTTTACTGGCATTTGCTCCCATTATAGTCAGTAGAGAGCTTGGACAGTACAAAGTAGCTTAGAAAGCATCATCATGTCCTGAAGTAAATAGCCAGTGCCTGGCCAGCTGACTTGCCCTTGGTTGACCATATTGACTGTGGTGGGAAATTAGATGCCTAAATGTAGGCACATTCATCTTCTGACTGGTTGGAGACCATTTCCTTTTCAATTGACTAAATACTCTAATTTCAGTCTGTGTCTAGTAAATTATAATCTTATGATAGACAAGATGTGACAGTTGGAAGAGCCTTTTTTGGAGAGAAGGGAATCAATTCACATAACCTCATGTTTGATTAAATAAATCAAAAAGTGAGCACATGTAGTATTCCTTCATCTCTACCACCATTCAAGTCACCCGAGGAAAACGCTCCATCTAAAAATAATAGTTGTGTTAGAATTGTTTTACCAAAGAATTTTCAAAATGACAGATTATGAAGAAATTTTAAAGTTATGTATGTTCACTTTCATTATTTTACCTGTAAAATCCATCACTCCTTTCTCATTAGAGAGCTATATAAACAGCCAGGAAAAGGGTAAAGGGGACATTTATAAAGGACATTTTGCTTTTGTTGTTTAGAATTACTTCAATACTTCTCTCTGGATAAATTTTCAAATTGAGCAGATCGTGCATAAAAATACTATTTTCAGAAGGAACAGGATATTTTTATTATTATTTTATTTTTCTGCTCTGGTTTAAGTATCCTTATGATGCAGTAGATAATAAGGATCAAGATCTACCAAACCTTGTTCTTGGGCGGTCTGAATTACCTGTTGGCGATGACATACATAAGGGGATGATATCTTTTTGTGTTACAAGACCAGAGAAACAAGGTTATTCCCCAGCATCAAAAATAAGGGTACTTTGTAGATCCTAAAATAAGCACTGATTTAAATAGATGACTAATATTTGTAGTTACTATAGATTCTAATTGTCCTAAAATAATGAGTGTGAAGAATTGATAACTACATTTTTTGGTAAATCATTAGTGAAAACAAGTGCTGTTACCTCCTCCAAAGAAGCCTACATTTTCCTCACAAAAAAGAAATTGCTCCATACAAAACTTCTCTACATTTTTATATATATTTAAATGCAGATAGATATCTCTGTCTGTGTGCGTGCATATATAGATAGATAGATAAATCTTCACTCACGATTATACGGTTTCTTGTTAGTGATCATATGATAGGATCTCTCCAGCTCCCAGTTGGCTGGACAAAACTCTATAATTGAAGCACTCCAGATGCTGCATAAATGAGAAATAATAATTTCCCTTGACTGAATTTTAAACTTTTTACAGTACGTAGTTATCCTATTAATACTTTTAAAACTTGAACTTTTTCTTCTTTTCCCCTAGTAATCAGTCATCTGCAGAGTAATAAGAACATTCATACAGATCAGTGTTCAGCTTTAGAATCTGTTTTTGTTTGTTTTTACAGAAGTTAAAGATTATTATTTGTTAATTGTCCGGCATTGGTTTAACATATAAGGTTTTTCATGGCATTTTCTTTCTTTTTGGGGAGTCTTAAAATGCTTGAAAGATTATTGGCTTCCTTGTTTCCAATAGTTGCTGATTATTATTTGGATTTCCTCAGGCTTGTCACCAGCTTCACACATCCAGTTGAATAAAAAACACATCCTTGTTTTTAAATAATAATCTCAGGATTAAATATAGACAGCTGTATAGAAGTGCTGTACCTCTTGCTTTCAGGTGTCCCAGTCAATGTCAATGTAATGGTGCAGCTTTTGTTTTCATACAGCTATTTTGTTCCTCTTAGTGCAAGGTCTCTTCAGCACTGAGACCTAGTTTGAGTCCCTAATCCAAGTTGCAAGTGGTACTTTGTAGTATTTGGTTTTTATTACAAGCTTCTAAGGTTGCCTAATGCCTTTTCATTGTGGCTTCTGTAAATCAGTAAATAATGCAATCCATCTTTAGTCCTGTTCTAATTTATGTATTTTCTAACCCTGCTACTCCACTTCCATGCTTACTGCTTTTTTCTAATCTGTTTTTACTTTGGAGGAGAAATGCGCCAGTGGTGATTTTCAGCTCTGATGGAAGTTTGTTCTACTGAACAGTGATCTCCCCCGCATATCGCCCCTGCATAGTTCGTAAGAGGAAACTGAAATCCCAGATACACCATGTTTTCCAGATCTAGGGATTGCTTCCCTGATTCCCTTTTCAGAGGTCTGTCTGTAGAACATGATTACTCAGGACTTTCATCGTTTGTGCAAATTAGTATTTGGGAACTGCAGGGTATTGGCTCATATATACTCTCTTAGACTTTTGGGCTGACTGTTTTTCAGCTTCCTCCTTCCTTCCTTCTTCACCTTTTGATATTTGGTGATTATATTCTCATCGGGGTTTTTTCCTTTCTGACTGAGAGAGACAAACTGAAGTCTTTCAAACATTCATTACATTTTTTTTTTCCAGCCCCTCTTATCATTGATATTTCTGTTCTTGAAGTTGTCTAGTTGGTCTCCTTCTTTCCTCCTCTGTGATACCCCAAAACTTAACACATAATCCAGCTGATGCCTTAAGGTCAAATTGTTTTATTGAAGATCAACCAATCTTGCTTTTACTACTTTATTATCATATAGTTTGCTGTCTCTTAAGGCTTTTGAATATTCTGGAAGCTGTGATAGTCAAGCTGTCCTTGGGCATAAATCCATGCATATTATATATTATATAATTTAGCAGTGCAAGGCAGATTGGACTGCTTTAGGAAATTTGGGGAAAGGATTAAAAAAAAAGAAAGGGTTGCGCTTGGTGCTGCTGAAGGCTATGTATTTAAAAAATCTCTTTTCCTGTTTCTCTAAAACATAAAACTGTGTGGTTTTTACTATACCTTGGAGAACCTAAGAAACGGAGGACACTCTCTCAGCCTTCATTAGTTACTGAATATCCAGTTTTCCCTTTCCAACATCAAAGCTGACCACATGAAGCGTTCTRTTTGATCCAGAGTGAAATGCAGTGCCGCTCTTTGGAAACCATCACAGCACAGTTCCAGGGGTCCTCCACTCACTCTTGTCTTTCACAAAGTGGGGAAAAAAAGGACAGGCAAAGATACAATTTTAAAGCAGAAATGAGGCTGGAGAAATAAAACATTTTTCAGGTATATATGCAAAAGGAAAAAAAAAAGTCTGGTTTTACTTGGTTCTCTTTCCTCACAAAAGAACACTTGAATAATCCTTTACATTTTATAAACCACCTTTTAATACTAATAGATATGGACACCTAAGAATTCATGCTGTTTCAACACTGCAGTAATTAGCTTTACAGTATTTATAGCTGAACACTCTTGATCAAAACTCTGTTGAACTGTACAGTAGTCTATAAAGTTGTTTTCCCTTAATAGTTCTTACAAATCCTGCAGTTTGTGCTATATGAAGCCAGACAGGTATGAAGCACTTTAATGGTTTCTAATGACAAAGTCAACTGGTGAAGAAATGCTTTGTTAAATTTGGGTATTATTTAATCATTAAAAAAAAAAAATCCCAGCAGAGAAGTTATTCAAATAATGTAACTACATGTCAAACCCCTTTTATAGTTGAAATTATGTGAAATACTATCTATCTCTGAATTTTGTCATTAGAAGAGTCTTCAAAATCCATTTATAATTGGATTTCTACTAACTATATTAAATCAAATTATAATTTATTTGCCTTTTTATGACACTTTACTAAAATGTCAGAAGATACAGGTTCTAGACAGAGTATTGTACCAAGAACTATGCAGACGGTGCTTTTCACATATGGAAATAGCTACAGCACTGCTCTGCAACGTGAATTAACAATGATTGATTGCAATCTGTTTTTATTAACTCAAGGAAAAGAAACAATCTAGTGATATTAAGGAAATGAATTACCAGATTAGAAAGTTTTAATTAATGTGCAGCTGGGCATGAGTGCGGCTAGCACTATTCAGTGATCTTGCAGTCCTGACAAACTATCTTCATCTATTTTAAGGTAGACAACTGGTTTTTGATCTATGCCCAAATTTTTATTGCTTTTCCCATTTCAGAACAATTTTCGCAGTATAGAAGGTAGGTATGCTCTTTTATTATAATAATGTGAACTGAAGTTCAGCTGTAGTTAGAACCCTCTTCTRTTTTATTAGTGTGTCTTACTGAAGTTTCTTATGAGGCAGTTGTATGAAACAGTGATTACTGGTAATTGACCTGCATATGTTGAATAATCTTAAAATGCTACTGTGAATTTAATGTACCTTGTAAATTGAGAGGCTTCCAATTAAATAGAGTTCTTAGGATAATCACTTTCAAAACTAATCAAGTAATATAACGATGTTACTAAAACTCTTATTGAGTTAATTGTGACAAATTAATAAACCTAAGCAATGCAGTTACTGTAGCATTTATATGAGTTTGCATTTTTCATGACCTGTCCATGCATGTTTTTCAGAAACACAAAGAGGAAATCAAAATTACCGAGGTGTATTGAATTAGCATGGCAAGGTGACTTGAACTGGGAAAGTGTTGGTACCCTCCTTGCCGCCTTTTTGAGATGTGAAGGTTATTATGAATCACCCCACACTGTCTCTTACAGTTTTCCTGTCTTGTATATTAAGAAACCAAATGCTACTGGACAAAATGTAGAACTGGGGTCCTAGCAGTGGAACTGATAAGAGAAAATATTCTCAAGCAGTCTGTTTTTGTTACTATCCAATTCTATCTCCTAAAATACATTGGAGAACAAAATATTGTAATCTTGTCAATAAGGTTTATCTTTGTTATCATTTGTAACAATAGAAGGRGGAAGAGCAAAAAGCATATATGTAAATTATAGCCTGAAGTTGTGCAGAACTGTTTAATAACCTTAGAGTGGCAATGAAAAGATAATTTTAAAAAATGCTTTATTAACACAAGACTTATGTTCTCTGTTGTATTATTTTGGGGCTTTTTTGTTTAAGTGTCATTAGGAAGGCATTAGAGAAGTTGCTCTGGGTGACCAAAGCCCAAAAGACTTTTTTTTTTTTTTTTTTTTTAGCTCCATAGGCTAGTACTTTATTTATTTCTATATTGAGCACATGTTCCCTCTTGTTTTTTCTCCTGAAAATTAGCAAATGTTTGAATCCCTTCAGCGGGAGGAGAATTGAACTGAGGTTTTTCACTTCTTGGACATGTGYTTCAGCTCCCTAGATATTAGGGAGCTGCTTTTAAAGGAAAGCATTAGCAATAGAGTTGAAGGCATTTGATCTGWTTGATAGATGGATGGTGGATAAGTTTTAAGCATATATATGTCATATTTTAAGGTTTGTGAATAATGAAGATAAAGGAATCAATGTGGCTGTCTGTATTAGCAGGTTAATTCAGATCAGGAGTGAGCTTCTGAAGTTGTTCTCCCAGTCATCCCCACTTGCTATGCTCTGGTTTGTATCACAAGTGGCCCTGGAGCAATTGAACTGAATTCTTCRTCAGTGAAACAAAACTGGAAGTTGCATCTCGGGAGTGCACCTGATGTGCTCCAGCCTTTAATGGGCATCCAGTGTTGAAACCATACTGGAATGGGTCTGAAGTGAACTCTTCAAACCATGCATGTTGGCTCCTGAGCCCCAACTTTTGCTCTGCACAGCTCTGGGTGCACCCAGAAGGAAAATCCAGACATGTACAACATTTTTTAGTTAAACAGAATTTGCCTAAAAGAGATAGTTCAGCACCTTCGCTGTACATGTTACCAGGACATGTTGGAATCATAAACCTGGACTTAGATACCCAAAGCAAAGCAAAACCTTCTACATTGTTTGATCTAGCTCAAGTTGAACAGAGAGCCGGCCAAATCCAGGATTTTAGAAAGATACAAAAATATTTGATTATTCCTTATTGACAATAAAATGCATATGGGTTTTTGCAGGGGAGAGGGTTGTTTTTCATGGATTTACGGAGGCTGTAGTCAAATAAARGCCTTGGAATTTTAGAAAAGACCTACTAAGAAATTCAGGTTTTTTAATAGTAGAAATACTGAAAATAAGGCAACTTTTCTGTTGATTTTGAGTTATAAATAACTCCCAGGGAAAGCACACACATGCACACACTCACTCAGTCCTAAAAAGCAAAGAGCAGATCTTCAAAACTGGCAAATGCTTGTTGGTTGACGTTAATGATCATAATGTTGCATGGTGGTGTTCACCATCTTGTGGCTTCTRCTAATTTCTGTTTCACAGCCAATTTCATGTCAGTGCTTTTAGGATCTCAAAATATTCCATCATGTTCTCGAAATCAAAGATTTTTCATTGATTAAGTTGACATATTTTTAAAAAGAAAAATGTGCAGCAATGCAGTTTATTACATCTAGTTCTTGGAGTTTTATAAAAAACCTACTAGGAAATACCATTGTTTTTGTAGTAGAAATACTGAAACTAAGGCAGCTCTTGTGTTGGCTTTGGTTTATAAATAACTCCCAGAAACACAGACACACCCTCAAAAGCAGAGAGCTGAAYGATTCATTTTGAAGCAAAACAAACGAAGAAACAATATAGCAAATTTGGGTATTTTTTCTTACCATTTAGACATGTGTTTGTGGAAAATTCGTATTTTCCTTATTTTGATATTCTCCAAACCATTTTATTACTATCTTTACATTGTTCTATTTTCATATTAGTTAAGTGCTTTCTTTGTACTCATCGTGATAGCACTAATTTTTGTGAGCATTCATAGTAGCATAGTTTGCATATGGCAAAATGAGAAGTTACATGAACTGCAGCTAATTCAGAGAAAAAGACATTTTTACGCATGCTTCAAAGTCACTCTRTGGTAATTTAGGTACTCTAGTACTTTAAATCAGTTCCATTATACTGTAACTTCTCAGTTAGGTCAGCTTTATTTTCCTTGTATGCTTCGATATATTATCAGATCTTAYGATTGTCACAGAGCAACACATTCCAAAATTAGTCCACAGATACATAGGATAAAATATAACCCTAAGCGATTTGATGTGATATAACTCATTCTGCTRTGCTGACAAAATGGATGGTTGTAGAGCTGGGTAGCAAAGTCCAACAGATTCTCCAAAAGCAAATTCAGTTATCTGTAAATGCCTCAAGGCTTTTTGTGGCTCTATGTGGTCATTTCTCATGGTATTAAAAGGTAGGGAGTGTTAACCACAAGGTTTGAATCTTTCTGCTCAGTTTTGCTAGGTTAGCCTACATTTTCTTTTCTATTTTTTAATGTTGTTCTTTTTAATCTCCTGATTGTTGGTGAGTTGCGTTTATACCTGTACAGATAACTTTAAAAGTTTATCCTCTGCAGTCTCTTTGGTTTTCTGCTATGATGGCCAGCATGATATTCATATTGAGAAAGAAATTGTAAAAGAAGTTCTGAATTCTTTTACCAGGAGGAATAAGGATTATCTGGATCTGATAAGGTTGTTCTCGATTTTCTGTTATACTTTTTGCATTCAGTTGTTGCAGGAAATGCTATGTCTGCTAACAGTATGGCATAATCCTATCCATGTTATGGRTGGGTGAGAAAGCGCCAAGTCAGTATGCCTCTTGCTGCAGGAGGCTGTCTGTGTTAACATGAATATTAGGTTCTGGGTTGGCTAATCTCCTTTTTTTCCCCCTAATATTGCCACACAATTTAGAATGGCTGTAGTAAGAGTTATTGCCTGGCTCGTCAGCCTTGAGAATGAGCGATGCAGTGAGCAATACTTCCGTTATTATATTCTGCTCTGATTGACCTTTAATTCGTGGAAAGCTGACTTAGGTAAGGGCAGAAAGAAGTGGGAATTCGCAAGTATGTCTTTTGGTTTTGGAAAACCAGGAGTCTTTCCTTTTCCTCCTTAGTCTGCAGGGTTTATATGGACTCTGTTCCATATGTTGGTTTAGGTGGATGTACCAAAATATGTGGTATCATTTCCTATGTTCTTGCTCTAGTCTCACATTAAAACATGAGCCACTTCATGTTTACTGCTTTCTGATCAGTGGACTTTGCTCGCTGTAGTAGACTTGCCTAACTGAGTAGACCTGGCTTAGACGATATGGTATAACTCTGAACGTAATTTCTAACGACTTACCAGAATAATCAGTTCCTCTGTAATGAACAGTCCACTGCCCACCAACAAGCCGTAAAATCCCAGCAGTAGTTGGCACAGACACACAGATGTCTTAGGAATCTGGATAGCAGAGGGAAGACACAAAGTGAGACTTATACAACTGTGGGGCTGTGGKTTTAAGAGCTGCCGAGAAGGAAACGGAGAGAGGCCAGCGAGGCAGATAAGCGGTTTGTTCCAGAAATTTGCCTTCATTGATTTAAACTTCATGTTAAAATTACATTTTTTATTGCTACAACACTGACACATCTTTACGAGGAAGTTAATAGGAGGGAACAATCTTTGAGCAAATTAAATGAAAGGCAACTATTTCCAGCYGACATCTGTGAAACTGCTGCTACATTCCTTGCAGCAGTGCTTAGAGGAATAAATGAGCAAGTATTCATTATAATTGAGCTTTAATGGTAGCCATATACCATACATTTTGTAATAGTGCTCATGTTGTGTGGTTTCTGTGTAGTATAAAGAAAAGTATTAGTCTGTCAAAGGCCCATTAATGTAAATGTCTCGATTCAATACTTAGCCTTGGTGAGACTTGTGTGTTTTAAATATATCCCAGCAAATAGCAGTAGGTGCAGCAAATCTGACAGTSTTTCTGGTTGACCTTTCAAGTTGTCCATTTCGTGTCATTCTGCTTACTTTATAGATAGCCAGATCTGCTGGAGCAAAGATGATTTTAAGTGTTTCATTTGAATTTTAATTATTTTCAAATTAATATTTCCTAAGGGATATTAGAATGTGCAGTCTTTCCGCAGTGTTGTCAAATCACATGATAATATTCTATAGAGGCCGTAAATAAACTATTTTCTCTATCTTCTATCCAGAACTTTGTAAAATGAATTTTGCGTAACTATGTTTTAATCAGTATTGTTTTAAAAGCTAGTAGCTGTTGTAGCTATCTTTGAAGGCTTATGTCTGTATTAGTATTCAGCCTGTGGTACAGTTAAGGTTTACTAGCATCCAAGTTTTACCAAGGAATGGTGGAAGTTCACAAGYTTGGTTCTCAGTGAAGTAAACTTGTGTTTAGTTCTAAGCTAAAGAGCAGTCTRTTTTGTACACAATAAACCGGTTCTGTTGAATGACACACCACAGAGGCTTTGATAGTACCCACCTTAAAAATAAGACAAGGGATATTTTACTTGCTTCCCYTTCCGCCTGTAATGCATGCATAGAGAAGCTCTAAAATTCCTTTTACTACTACTTTTTAAAAGCTTAACTCATCAGGAATGTAAAATTTAGCTTTCTTTTGCTTTATTGGATGATTTCTGAGGGGTATTCTAAATGAAATAATCATCAAAAAGAAGGCAGAAGTCATACAGTCTGCCTGCTCTGATAGTGATGCAGCTATACCCAAGATTTTTCCAGGCTGATATTTGTYTAACCATTTCTTCAAGATCTATAACATCCATGAATATGTTACACGTTCAGTTGTTGCAAATTCTGATCCAGGGTAACTTCATGAATTCCCCCAACCTCTTAAATATTTTTTGAGTCAGCAGAATACTTCTCAGAGAAGAGATGATCGAGCCCTTTGGCACAGGCTCAGAATCACATCCATTTACTTCTGTCTTTTGCGAACAACAGAAARAGCGAACGAACACTGGTCAAAACCATCGCATCACCATCACTTATATTTTGTGTTGTTCTAGAACAGATCAGTACTTAATCCATTGATATGGGAGGGAGTCTTTGTATTTTGAGGTGGATTGAGAACTGACTGAAAGGCAGAGCTCAGAGGTCATCATCAGTGGCGTGGAGTCTAGTTGGAGGCCTGAGGCGAGTGGYGTCCCCCAGGGCTCAGGACTGGGTCCCATCCTGTTCAACTTCTTCATCAACGACCTGGATGAGRGGACAGAGTGCCTCCYCAGCMAGTTTGCTGATGCTACCARGCTGGGAGRAGTGGCTGACACACCTGAGGGCTGTGCTGCCATTCAGAGAGACCTGGACRGGCTGGRGAGCTGGGAGGAGAGGAACCTCATGGTACTGAACAAGGGCAAGTGCAGGGTCCTGCACCTACRGAAAAATAACCGTAGGCACCAGTACAAGGTGGGGGCTGACCTKCTGGAGAGCAGCTCTGCAGAGAAGGACCTGGGAGTGCTGGTGGATGAYAAGTTGCCCATGAGCCAGCAATGTGCCCTTGTGGCCAAGAAGGCCAATGGTCTCCTGTGGTGCATTGGGAAGAGTGTTGCCAGCAGGTCAAGGGAGGTGATCCTGCCCCTCTACTCAGCCCTGGTGAGGCCTCATCTCGAGTCCTGTGTCCTGTGTCCAGTCCTGGGCTCCCCAGGACAAGAGAGACATGGAGCTACTGGAGAGAGTCCAGCGTAAGGCTACGAAGATGATCAGAGGGCTGGAGCACCTGCCCTGTGAGGAACGGCTGCGAGAGCTGGGCCTCTTCAGCCTGGGGAAGAGAAGACTGAGGGGGGATCTTATCAATGTGTACAAGTCCCTGAAGGGAGGGTGTCAAGGGGACAGGGACAAACTCTTTTAAACGGTGCCAAGCGACAGGACAAGAGGCAATGGGCAGAAATTGGAGCACAGGAAGTTCCGCCTGAGCATGAGGGGGAATTTCTTCCCTGTGAGAGTGACGGAGCCCTGGCACAGGTTGCCCAGAGAGGTTGTGGAGTCTCCTTCTCTGGAGATCTTCAAGGCCTGCCTGGATGTAACCCTGTCTACCATGCTCTAGGTGACCCTGCTGAGCAGGGGTGTTGGACTAGATGATCTCCAGAGGTCCCTTCCAAYCTTATCCATTCTGTGATTTTATGATTTCACTATCTCTTGAGTGTCTTTCTGAAGCAAACAACCAGTTGATTTTTTTCTTATCCTTTTTCAATCATTTTACTTGTATAGCTGCTTTTCTGGAAGCCAGATTGGTTCCTCGTTAATCAGTCACATAGTGCTTTGGATTCCCGATTTGCCTAACCATGCCTTACGTACTTCGGGGTCAGAAGCAGATATTTTGCTCTCTGCAGAGGTAGCAGTTGTCACAGAGGTGGTGCTTTGTGGTTTTCTGCTACGGTGGGGGAAGAGAGGCTGGGCTGCGTACGCCAGCCGAGCCCTCACCCGCACTGCAAAGACGATTCAGAATCGAGATAACGCCGTTGAGGTTTCCTGGCCCCTGGGTTGCCCTTTTCAGTCTGCTCACCTGAAAGAGATGAGGCTGCGAAAGCAGAGCCGTTTTCTTTTTGACTTGGGCCAGATGCTGCTCTCATATTCCAAATCTGTAATCTTTTAAAATTCAAGAAATGGATAGTTTTGACATACTTGATAGACCTATATAAGTTACTGGTAACAAACTTAAAAATAGGTGGGTTTGGTGGCTCAGAGTGTCTCTGATTCACAGAAGACAATTGTGCAGTTTTCATTTTCACAGAAGCACAGATTCACAGAACAGTTGAGGTTGGAACAGACCTTTAGAGATCATCTAGTCCAGCCCCCCTGCTCAAGCAGGGAGTTAAGTCAAGCAGACTTCATGACCTCTCTGGGCAAGCTGTTCCAGTGCTAAGTCACCCTCACGGTATTTCCTTACGTTCACACAGAAATTCCCGTGTTTCAGTTCATGCCCATGGCCTCTCCTCCTGTTGCTGGGCACCCCTGAAAAGTCTGGCCCCATCCTCTTGACACCCTCCCTTCAGGTCTCACACATTCATGAGATCCCCCCTTAGACTTCTCTTCTCCAGGCTGAACAGTTCCCAGGCTCCAGTCCCTTAACTGTCTTTGCAGCCCTTCGCTGGACTCCTGTAGCACCATGTCTCTCTGGTAATGGAGAGCCCAGAGCAGGACACAGCGGCCAAATGCGGCCTCCCCAGGGCTGAGTAGAGGGGGAGGATCATCTCCCCCAACCTGCTGCCTAATGCACCCCAGAATACCTTTGGCTTTCGTGGCCACAAGGGCCAAGAAATGCCTTTCAGCYATTTTTCAGTCCACCTCACTGTCTGCTCATATAGCCTGTACTTCGTCAGCTTGCCTATGAGAATGTTGTGGGAGACAGTGTTGAAAGCCTTGCTGAAGTCAAGGTAGACAACATCCACTGCTCGCGCCTCATCTACCCAGCCAGTTGTCCCATCACAGAAGGCCATTAAGTTGGATAAGCATGATACCCTCTCTTCAGGGGTCACCCATGTGCAATACCTATTCAAAATATGCTCTGTTTCTGAAAAAGTCTTCATTCTAGTTTGGAGAACAAGTATGGCACTGCTTGGAAGATGATCCTTTAATGTTAATGCTTTACTATTCTGTTTTACATCTGGGAATCTAAAAAGCCAAAAAAAAAAAAAAGCTTAAAGCACAGATTTTTATGCTTAAGCTATTGACTGCAGTGACAGATTACAAAGTTAAAAAACTTTCATTAAATGCTTTTCTGGAACTATGAGACAAACCTGTTTTTCTTAAATTGTTTATAAAACTATGGCATCACTGATCTCATCAAGAATTAARAAAATAAAAATGGCAAGGTGCTTCCCTTATATGTACATTGTTTCATATTCAGAAACTTTTTAACAGTTAATGAAACAGTGTGTGCTGATGCAGGAACAGAAAATACATATACTGTCTTCAGCAGGATTCAAGAAATGTGTTTTCTGAGCTTTTGATCAATTATTTTAAATTGTAATCCTTTCATGCTGATTTCACTTCATCTCTTATTTGTATTTTCATTGTATTGATTATATTCCCATTACTTTTAAGAAAAGGTTATTCAATACTTGATGTGATCCTCTTTATCATCTAATAATCTAGTTTACAAAGAAATACCTTATCCTTAAGTATGGTCATAAATATTAACATATGGATTGTGRTTATTTCTTTAAGAATTACTTGTACAAGAAATATTTGTACTTATTTTTTGTGCACTGCCAAGGAAACATAGGTCTTTCAACCTCAACCTTTTTCAGCTCTACAGAATTATGAACAAACGGAAAACTCCCTTTCTTTTTAAGATGCTCACTACTTTGAAGTATCCCAGTATCCTAATTTAAAACCTGAATTATTGCAAAAAGATTATGGAACGAAGTTTAGTTTTCTTTAAAAATACRAGTCCTACCTAATCTGACTTTAGTGCTTTTTCAAGCTAATGTTTTTTCTTTTTTCTTTTCTTTTTTAAATTTTCTCATTATGGTATAATCAGATTGTCCTGGACCACAATTTTTACTGCATCTCTGAGGATTATGCTATCCTGTGCTGTGTCTAGCTATCTGTGATAGTCACCATCACTGAATTCTTTTAAATAGCTCAGCTGTAAGATAGGCAGCAAGTGCATAGAAGTATTTATTGCTTGAAGCAGTTATAAATAGATCAAAGGTGAATTTCAAGGGTTGGTAGAACCACATCTGAATAACTGGTAATAGAGCCCCTACCACAGGAAAAGCTGTAATGATTTTATAGGGATGTTTTCCTCTGGGAAAGATCAGGTGCATGTTAGATTGTGTGTTTGTTTTCCAGCTGTCTCCTAGAAAGTAGTAAAACACTCCTATTTAATCATACCTTACATAATCAAATTGTTCGTTTTAGCTGTTGTTTGACATGTTCTCACCTCTCTCATTGTGTTTGTGTTGATTCCTTTAGAAATGTGTAATCCATTGAAATTGCATGTTTCCTGAAAAACAGCATGTGTTAAATCATATTGTACTATATTGGAGGCACAAGCATAAAATTCAAATCAGAAACTGATAAATAATATGGATATCTTCCACAAGCCTAGTGATATGTTTGAAATATCACTTGTTGATATGTTGAAATATCACTAATATCACTTGAGAAAAGTATGAATAGCTTTTTATCGGTAAATTGACTGGATCATAGTGAATAATATTTTTCTATAAATGTATAAAGTGGGAAAAAGGAGTCTGTAAATAGCAAGTAAATAAGTGTCATTTTTGTTCAAAGTAGTTGACTTTGATCATGATTTTCGAATAGATACGAGCATTGAAGGATAGAATTGTGCATAAGCAAATGTGTCATGTGCTTGGAAAAGAAACCAGAACAATCAGTTTTTACACTGTATTAATGGCTTCTGGAAAGAAAGATCATTTTCAGTTTCCAAATCTGAATRGTTTTAAAGTATTTATACAGTGATACAAGTATTTTAGTCAGACTGCATGAATTTGCAATTCAAGACTGTAATGTTTGCTCCCAGTTACTTCTCCTACCTAGCTATAAAGCTTTTGAGTCTTTATTGCTTCTTTGTTATGTCAGTCTGAAACTTCTCATCCTGGCTGTGAAAGGCTGTGTGCTTACCCAGGTAGTTCCTTAACTGGATAAATTATTCCACTGCTTGATGTTGCTCTTGAAATCCCTCTTAGAAGCTTCCCGACACCTACTTTACAGATCCCATATTCATAGTACCTGCGTTCCCTGATRTAGTTTTAATGCCAGTTAAAGGATTTTGATGCTTATTGTTGTCTGTTGAAGCCAAATGGAGTTYTTCTGCTGACTGCAAATGAGGGTCAAGCCCTTAGTGACTGGCACTAAGAAAAGCATGGCTGCCTATCAGATCCCAGGACAAATGGATTTATATGACACAGCAACATGTGGATGAGGAGGAAGAAGAAGATTGAAGCAGACTGGAAAAAAGGGACATTTATACTTTTCTGAAAGCAATTGTCAGAACAGATTATGTCTTTAGAAGCAGTARTCTGGAAAAGACTGATTCAGATTTTCTTATCTAGAAAAGCTGTCCCTTTCAATGAACCAGAATGCCATTTTAGCAGTTTCGTTCAGCTGTCACAGAATCTGTGAAGTCGATACTRAAGAGACAGTCGTCTTTTGACAACAGTGGTGTCTGTTATACGTATGTAGGCTTGACTTACGTATCTGTTAATCATAGAATCACAGAATCATRGAATCRGTAAGGTTGGAAGGGACCTCTGGAGATCATCTAGTCCAACTTCCCTGCTCAGCAGGGTCACCTAGAGCATGTTRGACAGGGTTGCATCCAGGCAGGCCTTGAAGATCTCCAGAGAAGGAGACTCCACAATCTCTCTGGGCAACAAAATTTAGACAGCTCCATAATAATGTGTATGCATTGTTAATACATTGTAATCTATGGCATTTATAAGCTGATGTTACATGCTAAGAGTGTCACAGCTGCAAGTCTTGCGACAAGTATCTAAAACTACTGTTTAAAAAACAGCTGTATTAAAACGAGAAATAATTGACTGTCAGTCAAAATGCCTGTGGCATAGAAGCCTTATTTCAAAACTGCTTAAAACAGAGCTCTGCAACTTAGCAGCCAATTCTCTTTAACAATAGAGCAGTGCAGTTAGTTTAATAATTTTGATTCCCAATTCAAACATTCAGTCATGCCACATGCAATACCAAGAACAATAAATATGAACAAATGCAGTGAAAGACTTTTTAACTTAACATAAATAACAGTGAATCCACTTAAAATATTTTCTTGAAGATAAGGTGAGAAGCTAATAAAAGCTATTTGAGTTCAGAAGACTGAAAAATTAAAATCACTTTTTAAAGTTACAGTATAGTAGTAAGAAATGAATATGATTTAGATAAAGCGTATATCAATTTTGTTTTAAAATGACCAAGATTGAGATTAGGGTGATCTAGAGCATTATAAAATTAGTGTTGAGAGGCTACATGAAACATTTCTATTTTCTATCCTTTGCTTTGATGGGTTGAATTTTTCTCTGCCCTGAAAACTCCTCATCAAACTGGAAAGACCTAATACTTGAATTTTGTCCTGTCCCAAAGATCAATATTGACTTTCCTTGAAAATGTGACTCCTGCTCTTCTGATAAGGAAGATACTGTTTTCATGATATTCTATTACACTGTACTTTTTGATTTGATTATGAGTGGTTTTAGCCTGAACTAGAAGTGATCACTGGTACAGAATCTGCATCACAGAAACATGCCTTGGTACTTTTCACTGGAGGCTGCACGGACACAACTTAAGATCTCAGGTCACTAGTAATGAAGGGAGCAATATCTGGTAATACAGAAGTCAGCTGGGAGAGTGAAGCAGTGCTTTCTCTACTAACCTCCAAAATTCATCACTAAGCTGTCCGCAATCATCTGTCCAACATTAGACCCACAAACAGCATGTTTTATTGACCTCCCCTAAAAAAAAAAAAAATAGAATACCTCACATACCTTTGCGGCTTTTACTCACATCATAGCAACTGAGGAGAGTATTTTGTGGCAGGCTTTATCATTCACTACCAGAAGCCCAAACTATTGCAGTACCTGTGCACAGGCAGCTTGCAAAGTTAGCAAATCTTGAAAATAAAGTTGCCTGTAAAATCTCTGTTTCACTTTGCGCCCAYGCTGGCATCTGTATGAAAAATGCTACATTCAATTTCCTGGCTTCACACCTTTTTTAGGAGATGAAATGAGGCTTCTTTTCAGTATCTGCTGCTTCCCACAAGGGTGCCCTGTAAATAGAACAGGAGGATTTTCCTCTTCCACGGGAGGTGCCCCACCGTTCAGGAGCACTGAAAGAGCTGTGTGGCCGGAAAGAAGGGGCCACAAAAAGAAGCATGTAGAAGAAAAAGGAGATGGAGAGGTTCTGAGTTCTAGCACCAGTTTGCCATATTGTTTATGTTTTAGCTAGTCCCCTCTTAATGCAAAATGCTTAAGTAGTCATCCTCATAGCTTTCTGTTGTGTAAGAAGTGCTTTTACGGAAAAAGGAAATGAATAAGCTTTGTTTGCACGTGAACAATGCGACTGAGACAATGCAAGAAAAATTTAGCAAAGCTGGAATATCAGTTATTAGTGAAGGAATTATAATGTGGTTGGGCTCTGATTGAATCCAAAGTCAGTGATTAAAAGGAAAGAATCAATCACCAATCATCAGGGGGAAAATTTATAGCAGACCCTTGGCAGGGAAAAAAGAAAGTCTAGAAGCTGCATGTCAGAAAGTGATGTAAAACTAGTAAGAGTAGAGTTCTATAAAGAAATGTACTGAGCAACGTACATGGGCAGTGCTGATAGCCATGGCTATGATGGTTTAAAGCAGAAAGCAGTCTTATTTTAAAATGCAAAATGTAAAGTTCTGAAATAACCTCTAGACTAAGAAAAATGAAGTTTGTTCGGTTTTTAGTATCAAAAGGCATACGAGAGAGAAAGAGACTATAAATAAGTGGTATTTTTCATGAACTCTCAAAACTTTTTTCATCGGCAAGTATCTGCTTAGAATGTGTTTTTCATTGGCTTCTGAGAACAGGATTGTGGGTTTTTCTTTTTTCTTCTTTTTTTTTGGCTGTCACTAAACCTACTTATACTGAATTATAAAAGTTGTTACTGTAGGGAATTTTATTCTAATACCTTCTTCTTTTACACTGTCTAATTTATTATCGCTTGGATGGCAGAGCTGTAGACTTCTATTCATGACTTTTCATTTCCTGTTATTTTCGCTTTTCTTCAGGGACTTGATTAAAAGTAGTCCATGCTGGTACTTATTATCTCGAACCTTGCTCTGTTGTGTTGTATTCCCTCCTGCTTTTTTAGTCCTTGGAAATTGATTAATTAAACCTTTAGTGCATAAAGTAATAGGAAGCATGAATTGTTTAGTTTATTCATTAGTGCATTGCAGCAGACATGTGTAGGGCTGTGCTGTGCCTAAATAGATAATTTTTATCAGAGATGATTACATTAATAAGTACAGTTTTAGTACATTTTTAGATGGTGACACTGAAAATTACATTTGTACACTTGACACTTCTAATAAGGRCATCTTAAATTATGTACTGCTTGGCTACTAAGCGTCTCTCCCTCTCTCGCAATCCTCCACATGGTGCATACACCTACGCTTGCTGCCCTGTTAGTTTACTTCACGGTGGCAGTTCCTCTAGCTTTGATCCCCCTTTTGGGTACCATTAGTGTTATAAGAGTCACAGGGCAGACAGCCACCAGGAAGGGATTGTAAAGCCTTGCCAGTAAAGTCCTAAGGAGATTCAGTTATATTTCCACAGAGGAATGAAACAGAAGTTTGACATAAACAAAGCTGCTGAACAGCCTGAATGGAGTAAGATTAAGATATTCCTATTACTTTAAGCATCAAGAGACAACAGTATTGCCAAATGCAGGTGTTCAAAACTTGTGGATCACAAAAGAGGTATCTGTTGGTGCCTGGTGGTTTTCAGAGCCTTTGGAGAGGGCGTCCTGTTTTCATTCTTAGCAGCTGGCAGATTTGAATGTGTGTGGTAAAGCGTGCTGTTCCGGCAGACACTGTCACGGGGCTCTGCTCCATGGCCAGGTGAGTTTGTCTCCTCTTCATCTTGTTTTTTGCTGGCCCCCATCTCTTGGTTCTTCCTGTTCCCTCTGCCTCTCCTGTTCTTTTCAGTGTTCACTCACCTGAATATTTTCCCCAGGGMCATCAGTAGGCTGACCTAAGGGTGAGCAAGTGGTTTCCACCATAGTGAGACTGGTGCTATTGTCATGACTGCAAGTTTTGGGGTGGTATTGAGCAGTGATGTTTTACTGGCCTAAGGGTATTTAGTGGGGTTTCATGGACTATGACTTGGATGTGGAGCAGTGGTAACTCTCTAGCCTCCTCTGTATGTGTTTAAATGCATGCATCCTTCCAACGCCTTTTCACACTGCCTGGATCCTTCTGGGAGGTGGGGACTTGTCCTGGTGAAGACCACAGCCCAGGTTGTTATTGGAGATTTCATACCTTTTTCTCCATCCCTGTGAATATAGAGTCCCTTCTCCTCGTACAGACATTTTCCCAGCCAACTCTCCTTCTCGCTGACCCCACAGGTGCAGCGTCTGGTTTCTGCTTTGCTATTTTAGTGAACCAAACACTAAGTATGTAACAACCTAATCAGAGAAAAGAAAAACGCAGGTTGCCTTCAGCTTTTCTTTCCCACAGCTAGAACTAGCCCTGGTTTGGTTTTGTTTTCTTTTCTGTTTCTCTTCAATCTCTGTTGCTGTTCAGACCTGCTTCTAGAGAAACTGCCTGCAAGGCTTGTCATCTTGACCAAGATCAGGCCACTTGAAATTCATTCCATGATTGTTTAGCATTTTCGTTTTTTGCCTGCAAGTATCATGAGAAAATAGTGACCATTCTAGGAGATCTCTGAAGGTTGCTTGACAGGTCTCCTAATAAAGGCGAAAAGCAAAAAAGTTGGCAAGAGGGTAGCTTGTTCTTAGAAAATTTAGCCACTGACAATGTGACTGATGTGCCTAGGTCTCTTAAACRACTGTTGATCCTCGAGAATCTGAAAACTATTCTGACTGGTCCCATCTTCCTTCTTAAAATTARCAGGGGCACAAGGAAACTGCTTGCTCTTCTCTCGCCCTGTTACAGACAGACATCTCCACAATGTCTGTACTGGAAAGCGTGCCACATATATTAGCTTTGAAAAGCCTGACGATCCTCATGAGGAAATGTTGGACATCTTCTTTTAAGAGTTATTTCCTATTACCTTCTCTGTCTGGAGCTGCCCTGATCGTTTCCCACGTGACGAAAGGTCAGCCACAGTARTATGACTTGTCCTACCCTCATTTCTAGTCCTCAGCCAGAAGGTGATGTGCATGTGCTTCCAATATAAATTGATGAATCTCCTGTGCTGTCAGGACTGAAGTTGCCAGGAGATCAGGGTACATTAGTGGTGACACTGAACATGACTAGGCAAATAGACAAAATTAATGTTTTCAAACTGGTAGCTTTGGGGGCTATCTCTATTCATTTTCTCATTTGTTACAGTACAAAAACCGTTTGTGTTGTGTTTGACGTTACGGCACAGAATTTTTCTTCATTCCCTGTAGCACTGTAAAATTGAGTAGCCACTTTTATTGTTAGTCTCATCGCGCAGTTGCTGATGATACTAATTCACTGGCTGCCTCCTCCTGCTGAGGCAGCATCCCTAGAAATCGCCTCACCAGGTAATTGCTGGTGTAGGTYGGTGTTTGGAGAGGGCAGCTCAGCTGAGCGGGAAGCTACCAGCTGGGCAATGATTAGGCAAGGGCAGGGGGAGTTGCACATTCATTGCCACAGCTGAAGCACTAACCAGCTGCTAGCATTTGCCTGAGAGATTCTAGCGAAACAGAGGAATAAAACAGGGATCGAAAAACTACCGCGTAGGCTAGCCAGCTGATTTAAGTTTCTTTTTCTGCTGTCTCCAGCTGTTGTGGCATTGTGTGAGAAATGCTTAACCAGATTATTATAATTTTCCTTTCTAGGAAAAGACATACTGTGGAAAAGTCAGACTACCAGCAGGCATTCTGCCTTCCTTGGCTGATGCTGTTTGGGGGAGCAGGGAGGGAAGCTCACAGAGGAGTGCAAAAAAACTAACTGCAACTTACTGAAAGCTGGATGGGAAGGTGTTTGGCAGTTGGTGGTGGGGCTAAAAGCATACAGGTAGAGTGCTAACCCCGTCGTGGATGGCCCTGTTTGACCGTGCACACAAGGTGCTGTCCTGAGAGCATGTGCCTATAGGGTAAGGTGAAAGAGTTGAGTTGTGGTTCAGGCACGGCTGGGATCTCTGTGTTCCCATATTTCCTCTGGAAAAAATAGAAATGCATTGAGTTAGGTGTTTGCTAGGTGTTAACAAAAAATGATTGATTTCAGTGCTTGTGAGAAAAGTCCCTTACAGCAAGATCTCCGGTGGTGTACCCTTCAGGGAACTGTGTGAAGGGAACTGTCTGCTACAATAACTTCTGAGGGTGTAAGTCACCAAATTCAGTAGCTGAAACTTCAGCAGGCATTTCTTGTGTGCTCCATGGGTGTTGKTTTTTGTGTGTTTCAAAAAGCGTGAACCTCTAATGAAATAACTTTATTCATCACCCCAGCTTCCACGTAAAAATCATAAACCACGCATGATTAACATTGTGTAGCTGCAGTATTTAATGGACAAAGATGCAGCACTGGCATTTGCAGAGAACCTCTTCTCTGGACTATCAACAGCTGATCACCCCTTAATTACCCAGTTTGGTGTAGGATTTTTGATTTAGATTCTCTCTTAGCAGATTGTTAGCAAGAGAAATGTGTCTAACCATCAGCATTGGTTTCTGGTGATAGAAGAATGTGCTGTTCATTTATTTTTATGATATATGGACAACTGCTTCCATTCAGRGCAAGACTAAAAATCATCCTTATGAAAGCATTTTCAGAGGTGGCAATCCTAAATAATGTATGAAACATTAGATATTCTGAAAATGGCCTCTGAGAACCATCTTCTTGGCTGCCATAGTGACTCCTCAGCTATATTCCTCTGGGAATCACAGTATGCAGCTACAGTACCAATGAAATATTTTTTCCCATTATTAACATTATTGTGTTGGAATATGTGTCACAAAATATATATTTAGAACATACTAATTGTTTGTTATTAAGTGCATTCGTTTGCCTTGTAAATGCTGGAAGTAAATAAGTTTTATTTATCATTTTGAYATATTTTATGCCATCTATGTCTCTGTAGCAACTTAATCTTTTAAATATATTTTCTTTAAAGTTAGAAATAGACATTGAGCATCTAAGTGAAAACTTGACTGTACTGACCTCTCTTCATTTATTTTAAGGAGACCTAGTTGACATAATTAAATTAAAATATTATTATAAAGGAATGGTTGTGGCAGATAAGACTGAAAGCTTTTACACTGTATAAGCACTTCATTAGAAATGCAGTGACTAGTCATTATGTAGATATACTGACTTTTATAAAAGCAAGACATTTATTAAAAAAGAAGAGAGCCATGCATAGAAATAATTACCAGTTTARCCAAAATAGAATGTGCCTTTGGAGGTTTTGCTCGCTGGGCTGAAATATTGCAGAGGAAATAAAACTATTTCCRTGATGGAAATCATAGAATCRGTAASGTTGGAAGGGACCTCTRGAGATCATCTAGTCCAACCTCCCTGCTCAAGCAGGGTCACCTAGAGCATGTTAGGATGGATCCAGGCAGGCCTTGAAGATCTCCGGAGAAGGAGACTCCACAACCTCTCTGGGCAACCTG
>NW_028185228.1:1265303-1283090 GCF_003343005.1 Rhea americana | reverse complement strand
GTCATCCACCAGCACTCCCAGGTCCTTCTCTGCAGAGCTGCTCTCCAGCAGGTCAGCCCCCACCTTGTACTGGTGCCTAGGGTTATTTTTCCCTACGTGCAGGACCCTGCACTTGCCCTTGTTCAGTACCATGAGGTTCCTCTCCGTCCAACTTTCCAGCCTGTCCAGGTCTCTCTGAATGGCAGCACAGCCCTCAGGTGTGTCAGCCACTTCTCCCAGCTTGGTATCATTAGCAAACTTGCTGAGGAGACACTCTATCCCCTCATCCAGTTCGTTGATGAAGAAGTTGAACAGGATGGGACCCAGTCCTGAGCCCTGGGGGATGCCACTAGCCACAGGCCTCCAACTAGACTCCACGCCATTGATGACGACCCTCTGAGCTCTGCCTTTCAGCCAGTTCTCAATCCACCTTACTGTCCACTTGTCTAACCCACACCTCCTGAGCTTATCTAGGAGGATGTTCTGGGAGACAGTGTCAAAAGCCTTGCTGAAGTCAAGGTACACAACGTCCACTTCTCTGCCCTCTTCTACCCAGCCAGTCATTCCATCATAGGAGGCTCTCAGATTGGTTAAGCAGGATTTCCCCTTGGTGAATCCATGCTGGCTGCTCCTGACCACCTTCTTTTCCTCCATATGCCTGGAGATGACATCCAGAATGAGCTGTTCCATCACCTTTCCAGGGATGGGGGTGGGGCTGACTAGCCTATAGTTCCCTGGGTCCTCCTTCTTGCCCTTCTTGAAGACTGGAGTGACATTGGCTTTCTTCCAGCCCTCAGGCACCTCTCCAGTTCTCCAGGACCTTTCAAAGATGATGGAGATTGGCTTGGCAACAACATCCACCAGCTCCCTCAGTACCCGTGGGTGCATCCCATCCAGGCCCGTGGATTTGTGGATGTCTAGCCTGCCCAGAAGGTCTCTAATCCTATCCTCCTCAACCAAAGGAAAGTCTTCCCTTCTCTGGACTTTCTCCCTCACATCCAGGCTCTGGAGTTCTTGAGGGCTGCCCTTAGCAGTGAAGACTGAAGCAAAGAAGGCGTTCAGTAATTCTGCCTTCTCTGTATCCCTTGGCACCAGGGCCCCTGCCCCATTCAGCAGTGGGCCCACATTTTCCCTAGTCCTCCTCTTGCTGCTGATGTATTTGAAGAAGCCCTTCCTGTTGTCCTTGATGTCCCTTGCCAGACTCAATTCCAGCTGGGCCTTAGCCTTCCTCGCTGAATCTCTACATACCCTGACTGCATTCCTGTAATTCTTCCAAGTAGCCTGTCCCCTCTTCCACAGTCTGTGTATTTTCTTCTTCTGTTTGAATTTGGCCAAGAGCTCCTTGCTCACCCATGCAGGTCTCCTGCCCCTTTTSCTGCACTTCTTACTCATAGGGATGCACCGCTCTTGAGCTTGGAGGAAGTGATGTTTKAATGTCTGACATGTTCCTAACATGTTGTGTTAACTTGTTTATTTTACGATTTCAGGACTGTAATGAGCAACCTATGGCACCATCTGCACAGCTGTGACTGGCTAGGTGTACAAGTTTCACAGACTTTGTGGTGTTTTTTGTCACAGTACTGCAGAAAGAGTTTCTTTTTTAATTTGATCTTCTTAATAATTGTCTTGCAACATTTTAAATAAATGTCATCAGAAGTGTGGCTTATCCAGAAAGAGACCATTAAAAATAAATTCCCAGATAGGAAAATTTTCATTTTTTAATTCAAGAATTAAAAATACAAAGTTATAAAGAATTAATCTCTATTTCTAGTTTTTAAAGAGCCATAAAATTAATCTGATATCTGAGAAGCTAATGCAAATCTTGAGGAGATTCGGGCATTGGGAAAGGGCTATAAGTGTAGATGAGACTGGTCTCTGTAGGTTTGCTCTGTAGTGAGAGTCCATCTCCAGGTTAATCTCCTCTAAAGAGTGATTTAATTTTGCTGTCTCTCTCTGCACTGGTTGTCAGGGAAGCCCTGGAGAGGTTCATCTCTGCAAATACCCTCTCTGCTCTCTTATTTCCATATCTGCAGTTGCGATCAGTTCTTCAGCTGATACACGACGTCGGTGTGCTGAGTTACGCAGCCTTTGTTATGAGCCATGCTTTTTAGTCCTCTGCTGTTAAAATTTTAAGGTTAAAATTTGGAGGAGCGGTCATATTATACTTGGAAAATTATCTGAGTAGTTGCTGCTAACTGTCTATAAGACCAAATGGCGATTCAGGGGTCTTTTGCAGGATGTGGGGCGGGGTGGGRGTCCTTTCTTTCATGAAAAAGAGAGGTAATAATTCAACTTTATTTAAAATACTCACACTTAGGGCGTGAGCCACAAGGAGGGGTATGAAATACACCTAAGGGAAGCAGGAGGGGTATAAGGAGAAAAAAAGATTCAAGAAGTTGCCAGAAGACCTCTGTGTGGCTCTGCCTCACCCACCTGTTCCCTGGCCTCCAGCGGGGTTGATGTCTGGTCATAGCTGGTGGCCCAGGGATGGGGTGCTTCTGTCGGACAGGCCAGGTGATGGTTATGCTTTAATATGAATTTCTGCAATAGAAAGAAAGTTGGAAAGAACAGCAGTACTTAGGAAAATTCACTAAAATACAAGCACCCATCTTCAGTTTCCTTTCTTTAAGCCAGGAGTCTGTTAATAGCCTACCTTCCCTGATTGAAAAGGATCACAGGGTATGAAATCTTTCTCATTCTGCATGTTTGAGAGGTTTGTACGAGTGTCTCCCAGGTTCTCATAATGCCTCTTTGAGAACTGATTATCTGAATTGTCCTGCATTCTGGAGTATCACCTTRAAATAAAGATAGAGCTGAATGGAGTCAGAAGCAGCATTGTGGTTGCCGTTTCCACCCCTCCAGATATTTGGAGGGAATATGGACAACCTGACTGCTTTGTTACTCCCAAAGATGAAATACATGATGGGATACCAGTCCCCCCACAGCTGAGGTTGCAGGAAAACCAGCTAAAGACACTGAAGTTTCAATTCTTTACTTCTACCATTTGTTGAAACAAGCTTACCAATTTTGACATAGGACACCCRTGAGTCAAAACCAGCAGATTCTCCTAACCTTGTCGTAATTATTTTCCACAGTTGCCAGAAAGATGTCCATACTTTTTCTTTTTGATCACCTGTCCCAATTAAAAGCAACAGAAACACCCTAAAAAGTACATGGATGCAACATGGATGTTTCTTCCTACTTTCATTGCACTAGGAGTTTACGTTCTCACACCATCATATATATGAACATGCTACTTACAGTAAAACTTGTATTGAATACATTGTAGCCTGCAGAAAACCTCTCAATGGCTCTGTTTGGCAATTTTTCTGGTTGCCAAAATGCAGTATATCAAAATGTTCTGACAAAATGTGTTGATATCAGCAAAAGTCCTGRTGGCGTGCAAAGTAGGAACTTGCTACATTTTCAGCCAAATTTGACCAGTGCATTATTGCAGGAACAGCTCAATGTTTCCAACTTGAGATTTACTGAGCAATTTAATAGAAAAAGAAGTTGGGTTTTGGCTTATTGCACCAAAACATGGTAACTTCTCAGATCCTTGATTTTTTTTTTTTTTTTTTTTTTAGCTTTGTTTACCTGTAGAGTGTTATCTCATCTCTTTTAATCTAGATAATCTGAACACAAGCTAAAATCATTCATTCTAGAATTCAKCAATTAGGCAGGATTTTGGCCAGTACAGTACTCCTGAATAAGTTGAAAATAAAAATGAACGYCATATTGGAGATAACACGTGATACTTGTAGAAGGCAAAGGGCCAGGGCTGCCTTGCAGTCATTGTGGTAACTTTTGTCTTTCAAAATGCAAGATGACATCATTGCTGTCAGTGAGGTCAGAAAGCGCTTRTATTCAAGTGCCTGTAAAAATTGTACCTGTTTCTTGGGTGAATGACCCAAGATGTAGGCTCTCCAGTCCATAGGAGGTTTCCAGACACTTTGTCTGTGGTACTCATCTTGATCTTATTTTCCATGATAACCAAGGCTTTATGGCACCAATTGGTTGAATTCTGACCCAAGGTAGATTAAAGTGCAGACAGCTTGTAAGATAAATCAGTGTTTTCTTCTCTTTTTTTTTTTTTTTTTTTGCATCAAATGTCAAAAGCACTGTGAGTTTGCTCTTAAATCAATGAGATATTTAGATCCCATAAAGCTTGTGTTCTGTTTCTGTCATATAAATATCGTACAGAAGTTGGATTGTGTGCATCTTTGCTGTACCTTTAGTTCATTATTGATTTTGTCTTCAGTTAAGATTAGAAAGGTTATTCTCCTTTGGAGTTTTGTGCAATCATTTGTGTCTGAGGACTTCCACATGTCTCAGTCTCTTGCACCTTTATGGTCAGTCAGAGGAGCCTCATCAGATCTCTTTCATTTTGTTCCAACAACTTCTCCCTCCACTCAGCATTCAAAATAAATTTAGTCATTTCAATGCTTTTTATGGTCTAGAAAAAAAAAATCTATAGTATACCTATGGGAAGTATTTGACAGATGCTAAGGTACTTCAGAAATAGGATATAAGTACATCTATCAGYAGGTAATATTCTAGGTTTATTTTTGGTAGTACCTCAGTGGGTTCCAAAGGCACCGTCAACTCAAGGCTGGACAGACAGAAGGCAATGCAGGGATTAAAGGCAGCACATGAAAACGAAAACGTGTTCTTTATTCATATTCTTTACTTTGCTTTTAAAGCGGAATGACTTGTTTTTATTTTTTGTGTATGATAGAAATTTCAAAATAATGTGTTAATATGACTAGTGGGGAAATAACTTTACAGGAGATTTCATTTCATTATATTGATTGAAATTTAGGCATAGATATTTGACCTTTTGCAGAAGGAATTTTAACAGAAAATTTAATAGAACTGACAAAGTCCATCATAATGAACTGAAGCTGGATTTCTTGTTTTGTTTTTCTTTTCAAAATATGAATCACGTTTTAACTCGAGAAGAATATCTTATTTTCATGCTTGTATAAGTGCTAACTGATGACTCTAGCGACTGCTTRTATGCAAAAGTAAAATTAAGAAATTCGTATACATGCATATATACGTGCCTGCATGGGTGGGTGTTTTTAATGCTATTTAGAACTGTAAAAAAGAAGACAATCCAGCATTTAATAAGTCTGCTTATTTCTAATACTCATGGTAGTAATGTGCTGCTCTGATATGTCATTGTTCATCCCGATGCTCAAGAAAGTGGCTAGCTTTTCTTTAATTTCTTTTTTTTTCCTGAATATTTCTGATAGAAATTTCAAGAGGGCAAAAAAGCTTTTTTTAATGAAACACTAAAAATTTTTCTCCTGAATTTCAAYCAGCATTAGTTTCTAGTGGAGATTTAACAAGAAATTCATTTTTCTCTACTCKAAGCACAAAACCAGGGATTAATTTTGCTCTGAAGTATCTTTGAGTCTTAATTAAAATTGAAATTACTGATCCTGGTAAAAATGCCCTGTCAGACAATGCCGAAGTATCCTACTCCCCTGAAGATCTCTAATATTAAGCCAGATATACYGCAAATGCCCATCCAGTATTTTAAGGTAATAAACACTTGCCCTGAAGAAGGATGAAGACAGTTAGGATTGGAGTTTGTTGTGCTAGATGCGAGGAAAGCAAGTGAGGTTTGAGAATATTTTTATTATATTTTCTTTAAATATGATGCCATAACTGATACAATGATATGTGTAATAGAGCTATTGACGAACTAAAAGACTGGCTTGTTGCAGGAAGTGATCTTATAAACCTAGGGCAGAAGTGGACTGAAATAGTCCAAGGTCCTGTTACAAAGTCACGGAAGGCTGCCGAAGCGTGGCGCCTTTGGCGGAGGTGGAAAACTTCTTAAATTCGTTACCTTCTACTCATGAAATATAGSCATTGCACGATTTATTTAATTAGCATTGCTTTATGAATGCTCATGCTTATTTTCTGTTTCTCTTTTCCCTCCGCCCGTGCTTCAGTGGGATCGGTCGAAATTGGCCGTGGGCCTCTGGCGGCAGCAGCATTTTGGCAGAGTTTGGGACGTTGCACCTGGAGTTCATAMACCTGAGCCACCTGTCTGGAAACCCGCTGTTTGCCGAAAAGGTTAGACTGTTCAGGAAAAATTGTGTTCTAAAGATAAATCACGTCTTGGGGAGATTAACTATCCCTGCGGAGAGATTTGGATTTTCCTCAGTTGTAAATATTCGTTGCAGGAGGTGGATGTTTTCTAKGCAGACCCTAATTGATTTTGCATTTTCATATTGTTTATAGAGACAGAGACCTTTTCCAAAGTTACTGCGATGCATCTTCTTGAGACTAGTACTTTCCAGGCCCCATAACATGTAACACCCGTGTTTATATTRTAAGTTAACGTTACATTAAACAGTCAGACCATGGAGTTTCTTCAGCACTTTTCCTGAATATGTTGCAAATAAAAATGAACRTCATATTGGAGATAACACGTGATACTTGTAGAAGGCAATGGRGCAGGGCTGCCTTGCAGTCACTGCAGTAACTTTTGTCTTTTAAAATGCAAGATGACATCATTGCTGTCAGTGAGGTCAGAAAGCKCTTACATTCAAGTGYCTGTAAAAAATGTGCTCCGAGCGTTTTTTGGGGAAAAGAACAAAACAAGACAAAAACCTCCGTTGACAAGACAGCTGTAATGCCTGCTAATCCCCCCTGACCCCAGCCCTCAGTTCTCAAGCAAATTTTAYTTTTTCTTTTGGTGCTTAAATAGTACATGGATCTTAATATGCTACATCTTTTCTTTTTCTCTCTTTCTCTCTGCCTCTCTCTCTGCCTCGCTCGCTTTTTCTTGCTTTTCAACCTGCACTTGTTTTAGTTTTGTAGTCTTATTCCAACGAGCACACAACATTATGCCTTCTGGGTCAYGTTATTTATCTAAAAATCTAATTAACACTGAGATTCCAAATTTTTAGTAGTRGTTCTAAAAGCAATGATGAATACTATTTATAATGAATGCTACTAAAATGAATACTGCTTATATACCAACTTAAAGGAGTGAACAGCTTTGCTGAGATTTCTGGTTTGCGTTTGTCATGATCTTCGTTCTCCCCAGTGGCTAAATTTCATGTTAAATGCAGTCTAAATTATTTCATGTGCGCTGCGATGAGCTGTGCTGGTGGATGAGTCAAGCTGCAGAGCATGTGGACCGTGAGCATTTCCCTGGGCCTTTCCTGTGCCGCCGCTTCCCTCGGGGTGCCGGGGAGAGCTCGGAGCGTGCTCAGCTCTTGCTGCRTGAAGCCCAGGTCACTGCTGCATCTCAACCGGGTGATGGGCTTAATACATAACAGCATTTCTAGTTTGGATGTTTGAGGGACGTAATGCTGAAGTAGCTGCACTTAGTTAAGGCAACTACCCACCATGAATTTCTGTATCCTGTGGCGGGGCAAGATATTCTAGCGCTTGCTTCTAGTGTCTCATCTCCTTACCAGCCATTGGCACAGAAACTCTGGAGGATTTGCAGAGCTTCTTTAGATGGTGACATCAGCTGAGAGGTTATTTATTAAAAATTATGTGAGTGTATAGAAATATCCTGATGCGCAGTGCATATCTTCAGTTATACTATTTTTATTTTAAGGTATATTTGCACTTTACGACTTCTATATCGATGCTGTTTTATTTTTTCGAAAACTGGATCAGTGCTTAAGTGTTTTGTACCCTTCTAATAGGTGATGAACATTCGAAAAGTTCTGAATCGWCTGGATAAACCAGAAGGCCTGTACCCCAACTATCTGAATCCCAGCAGTGGCCAATGGGGCCAGCGTAAGTAGATTGGTTCTCCGGTGCTGTGAACATACCAGTATGCTATTTTTAGATGTTAACTTCTTTCTATCTATCATATATTTTGTTGATGCCTCACGTTGTCTCTGAGTTTTCTGTAATACAAGAATACAGCACATTTAAAAATAATAATTCTACTTTTAATATACTTCTGAGCTTTCAATATGACCTGTATAAGTAGGAGAATGTCTGAATGTGCATGCTTTGTAGTCCATAAAGTCCTTTCCAGAAAATCTTTTATTGAAGAGTCTAAAATGCTCTCTAAACCAGCTGTTTAAGAAAACATTACCAGTTTATCTGGACTGATTTCCATATTTTCAGACTAGCGTAGCCCAACGGACATTAAAGAAGTCTTTCCAGTTAATACCAGCTGTGAGTTCTGTTGAAGTTTAACACTGTTGGCAAACAATTAAGGAAGCAAATGGAAGAGAACAGTGATGGCATTGATTCCCTCGGAACAATCATCGGACACACCAGAAGTAGATGGGAAAGAGTGTAATAAAATGCTTTGAGCACTTAACTACTTAGCTCCTTCCTGGTCACTGACCCTTTTCTTGCTATACATAACAACATTATATAGTATGCTGAAAGCCTGCAGTAGTGTCCAGGAGGGTGTTTTTAGAGACTCTTATTTCTTCTTTGTCCACTTTCAGTCCAGCACCGTCCCAGTCATGTAACTTCTTGTTCTTTTATCAACTTACTTTTTTTTGTCCTGGCAGGGTTTAAAGAAAAACAAGGAAGATAGCCTGTTTATGCTGTCTTGGTCTGAAACCAGTCATGTAGCTGACACTGTTCCAGAGTTTATCAGTGTTGGAGGTGGTTAGACAATGCCAGAGAGGGGAAGGGTTTGAGAAGTTCTCCGATACAATAGTTTGCTTAGGATTCACCTAAGCTGAAAGTAAGGTTTTGAAGTTAGTGTGGAACTGGCTGCAGTATGCATATATTGGCTAGTTTTCACAAAGGCAAAGTGTTCTACTGAATAAAATATTTTTTTTGAATACTATATATCAGTTGATGATTAAAAAAAATATGTATGTCCATAAAGGTGGTGATACTCAGTTGCATTGTCCCTTCAAGTCTAAGGCCATGTCCTTTATGAATCAGAAGCATTCCCTTCATTTAAAAAAAAAAAAAAAAAAAAAAGTCTGCTACACTTTGAGGTAGTAGTGGCAGCTCAGTTTATATGGCCACTTGACTCCAGTTAGTCTGTTTCTAAAAGCTATATTATTAATTCTGTTTACAGATCTAAAAGACGTTTGCCCACTGCTTACCTGTATGGGCTTAGCATGGCTTTATAAAACATTAAAACTTCCCACTGGAAGCAAAAGGCACTGGATTTGGTTAGAAAGCCCCCACAGAGTCTGTGAGCCCACGTTCAACCAGTGTCAGTTACCCTTGGCTTTATTCAGACACAAAAATGAACTTTCTGGAGGCAGGTCAGCCAACCACTTCCCTAAGCAGAAATTTGGATCCAGCTACTTTATCTCGTGCAACAGTACTGAGAGTCAGCAAATGCACATGGCTGAACTGGGGGCATTATTTAGTCTGGCACTAAGCTCGGTTATACAGTCTTGCAGTAATTTACTTGGTGAGCTGAATGAGAGGTTTTGTTTGTTTGTTTGTTTTTTAGTGGTTGACACAATTATTATCTCTGCCTTATTTATGTTGAGGCAGTCAAATACCAGCTCAGTCTTATGGCGTTTGACGTTTTCCTAATTTTAATATTATTGTGTCTTATGCACTAACAGGTTTTGTTGGTATGCACAGGAAAATCTGAAGTTTATACTGTCCCTGTTTTCCAATAGCATGTAATACTGCCATAGAAATTAGCTTTCTGCATGTGCAAATGATGAACGCAAATGTTGATGCTGGTCAGTCCGTAGCATGCTGAAGCAGCAAAAGCAAATTTGATCTTTACTTGTTGTACCTCTTTGAGTTCAATTGCCTCTGTTTGAAGATACTGACTTTTTTTTCCTAGCAGAAGATCAGGAACATAAGACTTGAAGGGTGTTTTATTTGAGATTGCTTTTCCAGGCTTTCTTTCAACTGCTTACAGCAGAGAGAAAAAAAAAAAGGGACAAAACAGACCCTTAATTGGTACAAGACAGAAGTATTATCCCTCAAATATCGAGTAGGGAGGGGAGAACAGTTTCTGAGCATTACTTATCTAGCAGTGCTGTAACTGTGAAGGACACTGCTGGATCACTGCCACTGTTCTTGTAAATTCATTTAGTCCTTGTTATTTTGACAGTAAACCGACAGTGATTTGCTGCAGCATGCGTCAATTGGATTTGTCTACTGCAATAATGTATATAATAACAGGGCTTATTATTGATGAAACTGTGCTTGTGCTATTTAGTTTGCAAATGTCAGAGGTTTCTATGGTAATTTATTTAGGAAACTGTAAAGGTCATTTAAATGCTGCTGTTCAAAGATCAGCCTCCCATCATAGAAAATATTCTCATTTTTTTAAGAAGCCTCTTTTCCTTTTGAATCATGAACATATAATTAAATAAATGGTTTTTTCTTTCCAGAAATTTAATAAACCTCATTCAGAAAAGGAGGGAAAAGAGCTGTTTATAATCTAGGTTTGATGATACAATGTATTTGTTTGGTGAAGGGAAAAGATATCTTTAGAAAAGTAAATTGTTGTTTGCATGTTACAAGCTAGTAGAGGGAAAAAAAAACACTGGTAGTCAAGATTTAACAGAAAAAAAGAATATCATCTGCATTTGCATGGCTTTCCATACGGTAGGCAAAAGGATGTGTTCCATGAAGAGAAAATATTAAGGATTTTAAAAATAAATTCTCTATGTTCTTTGGAATTCCACCAACAGAGGCATAATTTTGGAGCTAAGATCAGAATTAAATCTTAGGAAACATGAGCTATGCCATAGACTCTCAACTAACACACCTGCGTCTCATTCTGTGTGTCGACTTGGATCATCCCATGTGTGTCCTCCTTTTCTCAGGCCCAGAAATTTGTTGTATGACTCGCTGACTTGCTGCGCAATATATGTGCCCACATCTCTGTGYTGGATTTCTGAGATGAAATTAGTGGAGCCCCTTCCCACTCTAAAATTGACAGCAATTTAAACAGCAGTCCTAGTGAGGCACTTGGAAATCCTTTCACGTGAAGACTCAGTAAATGCCAAGTACCTTAATTTTAGCAGGCAATATCAACTGAGAAAAGGAAATCTTTAACTAACATGTTCTTAGTTTAATCGAGTTTAAAGAAACACAATTTTTAGTTGTAATATTTTCTGTATTTAGGAGTTCTATGCTGAAGTCGTACGATAGACCATTTCAGATTTTGCCAAGAATGTTTTTAGCATCAAGTTTGTGCAACTTTTTGCCAACAGCCAAGATCATCAATAACTTCCCCATGAGTGGTCTGGCTGACATTAAGGGGCCTGACTTGTGTGTAGTTATTGCTCATAGTGTCCAGTCCTAAATGTGTGCAGTTGAATAGTCACAGTATTTGTAGTACCAGACCATTTCATACAGTAATTCCATATAAAAGAATGTGATAACAATAATCTCAGGTAAATGTGGCAGAGCTGATACTCCCTTTTTTTCCTTAGAGCCACTGTTGAGTTCTAAGGCCAGCCAGATGTTTAAAAATGTAATATCATTTTTAAATATATGCACTGGAATTTTTCAAATGCCATTAAGTAACCTAAAATTCAACTCTGTGGTACTTAGCTAAAACACCAACTTGTGCTTTTTTAATGAAGTGACTTAAATGGAGTTTTAGGGAATAAAACAACAAATATAATCAATGCCTGCCAATTAAGAGGGAAAGAAACTGTCAAATTAGAGTGTATGTTCTACTTTGTTTCCCGTTTTTTTAAAAAAAGAACTTAGGTTAACACATTTTTATATGGGGCAAGTTGTAAGCACAAACAAGATGCTAAAATTATGAATTCTTACAACAATTTTCTGCTATGTTTCTTAAGTTTCTTTGCTATGAACTCCTGTGGCACTATATGGACATTAAATAAATATGATGCTTTATCCTGCTGAAAAAGTTAACAATTAATTTCTTTTTTCTTTTTGTATCATTTAAGGTTTTTTCTGAGGTTCCAAGATTACATTTATTGTAAGATTGCTGTAGGATGAGATGTTTAAATGCATTAATATACCACTATTTCTGACAGTAATTGTGTTTTATTGCCTAGATTGAAGATAAAATTGCTGTTGAATCTGTTCACTCCCTTTTTAGATCACGTCTCCATTGGAGGCCTTGGGGACAGCTTTTATGAGTATTTGCTCAAGGCATGGCTGATGTCGGGCAAGACAGATGAAGAAGGCAGGAAAATGTATTATGATGCTGTTCAGGTAAATGAGATATTTAAATCTTCCTTGCCATAATAATCTAATCTATAATAATCCTAAAGACACAGGCTCTGGGGACAGCATGAGGGATTTATGTCTTTGCTACCAGAGCAAATTCATTTTTAAAAGACAGGTACTGTTGGAAAGGGGAGTGTCTTAAAATATAGCTAAATTTTTTTGAATTGAAATACAGTCAGTCTTTTCTAGTACTGGAGGTGAAAAGTATAAAATGTGCAACATCGACAAAAATCTTTGAGCAGCTGTCAGAAGTTCAATTTTTTTCATCAATTTTCCATAGATAGATAATACTTGTCCTTTTTCTCTATATCCAGGAGAGAATTCCTCTCTTTTGTGTTTCCACATTATTTCAGTCAATTTTGATTGTAGTCAAAAGAGGGATCAATGTATTATGGTAGATAATTATAAAAGAAAACAGAAAGTTATTGCTGTGCAATAACCTTTTGTTATAACAAGCTTATATTTTCCAGCTTCTATGAAACATCCAATTTGTTTAAATTGGACACGAGAGAAAGTTTTCAAAAAATGGAATTTATCATACTTCAGTTTTATGTGGTAATTTATTTATGATCCTTCTGGTCTGCAGTTTGCCTCATTATTGATGTTATCTCCTTAATATATTGGGTTTGGAGAAATAATGTTTTTCTGACACTTGACTGGTACGTGGGAAGTATTAAGTTTAAATCCATATTTACAGGCTTTCCTTGCAATCTTGGGCAAATGACCTATTTTCCCTGTTCTTTCACATATATAAAAGAGAGGATAATATTGCTTCTTTTTTCCCCATCCTTTCATCTGCTTTGACTGTAAGTTCTCTATGGTGAGCACTTTTCTCTCTTATTAGCTGTATGTATGTACAGAGCTTCTGTAGACAAGGCTTCGAGATGCTAACCAATACCTGCTTGTTCTTACATACATCTGGAAATACACTGTCCCTAGGGAGAGAAAAAGTCTTCTTTTGCTTCCCACACAGCAAAAAGTTACAGCATTAAAAAAAATGCAACTGTGACTCATTGGGTCTATTTTCTTTCATTAGAGAGAAAAGTCGTATGTGATCATTTGAGGGAGTGTGTATCCTATGCAAAGAAAATCCTGCCYTTAAATTTTGTAGGTGAAGATTTGGATTCAGTGAGCTTCATTGTCACTGCTAACGTGGTTTCAGCTTCAGAGCAAAAGGTGGATTTTTAAATTAGGCTTGAGTACATTTCAGACTATAACATAAGGACAGTGATATTGTAATAGCTCAGCCATTAGGTTGGCAGCCAAAAAGAGAGAACAAAGTGTCTGATAATATGATATCGGTTCATCTTACTGTGGTAGGCATTTTTGAACCACCTGAAAGCTGCTTCTAGTCCAAAAAAACCTTCACTGGTGTAATAATGCCAGTTTTTCTTGTAAATACATTCTTAGACAGGATAAGAGCTAGTATACAGACCTGTGCCTTAAAGAATGAGGGGTTGCTAGTACAGCTATTCTGGAAGCTCCTGCAGGTAGGATGTCTCCAGCACGATTTGCTCGTGACCRTTGCTGCCCAGACTGCAGGCACATCACATCCTGCCCTGCCAGGGATCAGCAGGGGCGAGTAAATTCCAGCCCATAACAGAGTGAAAGATGGCTAAAATAGTCTTGGTGGTCAACACTCAGTGAGGCTGAAGGTTCACCTTCTCCTGGCTTCAGCACAGCTTTCTTCTGCCTGCAGATGGGTGGTGCTGACACTGATCCGTAGCATCATTTTGTTGTCCCCCCACAACCTTATCTAGGTACTTGAATGTAAGCTTGCTTCCTCGGAAGAAAAGAAACAGATCAGTTAAACTGTAGAGAGGAATTCCCATGTGGGCAACGTCTCTTGGGGTGTTGGACTGGCCAGCATGCTTCTCAAGGGAGACGAAGGTGAATCAGAAAATCTCTCGTATAGGACAGTACAAGCACTCAGCATTGAATCACAAGTGGTTTAAGGAGTTGGCTACACGTCAGTAGTGTGCCTGGGTCACTCCTGAACTAGCCCAAATCACACAGCAGTGCGGCTTAGGTGAAGAGCTCCATCGCGTTACCTGGTCATGTGAGGAAAGGGCTGGGAACGGCCGCACAGTTACTGCAGCTCATTTGACGGGGGGACCCTGAGCTCCTGGGTGCGTCCACCCGGGCAGGAAACAGCACAGCTTTGTTTAAACTCACACCTTAGCTGTGTCGGGCTAACAACCGCCTTGTGTACAAAAGCTGTAACCATCCCCTGCAGGAGCGTGCCACGATCTTGGCAGGGCGTGGAAGGTGTCTTCTCCAGCAAATGGCTCTGCTAGTTCTCCCCGTCCAGCCATTAGCTGGGGGAACTGAAYTGCATGATCAGGAGCAGTCACTGAACGTAGCAAAATCAATGACGGGGCTTGATCTCTGCTTATAAATAACTAGGTGTAACATAGCTATTGCCTTAGTATTTTGTGGTGATCACTCTTAGATGATCCAGGCATCACGTCTGTCCAGAACATCAGTGTTTGGCAGGATCAAATGATCAGTATGTGCTAGGCTTCACCATGTTGCTGGTTGACTGTGACTTCCAGTGTTTCCTGAATAGTAGTGTTGATGTTTTCAGTTTTCTACACCAATGTATATCAGTACCAAAGTTGAAAGTTCACATAGAAGTGTAATATATTGTAATATAGCTAGTTCAGATTAAAAACAGCAGGGAAGTTGCAGTATTGTGGCATTTATGCAGACAGTTTGGGCCCGATTGAGATGCTGGGCTCTTCATCGAAGTTACTAGCCTGTTTTGAAATCCATGCTGATTTTGGCTTTATTGCTATTGATCCCTTGCTTAGCTAAATTAAAGCCAATTTAAGTGTCTGCACAAGCCGCAGTCATTCTTTATGCCTATAGTCTACACGTTTGAGGCATTCTGAGTCTGCTTTGTATTTTCTTAGATAAATTTCCCCTGATGCTTTCAGAATCTTTTTTAGACTACACCAAAGGGAACAGCATGATCATTCCTATCCGTTCTGTCCAGCTTATATCCACAGCATTCTAAAATTGAGATGTAAAGATTTGATGCCTAATTCAATATCTTCTGCTGTCCCGAAATCACAATGAAAATATATGGTGACTTCACTGTGGAAAGCTGAAGTTTATTTAGAAATATTTAAAGCTTCAGGAATATTTCTTATTCTGTTCAGTAACTCATGTTAAAAAACAAAAAAAAGTATTCCTATTAGAATTTTTGTAACATCTGTAGGTTGTTTTATGGCTTAAATTAAAAGCAATAACTAAGATGTCAAGCTATATTTAAAAACTTTTTCTATTTCATGAATAAGACATATATTTGGCTGATGCTGAAGAATTTACTTCTAATAGGAAAAGAGACAGAGATATTCTTGTTCTGAATACCAGAGCATAATCTTAATGTATTTGTAAGGCAATCAGAGAGATTCATAAACTCTAGGATTTGCATAGAGACAAGTGAATGTATTTCAAACATAAGTTCTTTTCTCTCTTTTGAAAAGCAATGCCGTATTTTATATAGTGTCCTTTGTTTCCCATAATTTGGGAAGTAAGAGTACTTGATCCTCTCAAASTTGTTTAAATGGATAGCGTGCAGCATTCAGTTGCAGAACACACGCTCAGGCACGTGCTCAGCTTTGCCACGTTACCTGTCTTGAGAATGTGATTGGCCGTGGGATAAACTCTCGGTCTTTGCRAGCGTCATGTACAGGAACGATTCTACTGGTTTTGGTTAACACAGATGACCAATGAGGGACAATTGAGTAGTTCAGCTTTAGTAAGAGAATATGATAATTTAGACCAAAAATGGACTTCTTGGGTTCACTTAAATCTAGTCTAGCAACTGCAGTGTCAGAAGCAACCACATCAAATCGCTCCCTCTTGAGTCTGCCCCCTTTTAAAAGCTGCAGGGYGATTTTTCCACTGCTTTTGTTGCTAGGTTGTCCCACACTCCTGATGCTCCGATGATTAGTTATCTTTTCCTAATTTTCATATTACATGTGTTCATGGCCATTGCTGCAAGCTTTCTTGGTCTTAAATATTTCTTCTCTCTCTCTGACATTGTCTCCATCCCTTCCRTAGCGTATTGCTAGAGAAATGGTGTATCTAAAAGCTCTAAAGGAGACAAGTAACTCACCCCAGAGGAACTTTGCAGAAAAAGAGAGATGCCCTGACCAGCAGCTCCCAATCACCTTTGTTCGGTTCACCCAACCAGTGGTAGCAGGGAGGTAAAGCAGCTGCCTTCCTGCAGTTTTACCTTAGAAATGGTCACTWATTCTTAGTCATCTAGATTTTTCTTAATTTTTCTTACCTGGTAACAATTGCTCAGAACATGGTCACGTGAGAGCTAGTAATCTCCTGAGYACCTAAGACATGGAGGTAGAAGCAATGGAAATACCATAGAATAGATGGTGTGAAGCATTAGCACGGCCGTTATCTGCCAGATCTCAACAGCAAAAATCTATTGCTAGATTGCTAGTCCTGGATTACATGATTAAGAAATGCAACAAAATTTTGTGGCATTAAAGAAATAAAAACCCCTTTTTTTGCATCAGAATTTTGAGTGTTCACATAACAAAGAACAAAGTGTTGTTAGTAAAATGAAAGCACGATATTGGCAGATACCCTTTTTATCTCCAGAGTTTCGTAAGGGTATGTTTAACTGTGGTGACAGTCTGGTGGCYGGTCTGTGTTGATTGCAGTTCCCATCAAGTTGTTTAAAATGGTTTGCTCTGCGATTATAGTGATCTTAAAAACTACGTAACTAATACGGACAATGGTAGAACTGCAACAACTCGATTAGATTAGTTTGTCATACCGTGTAAAGCCAGAAGTATATTAATGAACTGAACATTCAGTACTTCAGCCCATGTTGGCATGCTAAAAAAATAACTTATAGGATAAGTCTGCACTAGCAAGTAGTGTGGTGCAGTAGGAGCTGATCTTTAGAAGGAAATGGTGCAGTAGACCCAACATTACTCCCCAAAAATGTGTACAGCGGCTATGTCTATAGCTGAGATGTGTAAGAATGAGTAAACACACAGCTTATTTACATATTTCATCAGCTGTTGTGTTTAAAATATTTATCACACTACTGCACCAGCGTTCTGTGCATAGCAATAGAATTAGCTGTATTATGTAGAAACACAAGATTCATTACCCTTAAAAGACCAGAGCATTCATCCAGACTTGTCATCCCTTTTATCCTCTTAGATATACTTCCCCTATTATCAGAAGTAAGGGAGGAGGTTTGAGGGTCTCTAACACTGCGTACGGAAAGTCTCAAGACTTCTGCAGATTTTTATGTCGTTAATGATTTATTCATAACTACGCGGTCTCTATGTTTTGGGCTACAGAAAGTACTTAGTAAAAAATCTGCATGTTTATGGCTCGTGATTAGAAGCAGCACGCTATAAAGATGTTTGAACACTTTAAGGACAAGCGAAGTCCCACCAGAGGAACAGTCTCCTTTTCGCTTGTGCCTTTGCTGTTGTCACTGGAACGCCCTGTCTGCCTGCACAGCCTTATTTACTGCGCGAGTTCYCCCTCCTCCACAAAGGCTAATGCAGCAAAAAGCTTGTCAGGATCAATATACTTATTCTAGAACATTTGTGAATTACAGAATATAACGTTTTTTGACAGTGACTTGTCTAAGTAACCATTTGATTC
>NW_028185228.1:1184837-1265083 GCF_003343005.1 Rhea americana | reverse complement strand
CTTGCCAACACTTCCATTTTGAAAACCTAGGTATTTCCATTATAAGCATTCTTATTTCACATGTAAGCTTGTCTGTCCAGTCATCCTATATATATGTCATCAGTCCAGAARCAGTAAACGCGTAACAGCATTCAAAATGTTTCTTATCTATTTTGTGCTTAAACAAACCTGAGAGACCTTCTGTGTTCAAATTTCTGTTTTGATCTTAGAGAAGCCAAGTTCAGTAAGCAGTTAGGATCTCAGGATGAGAGGATATCACTTTTCTTTAACAGAAATATTTAAATACATTTTTACAAAAGCTTGAACTGCCTATTTCAATGTCTGCATTGTGGTTACACTAACCATATGATTTTGCATGATGCTTTGGTCTTATAATGMATGTTTAAAACCTGTATGGAAATATCCAAGGAAACACAATCAACTAGTAATGAAGTTTTAAAACAAAAGTCTGTAAATGTTTTGCTGCTGTTTCTGAAATGGTTGTAATAATGGAACAGTGCAAATTTTAAACTTTTCATAATAAACTCACTGGAATTTTGGGCAAAGGAGAAATTTGATGCATTATGAAGATGACTAAAGAAAAGTATCTGTTGCTTTAGATCAACTCAACAGAGAAAACATGAGAGAAGAAACTCCCAAGTCAAAAAAAGCAAGCCATTTGCTTGCAAGCCCCACAGTCTGCAAAACCACAGTAATCCTGATCTGCCTGGTTTGTGCTAATTCAAAGCAACACAAGCCATGTATATTTAAAAAAGTAAGCAACTAAGATTTAATGTCTTTGAATGATTGGAAATATTAGATGGTAGATATCTCTGTCATATTCACTGTTGCTTTAAATTGTCAAAATACTTTTCATGAAGAAGATTTTTATAGGAAGAAAAATATATTAGAAGTGTAGACTGMGATAATTTATTGTGCTTCATCATAAAGAAACATGCGGAATTGTAATTATCCCCAAAACAAACATTGAAAACCCTGGAGACTTTGAGCTGGAATCATATTTTTGAAGTTTCAAATTTATTAAGGTACAGAAATGTGTAATTACGACTTGCAAGACAGTTTTATCTCCAGCTACAGTGACATCTCAGGCAGGGGGAATAAAATGCCCAATTTCTGTTCCTAAAATAGAAGTAATCATTGAAATTCATTAATCATAATTAAATAGTTATTGCRTAAGGAGAGTTAAAATGCATAAGCGGAGGAAGTAGAACTGCAGCTGTACACTGCATGGTGAGGTTTGCAATTTATTATTAGCCCTGCCCTTTTAGCAGAGTTAACTTTTTTGTGGTGCATGTTTGTTTTAAATGTAACAGCTTCCTGAAGGTGCAGAACATTCTCAATGTGAAGCCTGCCTCTGCACTGTGTGAGGGGTCTTGGTTAATGYTTTTATTACCTGTCAACACAATCCACCAAGATACCACTCTGTATTAAAAAGAAGCTTCTTCATCAGTTTTTTACTCCTCATTTGGGCACTCAAATGACTTCAGTGGCTGTACCTTCTATGGCTTGACAGTGTTTAAGCTCCTTTTTGTCCCTGGCGATCCCTGGAGGTTGAGAGGAACTGGCCCAGTAGCACAAAAGGGTCCCAACTCCCCGAAATAGAGATTGTGCTGGTGACCTCAGGGCAGGTACCAAAGGAATGAGGAAATACACTGAGGAAATTGGTATTTATTGAGAGGGACCCGTTCTGCTTAATTTTGCAAGAATAAAGACTGGCAATGTAAAGTAAAGACTCAGAGGCAGAATGCTAAACAGAGAATACAGAATATGTTACCTTAAAAAGGAGCAGAAGGGAGAGAAAATCAGTTTGGGAAAAATTGGACCGTTTTGCTTTTTTGCTGTCAGTTAATGGCGATTGCACGCGTGTGCAAAGGAATCCTGTAACCCTGGAAAATTCAAATTTTTTAATTCGGTGCAATTCTTCCTGCATCACAGATCGACAAGGGCATATTTTTTAACATATGAACTGGTAAAATGTCAGAAGTAATACAAGGTGCACTTGAATCAGAATTCAAAATGCAAAGGGAGCTCTTACTGTTTCTAATGAGTGTTCAGGCGTTATTACAGTTTTTCTGTAGAAGGAGTAATTTCCCACAAGCTGAAAATAAAGGTGATCTAATCAAAGGCTTTATTGAATTTTGGGCAGTGAGAACTGTAAACAGAGCCTTGTACTATTGCACATGAAAGTACAGAAAATTTGCAAGGAATTGCTTCAGCTGTAAAAGTTAGTCAAGCTATAAGAGCTTGCAAGTGCCACTCCAAACTGTGTGCTGTGTTAGCTTTACATACAGTAAATTTATTTCTTTTTAAATAGATCTGGCAAATAGTGTTTATTTCCCTTTAGTTTCCTTTCCTTCTTCTCTTTTTTGTTCTACTACAGCCTGAAGTCAGCTGTCTTTTTTTTCCTCCTTTTTTATTCTTCAGTCACTCAGAGGTAACATCTGCTGTTACTCCCTTTGGGAGCATCCCTTGCAGCCACTTTTTCTTCACAATTTTTGGTGTTGCACAGCATCTTTGCATTACCTTCATAGAAAGAAATTACTAATTGCATTACAGACATATATTCTAGAAAACAGTTAAAAAACCCTTCCATTTATTTAAAAGGAAAACTGTACCTATTCCAAACAATTATCCATCAATAATGTATTCTCAGATAATCAAAGACCACTTTCTTCTAGCTTTCTTGGTTCTTTGCAGATGTTATATGCTTATATTGAGAATATTTTCACTGATAAAATGAAGTGTGAGAATATTTCATTATGCTAAAATGAAATAATAATCTCTATAGAGACAAATATGACACCACCTGATCTGCAAGTCATGAAGCTTAAAAGCAATTATTCCTAGGTAGGGACAGAGTTGTAATAGAGTAGCAGTTAAATATATATATATAYATATATATATATATATATATATATCCCTTTTTTAGAACTGTAGATAATTATATCAAAATAAAAGAAAATTGATTCTAAGTATGACATTCAAAATTAATTCTACCAAGTGGAACTTTTCATTTGAGTGGATCTTTATCACTGTACTCTCCAGTCTCCTTTTATGTTTGTTTTAGTATCGTTAGTATACTTTGTGGCAGTATCCCTGCCAGAACTGCATCCACAGCACTGCAGACAGCAATTAGCATTTGAGTATCGGATTGCAGCTCTATCTCCTATGCTATTGTTCAAGTTCAGAGTCTCCTATGTATCTATATATCCTATATTTCTTCCTCGTCCTACTATTTTCTCAACTCTGTAATCTTTTTATTCTTAAAAAAAATGCCCATATATTCCAGTTAATGATTTAGGCCTRTGTTAGCCATCAAGCTTATTTTTTAAAAAAAGATGTTTTTCAGAAAGTACAGGCCAATCTGACAGTACTTACAACCTTTGTGAAATTTTCATTGAAAAATGTTTTGATATGCTGCTTGCAGAAGCACATACCATTGTATTATATCCAGTAAAATTATTAAGAATTTGAATAGCAATTTCTGTGAATTTCCCATAGTTCTATATGTAATTTAATGTTTATATGTAGTACAGATATATCCACTTATCTAGCACTTAGACCTGTGATTGTACAAAGTATGACATGGCAGCTTGACAGTCCATAATAAATCAAATGCTTATATATTGAAAATCACTTGAAATGGACTTACATACTGGTTCTTAATAAGGCTAATGTATAAAACCAAGATATTTTTCTTCACTAAATAAGAATAATTAATWTAGAAACATACACTTTTACTTTTTCCAATTGTTAACATCGATAACATCAATTTTTATTAATTTCTTAACATCAGTTTGTTAGATTAAACTTAAAACTTTGCAAGTAGAAGTATCCTTTTTTTCAGCTTGAAATTTAATCTTGAGCCAGAAGAAGAAAAAAAAACTGTGAAAGGTTTATTGGTATCTCAAAATCCATTTTCTTACTAGAAGTCAGCTTCAGCAATCAAATCTTGTCCACCTGCTGTAGTTCTAAACGTGCATGTTTACTGCTATTTCTGTCAGGTACAATAACACTTCATTCTGTCTTTCATTAATTCTTTACTGAAAAAAAAAAATGTTGCTGTATAATTTAAAGTCATTAATCTATTTTTATTTATTTATAAATAAATTCCAACATAACAGCTAAGTGACATGTGGAGTTACCCACTATTACCAGAATTTTTTCTTTGGTTAGATGGGAACAAGCAGTTGACGTTGTGTACCTTGACTTCAACAAGGCTTTTGACACTGTCTCCCAGAACATCCTCCTGGATAAGCTCAGGAAGTGTGGGTTAGACGAGTGGACAGTGAGGTGGATTGAGAACTGGCTGAAAGGCAGAGCTCAGAGGGTCGTCATCAGTGGCGTGGAGTCTGGTTGGAGGCCTGTGGCTAGTGGCATCCCCCAGGGCTCAGGACTGGGTCCCATCCTGTTCAACTTCTCTATCAGTGACCTGGATGAGSGGACAGAGTGCCTCCTCAGCAAGTTTGCTGATGCTACCAAGCTGGGAGGAGTGGCTGACACACCTGAGGGCTGTGCTGCCATTCAGAGAGACCTGGACAGGCTGGAGAGTTGGGCGGAGAGGAACCTCCTGAGGTTCAGCAAGGGCAAGTGCAGGGTCCTGCACCTACGGACCTACGGAAAAATAACCGTAGGCACCAGTACAAGGTGGGGGCTGAGCTGCTGGAGAGCAGCTCTGCAGAGAAGGACCTGGGAGTGCTGGTGGATGATAAGTTGACCGTGAGCCAGCAATGTGCCCTTGTGTCCAAGAAAGCCAATGGTCTCCTGTGGTGCATTAGGAAGAGTGTTGCCAGCAGGTGGAGGGAGGTGATCCTGCCCCTCTACTCAGCCCTGGTGAGGCCTCATCTTGAGTCCTGTGTCCAGTTCTGGGCTCCCCAGGACAAGAGAGACATGGAGCTACTGGAGAGAGTCCAGCGTAGGGCTACAAAGATGATCAGAGGGCTGGAGCACCTGCCCTATGAGGAACGTCTGTGAGAGCTGGGCCTCTTCAGCCTGGGGAAGAGAAGACTGRGGGGGGATCTTATCAATGTGTACAAGTACCTGAAGGGAGGTTGTCAAGGGGACGGGGACAAACTCTTTTCAGTTGTTCCCTGTGACAGGACAAGAGGCAATGGGCAGAAATTGAAGCACAGGAAGTTCCTSCTGACCGTGAGGGGGAATTTTTTCCCTGTGAGAGTGACAGAGCCCTGGCACAGGTTGCCCAGAGAGGTTGTGGAGTCTCCTTCTCTGGAGATCTTCAAGGCCCGCCTGGATGCAACCCTGTGTGACATGCTGTAGGTGACCCTGCTGAGCAGGGAGGTTGGGCTAGRTGATCTCCAGAGGTCCCTTCCAACCTTACCCATTCTGTGATTCTGTGAATACCAAAAATCAAATGTCATGAAAGTAAAAGTTTTTGGTTTCTGAACTTGGTTTTAGGTAGCTTATTTTTTACAAAGCTTAAGTATTCTGAAAGCTGTTTCCAACTGAATTACTGTGTATTTTGAACAATAAGGCCTCCTATTATAATCTAAAACCATTTTATAAGAATACAAGGAGCATTTTACTATATTTTGAAAGTTTTCCAATTATTATCTTATTATTATTAGTTAATAATATATAAGCATTAATAAGAATTATTAACATCTTCTGATAAATTTCATATGCTTATGCAGCAGGACATTTTACAGCAGGTTCTTTGAACCCTGATCTATCATTTCTTTAATTATAAATTCAAGTACTGTATACCCAAATGGGTAACTGAAAACGTTATAAGCAGCATTATTTTAAAAAGCATTACTCAGATACTCCACTATTAGTTTCCCCACATGACAGAAAAGTTTTTTATGATGCACTTGGAATATGCAACCACCGGACTTGCTTGTCATCAACTCAGCCTCTCTAATTCTTTCATTTCCCATAGAGAGGTCTGTGGTTTGGATGCTTTCAGAAACTGTTTGGTTTTTTTTCCCACCCTTTCCCCCTTCATATTTAATTCCTATTTYTATAGGATAAATTATGTGGGATTTATTTAAAGTACAAGTATTTTCATTATTTATTGCTGTTTTAAAAATTTAGGTATGCTTTTTGGTTGGTAGTTAGTGCTAAAACATTTCATCATCATCAGTACTTTCTAACACTTTTTTCTTGCTTGTTTTAGTTTTGGCTTATCTGTTAACAGTTCTCTGTACTGATTTTCTGTTTTTTGGTTTTGGGGTTTTTTTTGTTGTTGTTGTTTGTTTTGTTTTTTTGTTCCTCATGTGTAATGCACATTCACTAATGGTTCTGGATCTCATGATCCCAGTAGAATAAACCAGGACACATGAGATAACTGAATGCATAGTAGCAGCGTTCCTCTCCTCTCCAATTCCCTTTCAAGAGAAAGAGCTCACTTTCTGTGGCGGTTTCTAGTTAACGTGCTCCTCTGCATCACCTTCACTGTTTTAACTCTRTTCCTCTCATAAGGCACGGTTGTTTTCCTGGATTCTGTAATCAGTGCCCATACCTTGCTGCACGCACTTGTAACTTTTTGACTAGGAGAGATATGTATTTTTACTCTGCTTAGTTTTTTCCAGAATTCTTGAAGAAGCTGTACTTTTGATTAATAATTTTGGACATATTTTTCTGGGGGGAAACTCACTGGACTTTTTGGGGAATGTCATGTAGACTCAGAGGAATAATATTGTTCAGTATGCTACTCAGATCTTTTGAATATGAAGTATTATCATGTATGACTGATATTAAATTATATCAATAACCAAATCTTTTAAATAAGAATTAAATGGAAAAAACAGAAGCTAAATGCAGCATCACTATTAAAAGTGCATCTCCCTTACATGAAATTGCTGAAAGTAATAAAAGAATTTTGTAATGCCTTTTTTTTTTTTTAGGTCTTTTCAGTATTTTTACAATGTGTACGGATGAATTGCAATGAGTTGCAGCAGAACTAATCATCATTACTGATGTATGCTAATGTGTGTTGTTTGGCTGTACTTTCTGTGAGGTTATGTTAGTTCACATTACCCATTTTGCTTCATAAGCAAAGCCAATACTGAGAGAAACAAGCCAGCCAACCTGTAAGACAGTTTTCAGGCTGCTCTGATTTTCATCTTTGTCCTTAATGCTCTACCAAATGGTATCTTTGATATGAAACCATGTATTTCTGCAGGCCATCGAGACCCACCTCATTCGGAAGTCAAGCGGGGGACTGACCTACATCGCCGAGTGGAAGGGTGGACTGCTTGAACACAAGATGGGACATCTGACTTGTTTTGCTGGAGGCATGTTTGCTCTAGGAGCAGATGGAGCACCTAATGACAAGATAGGCCATCACATTGAGCTTGGTGCTGAAATTGCTAGGACTTGTCATGAATCCTATGATCGTACAAGTAAGTACTGTATTATGGAGATTAGTTTCATAATTCTGCTTTGTAAAGGCAGCTATCAGTATTTTTTGCATAATTGTCAATAAAATTTTTATTATGCTGAAAACTCTTTATCCTTTTTTTTTWAAATGCTCTTTGCTCCAAGAGTAACTTTAAGAATGACTTGTCTGTTAATAAATATTTTCTGTGGACTGAAATCTTATCTGCTTACTGTAGTGATTAACATCTCATTTTGTCAACTTCTACATAGCCAAATACAAATGAGAGAGGGATTCCGTTCATTTATGCATCACTATGACTATTAACCATGTTTTACCCACCAAAAACAAAAATTATTCTCAGTTCTGTTGGTGCAATGCTGCAAACAATAGAATTGCACAAAGAAAGTGGAACGATGTACAGGAAATTTCTTTGGATTCTTTCATCTTCTCAAGAAAACAACCCTGGCAGCATTTCAGGTCCCAGAGTGTATTTTCAAGTTTGCTATGGAAAAGTAAATATCCTCATCTTTTAAGCAAAATTTAGAGTGTTGCTTGTTATATGAAGTCTTTGAGAATGCAAATGTTAGCATTGTTATTCAAACTGGAACTGCAGCCTAAGGCATTGATGAAGAATAGCTCTTTTCCAYTGTGAATTATTTCCAAAACATTAAAGCAAGAGATATAGCAGTAACTTTCAGAAATTACATACCTTTTGGATAACGTGGCTAGTGTCACATGAAAGGACACTTGATTTGGAAGGTTACACATCTAAAACTTTCTCTAATGCCTATATTCTTGTCTTTATTTTATGTTGAGTAGGCATGAAGCTGGGACCAGAAGCCTTCAGATTTGATGGTGGTGTTGAGGCCATTGCTACAAGGCAAAATGAAAAATACTACATCCTCCGACCAGAAGTCATAGAGACCTACATGTACATGTGGAGGCTCACTCATGACCCAAAGTACAGGCAGTGGGGATGGGAAGCAGTAGAGGTAATGTTTTGTAGGATTGTTTCCTTATTAAACCTTAATATCTTGCTAAGCGAGCTATTGTATAAGACCTGGATGTTGTTTAGCAGTTGGACTGTAAATATTTAAATCAGTAATATCATCTTTAAATATCCAGAGATTTATTTACTAAATAGATGAAATAAGATCATTTTGACTAAATTAAGTCTTGCTGGTATTGTATTTTATAAATACACTTTGATTTTGTTAAATGCTTCTCAGATCAGGGTCACATTTGGATCTACTGAGTATTGCTACGTGTGACTGGAAGGTGCAAACATGCATAAAACTTGAGCCTTGGGTGCAGAAATAAGTTTTATGAAACATATTCTCAACAATAATTGCAATAAAGCAATTTTAATTACTGTGGTTAAGGCTAAGATTATGTGACTAGTTAGCACCTGACATTTTGAGAACAAGACACTTTTTAAAAGCCTAGGCCATCTGGATTGAACTCTATTAATGCTAAAACAGTCTCATCTAGCTTTGAATTTCTGTATCCCACCAGCCCATGGGTTTCAGCTAGCTGTGTTGAMTCTCACAATCTAAGGTTCTCTAACATGAGTCGTCCAAGAGGGCAACTAGTCTAGASAGCAAAACATTGGCATGCAAAATCCATCGGTTCTCTTATTTCAATGGTTAATTGCTGTTACTGTTAGAGCTGAGAGGCTTTGGATTTACCTTTTTTCATCCTCTCGGCATAGGTTCTTATTACACTTCTAGTGGTCACACAGCCTTATTTTCTCCTCACATTGCTATTTTCTCTACCTTTCATCTTCCTTTCGAATTTCTAAGCAGACTGAGCTCTTACCATAAGATACAGGAAGCTGCAGAACATTTTTTGCGGGGCTCTGCTCCTTAACAAAAACACAACAAAACTGAAAATAGAAAACTGAAAATTTTATTTGCCTTCCTTGGGTATTGGCTGTATCTGCCCTGAAACTACATGTTTCTGAGCTAATGATTCTAAAACCTTTTTTTTTTTCAGCTCCAGAGTGCTATTCCTTTAGTTTATTTGCTAACACCATCCATAGGCACATGTTTTACTATTGGAATCTTCCCAGGCAGATTATAATTGGAATGTTTAAAATCTCTGTTTATGCAAGTTATCCTGCTAGGCTTCAGTAATGCCAGCTATAGTATGTTTCTTCTCTAGGAGATGTTTTCCTGCCTCGTTCTTGCTGCCCACACTGATAACATTGTTATAAACAATTGAAAGGTTTTTCTTGTTATTATTCTTTACTCTGTTGATTCATTTTGTTGCTACTTAATTCACATTTGTACACTCATTTATCTTCTTAGCACTCTCCATGTGTTGCTTGTTTAGCATTCTTGTACTTACTCTAGTTTGGCTCTAATATAATGGATTAGAGCCCATGTGTGGGAGATGCAGCTGGCCCCATTCTGTGCATTCCCATCATCCGCTGTCCTCATCTGCAGCTGAGCGTTTCACAAAAACAAACCCTGCAAATTCACAGATGTTATAGAGTTAGTTGTAGGCTTCAAACATTTTTTTTCTTTTCTTTCTTTTCTTCTCTTAGAGGACATGAATCTGTGACATCCCTGATGTCTTCTGTAGCCTGTACGGTTCCACATGATATTRTATTATTTGGTCCAGCATTTGTCAGGATAGCTTATCAAGACCACTTCATAAATCCTGCTCTCTCCTGCTCCTTATTCTTGTACCAGAGAAGACAGGACCCCATCCCAGAATTTTTGGGGAAATCTCTGACCTGTAAATATGAGGGGGTTAATTACCAACACCAGTTTCATGAAGAGGAAGCAGAGACTGAAGCAAGAATAAAGCGGAAACAATCAGACTGATTGCCTTTGTCTGAAAAAGTTGAGTTTTAGGTGCTCTTTCCTCTAAATCTTTCCTTTGGAAACTTGCTTTGCTGCTTTAGCTCTATTCCAAGACTCTGCTGCACTTCGTTCAGTAGCTGGAGAAAATGCAGTTATGACCAACATCAATATCTACTGTTACTGAGTCAGAAAGATTTTATCAGCTCAGCTCATGAAAGTCTCCCTTTCTGCATTATAGATGTGGCACATATTTTGAAGTCTTCGCATTGTGGTTTTTTTCCTTTGTGATCAGCCAGTTTTCACTCCATTTGATGTGTTCCATTGCTAGCATAACTGATCTTAGCCATTCTCATTTTCTGAAGACTGCTTATTTAAATCGTGGTTTATTGTTTCTTTCCACCTACCAGCCYGCGACTCCAAGTGTGAAAATTACTGTGTTCTGAGATTGAAGGTATGGAGACAAAAAGACATTGCTGCCAGTTAAAGGAGGGTGATACCCAACTGCCTTTATAGTGCACCAATACCACACCTGAATGTTCCCCTAGTAAGTGAAAGATAGCCCTGAGGGGTCAAGCTGCTTCACATTTGCACCAAGTAGATGCTACCAAATAGCTTACATGGTGCAAATTAACCTCTTAGTTTCAAACATAGAAGTCTTTTCAGGTGCTGCTAGACTGTCTCTCTAGAATGAACTCCAGTGATCCTCATAAAGAAGGGTCTAMCTACATTTAAGAGCACATAAACCCCAAAGCAGTTTGCTTTTATTTTACCTCACCCTGACTAGAATGCAGACGTTTTCTTGAATAATAGCCTTACCCTTCAAGTTCAAGTTCTCCTTCTGCTGTGCCGTGGAAAGCATAATCTTGTGTTTGGCATTGAAAATSTAGACACAGACCCAGCATTCTGAATTCATAGCAGGTTGAAGCAGATGAGAGGAAARGAGTGCCAGCCAAGGGAAATTACTTGGTTAACCTTAAGTATATTTGTCRCTTATTAAAAGTGTCCAGAAAAATTAGTGAAGCTAAAGACACACAAGGAAAGATAAATAGGCCTATTATATTATAAAAGGGATGTCTCCTGGAGAAAAGTTCCTTTTAAATATACAATAGGCAACTTGCTCTCCAACGAAAACTATGGAGAGCCTGACATGCAAGCTAAATATCTGCTGACAGCTACCAGAACTCTAGCAAAAATAAGGAAGTAGGATATATATTCACAGCAAGACACAGATCTTCAACAGCTTTTAGATCAGCTGGAAGTGAAGGATACCTCAGTAATCATTATTTTATTCTCATCTCTCTCTCTCAAAAAAAAAAAGTCTTATTCTGCCCCTTTGCTTGTCTTCTGCCTTCTCATAGCTTTTTGCCATATGTGGCTTGAAATACCTCTTTCTCTAAATAAAGGCTGTACATCCTCTAATCACTTCAGTGGTGTTTGTAAAAACTTCAGAAGAGGAGGAACTAGTCGTCTCATAGGAGTAGATCCTCTCATCTCTCAGTTTTGATACAGCTCCAGTTATTTCTGCCTGAAAGCTGTTGTTCCAAAACCTCTCTCCATAGCAAGCAGCATGTTACAGAGCAGTGTGGTCCAGAATAAACACAGTAATCCAGAGTGCTTACTGTCATTTTCATTGTGAGCAATTATTTAGGGCTAAAGATCACTTCCTGGATTTGTTTTTGAATAACGAGATTGTGTTTTGAATATAACCATCTTAAATACTCTCACTTCCTTTATTATATTGCATCATATCAGATAGATACTTATTATAAAACAGAATAAGAAAAATGAAGAGGCTAAGAGTATGTTTGACCCTGTTACATAGGCCAGTTATAAAGGAAAGAGATGAATGAATATTTTTTAAATAGAGAGCTGCAATAAGGGAACAAACATTCAAATAAAGTATTCAATAGCAGTCTCCTTTAAAGAAGTTAGACTCATATGTAGCTACTTTCCTAGTGCAAACATCTATCTAATATCAGTACAGAAAAACAGCAAAGTGTATTAAACAGTATAAATGTATATATAATTTTCTACTATTCTATCACCAGAGAGATGTTCTACTTATTTCTGGCCTTCRGTATACATCCTTCATGAATCTCTTTTCTTCTTCAAAATTAGCTAGTCATATATAATAAGATTTCTGTGGGCAGAACAGAAATGATATGTGTGAGAAGGTCCTGGCACCTGAGTCCTCGGTAGTGTGTAYGCTCTTTGTTATTGTAAAATAGGAATCAAATCATTTGTATTACAAGTTTTTAAYTGAATACACAGTCTGGAAATTAGTTAAAGATAAACATTCTTATTTTCACAACTAAGACCTATTGCATTAAGTCTAGCCAGATACTATCTTTCTGTTTACTTCTGTGTATACAGAAAAGCTTTTTCAGAGAGGTATCAAAAAAATAGGACCTTTGCAGAAGAAACTCAGTCACAGCCCAGAGGTCTTGCACTGAAAGACAAAATAATTACAAAGGGAAACTAAGCAACCTATAGAGCTAATTGAGAGTTGGCTCTCAAAACAGTTGAATTTTCACAAGTGGGACACTTGCTTTTTGAGAGAAAGGTGTTTAAGGCCTACATAGACCAACACACTACTATTGGCAAAGTTTGGAGACTTCTTAATTGAAAAGCTAAATGCTATCATTTTTCCAATATCATTACCTCCTTTAAATGCAAAGATGCACGATATTAAGAACCTTTGGACTTTATCGTGGCATTTAACTCTATCAAGGTCATTTTTAAGCACTAAAATATGACCAAGGAAGATGCATGTAATAGGGTCTCTGAGGGTGTGAGTGTGTGTGTGTGTGTGTGTGTGTGTGTGTGTGTGTGTGTGTGTAAGGTACCCTCTGTGATCAAGAGGGTACCTTACTAAGGCACTCTACTAAGAAGAGGAAAACTAAGTAAGTTAAAATATCACCTCCGTAAGTGTTTCTCTCTGAAAACTGGAATACAGTCATTTATTTTGTTAATTTAGCATTTTGCTTCTCTTCCTAAATATGAAATTAAACATATATGCCTGAGTCTTTCATAAAAAGAAATTGATATCTATAGTTTTATCTAGTTCAAGTGTTTCTCGAAAAGTTTATGAACAATTCTTTGTAGCTACAGGCTATTGTCAAGCAAAGGAAAACTGACAGATTTGTTTTGTTAATCTTGCTGAGATTTTTTTTCCTTTCATCCTTTTTCAGGCATTGGAAAAATATTGCAGAGTAGATGGTGGCTATTCCGGCATCCGAGATGTTTATAGCAATCATCAAAGCCATGATGATGTGCAGCAAAGTTTCTTTCTTTCAGAGACACTCAAGTAAGTTAAGAAAGTTGACTTACATTAATGTAAAGTACTTCTGTGTACTAACTTTTCAGATAAGTACTTATCATTAGTATCCTTGACATTCAGGTAACAAAATCTGACTTGTATTGTAGAGCTCTTCTTCAGGGGCAGGAAGCCAAATTGCTTTTTTTCTTTTTTTCTATATTAATAAATTAAATTCTAGGACTTCTGGAAATTATTCTTACTTCTGTTAAAGGTATTTGATAGTCTATTGAGAAATTGTGTATCCTAGTTTTGATAGGATCTAACTACATATACCAACACTAGTGAAAAAAAATTAGTAAACAGAGGATTGTTATCAGGCTTGTATTGCATACTTTTCATTTTGTAACTACAGACTAAGAAGAGGAGCCAACTTGTGTGGTAAGCTCACCCAGCCTGATAAAAGAGAAAAAGGAAAAGCCTTCATTCTCTATCACTGTGGCCTAACTTTTTAATGAAATAGAGGACAGTTTACTTCTTTATCTGCTTTCCAGCTTACTATTGCTTAGTGAAAAAAATGAAGAGATTGAGATAATTATACCATTTCAACAGAAAGTGTATTTCTAAAGTAAATGGGATGTATGAAATAAATACATGTACCTACATTGCATTTATTTTAGTGTGTAAACAATTACCTGCCTCCAGTATATATTTTACATTGCCATATCAGAATTAGACCAAGCAAAGCCCTCAGGGCTTTTTTAGATTTTGCTTTTAAATATCATGAAGCCAACAAGGCTTCTGATTTGTAGCTGTACAGAGTGAAACTGGAGAGAGTCCAGTGTAGGGCTATGAGGATGATGAGAGGGCTGGAGCACCTGCCCTATGAGGAACGGCTGCAAGAGCTGGGCCTGTTGAGCGTGGGGAAGAGAAGACTGAGGGGGGATCTTATCAATGTGTACAAGTACCTGAAGGGAGGGTGTCAGGGGGAGAGGGACAAACTCTTTTCAGTTGTCCTGTGTGACAGGACAAGAGGCAATGGGCAGAAATTGAAGCACAGGAAGTTCCGCCTCAGYGTGAGGGGGAATTTCTTCACTGTGAGAGTGACAGAGCACTGGACCAGGTTGCCCAGAGAGGTTGTGGAGTCTCCTTCTCTGGAGATCTTCAAGGCCCGCCTGGATGCAACCCTGTGTGACATGCTGTAGGTGACCCTGCTGAGCATGGAGGTTGGACTAGGTGATCTCCAGGGGTCCCTTCCAACCTTACTGATTCTATGAAACCACTCTCTAAGGCTGCAGAAGGTTGGTGATGATTGAGAAAAAATAAACTTTAATTTGCTGACTTTCATTCCTAAGCAGACTTCTATGTTAGTGCTATAGTAACTACTACCTTTGTATTGTGAAAATAAGAAAATGTTGCATTTGTTTATTACTGTTTTTAATAGACCCAATCCTCCTTAGTAACTAGCTATCCAAGACTGGTCTAATGCTGGTTTTATTCTTTAAATAGTCTAAGCCAGATCTTGCTCTCAGAAGAAAGACAGGATTGGACTACAATATTTTCACTCCCACAACTTGATACATGCTTTTTCTTGACAGGTACTTGTATTTGCTGTTTTCGGAGGATGACCTTCTTCCATTTGAACACTGGGTCTTCAATACAGAAGCTCATCCTCTCCCTGTTCTTCACAATGATGATGGAAATAAAGAAGAAAACCAGAAATAGATCATGATTAAGTTATATTTTGTTTCATTCCTTATGTTTCTTTCCAGGACTTAGGTGCATGATTTGGTTTTAAATTCCTGAGTTAAGTTTTTAAATCAAGTGTTTTGCAGTCTGTTTTCTTTACCAGTAAATATTTATGAATGGACCCAGACTCGCGATAAATCTTCATTCGTCTTATCCAGCTGAATCACTTCTTAGAAAAGAAATACAAGATCTCTCCAGGTTTTGTTAGGCTGCAGCGTCATCTTGGCCAAAAAAAAGAACAGCAGGGTCTGCAGATTACTTGTTTCCTGTTATGCTTTTGATTTTGACTGCAAAATTATTTCCTCCTCTGTGAGGAGATGTCTGCTTTAAGCTGTAATATTTTGCCATGTTGCAAAAAGCCATATGGAATTAAGTATAAAGAGCTTTGTTTTCTTTCGGTTTGTTCTATGTTAATTTGTTTTGTTTGTGTGTCATCCCAGACAAATCCTGTGACTGTGACAGCCTCTTCTTAATGCGGGTCTATCTTTATTTGGTAAAATATCTGATGTATTTCATTGTTAATGAAGCCTACGTAGGACTATTTTCATCTCAYGCAAATGCAACTCTGTTAGAATTTGCAGTATACATTGCAGTTATTCTAGATCTGTTTTTATGAATTTAGCGTGTTCATTAGCAGACCTTAGTTTTGGAGGTTTGATTAGATTATTATTATAGACTGAATTGTTTCTTCCCTTTTGTAAGTGGAGTTATTCTCATCTGTTTATAGTCAGGCTAGTATTGAGTAAAATAAGACAGTCATTTCTCAGTAAGTAAGGGAGTCRTTTCTTCTTTATGAATTTAGTCCAGTAGTTTTCATGTGGTTGGATAGTAAAAGAAAAAAAAAAAAGAGAGAGAGACATTCAATGATGTTCTTCTTAAAACTGAGCTGAGATTTATTCCAGAGACGATTTGGGTGACTTTCTCAAACATTCAGATTAGTTCAGATTGATATCAGCCCTGTTGGTTTATTGTCACAAAGCAATTTTATGTATGAAAATTAGAATACAAATGCAAATTAATGTATGTGAAAAAAATAGACTTCAGATGCCCTGAAGAAAACTCATCTCCTTTAAAAAAATAAAATAAAAKAAAAAATAATCATTCATTGCAGAAGTTCTCCAGCACAGAAAAAAAAAAAGTTTTGAAAGCACTAACTGTGCCTTTTCTAAGCAACAGAAATGCAGTGTGTTAAACAGTATTCCTTAGATTAGAGACCCAGTTTACTAAGGAAGGTAACAGCTTTGCCAAAAAACATTGTATTTGATGGCATCACCAAAGGCTAAAAATCAGGCACAATTAATTCCTTTCTCTATTTAAGTGCAGTTTGGAGTGTTTTATGAGATTTTTTTTACATCCATATGGATTTTCGTTTAGTCAGGATGACTTTTATACATAGAGTTGGAGGATATAACGCCTGACTTCTCATCCTGAGAAAGCACAGTAGTAGCCGATTTGACTGCAGCAAAACAGTTCTTCTTTAAAAGTTATTTAATGAGATCACATGCGACCAGCGCAGCTAATCCCTGCTGCGGCAGCTAATAGGACTTTTTTTCCCTGTACTGATAGAGGTCTGGCAGTGTAGGCTTTTTTTTWWAAATATATATATGTATACCTATATACATATATAGGGGGCATTGATATAGTGGTCTGGCGCGGCCGAGCTGCGCATTCACCCTCGGAGACTAGCAGAGGGCCCTGGCAGAGCCCGTGCCCAAAGCAAAGCCCTGCTCGCGTGGCCTCGGCGCCTCTCTGCCTTAGTGCCGTATTAGTTAAAAAAAATAAAATAAAATAAAATAAAAAGAGTAAGGAAGCATGGCTTCTGTCCAAGGACCGAGCAATGTCTGTCACAGCAACAGTTCAGAGCAGAAGCCTTGGCTCTCCTCTGTTGAAAAGCAGAACTCCTGCTTATTTTCATTCTACCAATGCAGTATCGCTGGAGGAGGCCTATCGTATTTCTTGTTGTTTTCCTCAGAACTTATTTATAAGGGAGCATTTTTTTTCCTAGGTATCACAGAGAAATTATCTGTGGAATAAAAATAAATTCTCTTCCCTCTTTAACAATAAAAAGTAATAATATTTACTTCTGTCTTCATTATCTTCATCTCTGGGGTCATTTGCTGCTGCCTACCACAATTGTGCACATGCTGCTATAGGCCTCATATCAGTTAAATAACTACAATAGCTCAGAAAAAAATAGTCTTTGAGAAATGTGTTTTGTAAGCCTGTTTTTATATGGTTTTCTTGACCACAGTCTGCTTTCCCTAGATGTGTCTAGTGATCTTGTGCTCACTTAGYAATTTTAAGAGAAACAACGGAAAGCCAGATACCTATTTTCCGTGTTTCAAAAAGCAGGCAAACACACAGCTCTTGTATGCRTTAGGTCCTGTGTACTTAGCTATATATGTGTCCTGACTGTTTCCTCATAAAATACAGACATTCAGTATGAGTTTTTTTTTTTTTTTTTCAAGTTTGGGAGTTATGATTTGCAAGAGCACAAATCTGATGTGACCGGTGTTGGTATTCAGGTTGTATGTACAAACTGCACTATACTGTACTTTTTGTAAACTAATGTAAGTAGACGAGAAGATTGTACAGCGTGTAGATCTGCCGACTGTAAGAAAAAAAAATCTTTTCATATATTGATTTCCTTTTTTTTTTTAATAAAGAAAAAACAACCCTAAAGCACCAAAGTTAGAGCAGTTGTTTTGAACCAGTCAGTACTTACTTAGCGGTAGCTGCTAGATGGTTGAGAAAACACTCATCCTGTTTCCCCTTCACTTCACCAGCTGCATGGAAGTGGCTAGTGATGGTTGCTCCATGTACCTGGTCATTTAGAAAAGCAAGAGAAATTGCTTTACTGCTAGAGGATGAAGGAAAACTTTGCAGAAACACACTGCCTATACTTCTTCCATTTCTTCGTMGCATAATCACACAGGTAAATCAACATATGTTAACTCCTAAGCAGTGAATAATTTTAAATGACATCCTTATTATTTCATGAAAACAACAGCACTGTTTTGATAGTTCGTGAAATAAGTATTACATATGTGTTGGTTGTACACAGATTTTTGCAATTGCCACTAGTTCACTGTTTCTATGGTGACTTCATCATACATACTGTCCATTTCTATGATGCATTTAAATTGTTTTTGATTTGTACATAGTCCATTTAGTCTTTTCACCTTTATATAAACACCGAAATTATGGAATACATAATAGATCAAGATGCTTAATTTTTAAGAACTTATATTTGTAAAAGTTTCTCTATTGTGAATAAAGTCTTTTAATATAACTCTTCATTTTGTTGTTACATTTTTTTYCTAAAAGTATTGCAGAAGTAACTGCAATAATCTGCTACATAGTCCTGCTTGGCCGCTGTTCTCATGAATTTTGGTGAGCAGATTGGTTTAAATACAGCTTCGTTCTCTGTTTACTTGTTCGTGTTTGTCACAGTGTATAGACTTACTATCGCAGAGCTCAACTTCTAGAAAATTTTACTAAAATCTACCCTACTGTATTTTTTTTTTAAAAAAAAAAAAAAGTAAAATTAAGCCTACTAATAAAGAGCAGGAAACTACGAAGACGGAAGTGGCAAGTTGTAAGCGAAACGAAGGTCAGTCACTCAAGTTTGTGTTCCATGCAAGCCACGTGGGCTTCAGCTAAATGCCATTTAGGAACCAGCACCAGGGCTGAGATGATGAGGCTGTCACGGTGCCCGCTTTTACACGACCACATAACAAAACACCACCGTCAGTTCGCGGTCCAGAGGAGATAGGACTAGTTGTCATAGGAACCATAACTACATTTTGCGACACAAGGATGAGTCATTAAAGTCTCTGATCTAGACAGTGACTTAATGGCCACATTTYGTAGATAAACCTGTTTGGTTTATGCTTAATATAAAGCATCACTGAGAGCCAAAATAAAAGTGAGGAAAAAAATGCTGTGATTTTACAGAAGTGTTTCAGAAGTCTCAATTCCTATCAAAGGATTTACTCATTAGACCGGCTTAGAAAATTTTTGGCAGTAGTGATTAGTCAGATGTGATGTCTCATTTTTGAGCATATGTGCCAGTGTGCAGCTAAGCACTGCAGTCCTTCTAGTGGTTTTTCAGGACCACACAGAGTACTACTAAATATGACTTCATGCAAATCGTAGAGACGCACGTAATTCACAAGAGTTGTAGCTAGAAGTCTGGATTAGAAGTTAGACTGTGACATGAGCATTTGGTCTCTTGCTTGAGAGTAATTGGATGTTTGGTTTGTTTTTCTGCAGGGGGAAAGGAACTAGCAGGGAGTTGAGAGTGACTAGGTGAAGAAAAACCGAGGATTTGCCCCATTATCAATATTGCTCTATGGCCTTGCTTTATCACAGCAGTAACTTAACACTCATACAACACCATCTGCTATGGGAACAGCCCTTCAGCTGATCTGCCTTAATCAAATCTTAGGATTAATCTGTCTTGGTTGATCTCAAATACTAGAGAAAAAAATTATACAGCAAAAAAGCTGTCTACCAAACACAGGAAATGTGCTCCCAGACTCAGAGTGCCTACCTGAACACTGGAAAAAAAACAYATGAAATGCAAGTTTGCTGCCTTCTGGGTTTGTTTTTAATCACATAATTGGTGGCTGGCAAAAGTCCCRTGGCTGCAGAACAGTTCCACTTACAGAGAAACAAGAGGGTGTTAGTATGGCCCAGTGGTCCTTCAAAGGCTGCRGGGGTGTCCCTCATTTCTCAGGTATCAGCTCTGCAATCTCATCCTGTGATGAAAAGCCACCATCATCAACCTTCCTTTTGGAAGTCCTTCTGTGAAAGTTTCATTTGTTGTTCAAAGTCTGTACACCCACTTTGAACTGTGGAAGACAAATAACCATTTACAGCTCAGCCAGAGAGTGACAGCTTACAGGAGGATAAAGACCTCTCTCACTATTGATCTTTCCCCACACACACACTTAAACTGTGCATTGCTTTCACACCATCAACCAGAGCAGTACTGAGGTACCATTTTTCTTGAGCACCTCAAGAAAAAAAAAAAAAAAAAAAAAAAAAAGATGACTTACAGGAAATGCACATGACAGAGGAGCCCGAAGTTATTTCAGCTGTGTGGGATAGCTCAAGGAGTTTGATCCTACAGCACGGCCCTCCAGCCGTGGAAAAGGCAAGGCTTTCGGTGTAACGGGCAGCTGTGGCACCGGCTGAGCTCGTCTTGCACTGACCTTCAAGCACAGTCATGGTCATAAACTACACAGTCAGGGTTTTTCAGCTTTCTTTTGTTGCTCTTAAGATCTCCCAGCTGTGATGCTACCCCCCTTAGCTAGCAGGTCAGATGTTAGAAGCCATCTTTTATCGCTAGTCAGCRCCTGCTCTTAACTTCTACCTGTTAAACAACACTCCCTCTGTAATAACCAGCACACTTCCTCCTAACTAACTTTCTAGTTTGGTGTGTGGTCTGCGAGGAACCTCAGTTGACATAAAATGCTGGATTAAGAAAAGCAAGACTAAAGCACAGAAATGCTTTATGTTTGCTACTGGCAATACAGCTGATTCACTCAGTTTTAAGTATTTCAAGTCCCTCCAGGCCCCTCACAACAGCAAAAGCTGACCGGTCCCAAGAGGCACGTTCTCAGATTTAGCTTGTTCTGCTTGAATCTTACACATCACTGCTGCCTTTTCCAAGCATTTTAAACCCCTCACCATCAAATAAATAAATAAATAAATAAATAAATAAAGGTAGGTTTATATCCTTGCTTCATTCACATTTTCTATATCTCACTATATATTCAACCCTATGTGAAAAAGTGGTGCTATGCAGTGCAGAGAACTATGTATGTCCTTAAGCTTTGTCCCTTTTACCCTCATTTTACATTCTTTTTCAAGAGCACAGAGCAAACTGCATAACATGGGGGCAAAGTAATGGATAAACAAAACTATACCAAAATCTCTACTTACCAGGGTTTTGTTATTAATTTTTTTTTAATAAATTGATTATTTTTTGGCTACAGCTTTCAAAATGTTCAGCCACACTCACTATCTGTTCCATTTGCTTTTGGTTTTCATGCAATTCCCACTTCATCTTGTTTGGACACTGGTGTGTTTCAAATGCCTTTGCTTAGAAATTTGCATTTAACTTGCCAATAATAACAACTAGCCATACAATTAAAAAAAAAAGAAAGAAAGAAAAAAGAAAAAAGAACTTTGTTTATATGACTTTAAATATCGAGCAACAATTCCATGGTACATAAGTAAACAGAAACAGAACTTACTCTATATTTTTTCATGTGCAGTTCCAGCCATCACAGTTTATATAACACTTGCTAATCTACAGCTGCACAAGAGTTACGGGATTTTCTCAGCTATCCTTAAAGAAGTCATCCCGAGCTAACACAGGCAGGAGCAGCAAATTCATCCGAGCACCCTCCATAGCCAGCCTGGGCAGGRACTGAGGAACCCCGGACCACAGGAGAAACTTGAAGCGGTACATAATGACACAAAACACGGCAAAAGCGTTTAGCGTGCCATTTCCTTGGAAGGAGAGGGAGAAGAGACTCAAACCACCAGCTCAAGTCGCAGAGCTCCCTTCTCCGCAATTCAGTAACCCGAGCGCTATGCCCGGATGTTTTGCCCATGCAGGAGGCCATCTGCCACCCCTCTGCTTCGCTGCCTGTGCAYGTCGCCAGGTGCCCGGCAGCACGGGGGCCCGTGCAGCCCTTCCTGCCCACCCGCGTGTCACTGCCATGGGGCAGAGCCGTGTCCAGGCTGAGATCGAGCCCCCTTGGACTGTCCCCACTGATCAGTAGCGGCCCACCAAAAGCCTCTGCCCACAGCTTCCCACTTGTAATCCAGCAGARCGCTGGCTCTAATGCTTCAGCTTTTTAGTTCAGTATCGTACAACAAAAGATGTTGACCACTCTGGAGTCTTCCCCATCAAATTTAAGGCCACATGCCGTACATTCAAGACTGAATGCCGTCTGCACTTTCCRGAGAGAACCAAAACCTACCCAGGCATTTAACACAAGTATGATAAGGGAGAAGCCTGTATTCCCTGCTGTTACATGAAAAACTCATAGCAAAGCTAATTAGGGGAGTAGATTTGCTAATAGGAAAACCACATAGTTCTCTGGGAATGCACCATTTTCCATGCAACTTTCAGTGAAAATTTTTCTAACCAACATGGCTTTCTTTGCTCCGTGAAAAACAGCCAGAAGCTAAAGCGCTCCCATAGGCAGCAAAATGATGCAGATCAAGTCTCTGGTCAAAGATGCACAGAGCTCCAAACACCGTCCTGCGCAGTCACCAAGCTCTTCCTCTGCCACCATGTCCCCTTGGTCTTCCCGAAGTGCTGCTTAACAGAGCAGACACAGGGGTTGGAGCAGGATGCTTAGAATAAAGTCRGGTACAGTTCTGTATCACGCACGATAGCTGCGGAGCTGAGAGCCACCACTGCCCTGTGGAAAGCGAGCCCACCATAAGGCACGCTGGCATCAAGTCATTTCTCAAGCCTGAGAAACATTGCTATTTCAGTTGGTTTCAACAGCTTAATATTAAACAGCAAATTGCCAAGCAGCAGCTTCAAGTTTTTTCCCCTGCCACTTACAGTGTAACACCACCTCTAACTACAGCGATGCTGGTGCCTGGGAGTTACAGTACAGAGCACATGAACTAGAAACAAGCACGAAGAAATCAAACCTTACGTAGGACCAAGCAAAGTGAAGCTCACTAGCAAATAGCTGCTCTGACGACTCCCTATGAAATATGGGCTGAGTGTTAATTAAATGCCCATCGGAGACGGGATCAGAGGGCTCCCTCTCCACAGCAACAAACTCCCTTCAGGATCAGAAAGGCTCAAGCAGACAAGCATAAGGGTCAGATTTATAGAGGCAGGAGCCCCGATTTCTCAGCAGCAAAGCACAGGCTCTGTTACTACAAGCTAATTTTGGTGACTTAGTTCTAGCACAACTAATGCCAGCAGGAGAATGTAAAGGAAAGACAGAAAGTAATTAGCAAGCTAAAAGAGTAAGAACATAAAAGAAAGATGCTAGAAAAAAAAAACCCTAAGCCCCTAAAGAATAAGAAACTTGTTATTTCCTCCTTCTCTCGTGAAGTACCTTAATACTATAAGTGTCATTGTAAGAATATGGATAGACAGAAAACTAATTAAAATACACCTTCCTAGTCCAATGGGATAGAGACTGAAAAAGGAGTTTATCATCTTATTGATCACCTCTCTGCTGAGCCTCACAGACACAAATGAGGGGATGAAGATAAGACAGGACCTACATAAGGAATGATTATCTGCCAGGCTTCCCCAAGGTCTCTCAGCAAGAAAGGAGCAGAGCAAGGCAAGAGTGTTTCTCCTGATTTCTGTAAGGGCCCTTGACTATGATTGCAAGACTTCTGCAGTGACAGTTGCAAATAAGTTGCAAAATATGTTTATGAGTGAAAGCAGTTGGGGTTGCACCCCTATATAACATTTAAAAAAACTGTAGTCCAAATATTTTGGGAGTTCCCAATCTGTCCCGTGTGCCCCTGCCCGCAGGCCACGTCCTGAGCTCAGGCTTGCAGGCCCAGGGAGGCGGAGGACTGGAAGGTTGCTTTGCCGTTTGCTTGGCTTTAAGTGTACTTCCTAAAATCTCCTTTAAGGACAGAGGTGCCATGTATTTCTGTTGGTACAATCTTTAAAGCCTCTTAAATAAATAAATACATAAATCCCTGATTATCACCAAGAGCATGAGCAAGAGCAAGAGCAAGCAGAGGGTGCCTCGATCTGCACTCTTCCACCACACCGTTTTGCCAAGAACTCAAAACCAATGACCAAGCAAGGCATTTCTCCTTGCAAATAGAAAAGGGTTTATTCTGCTCAAAGAAAGTGGATCCTTCTTTAGAATCCTCTTGTACCACAGCTACCACGCTCCAATACAGACAGTGCTGAGCTCATTTCAACTGTAATAAGCTCAGCCCAGTGACGAAGGCTGACACCAAGACACTAAGTTATTATGGAAAATTGAGGCTATACAGAAAAACAATCCTGATCTTGAATTTGAAGTTCTTGTCCGATGCTTCTCTCCAGCTGAATAACCAATCTAGTATTCTTTGATTTTTCCTTAGGTCAGAAATTGAATACATTTGTCCAGTAAAGTGCTTTTGTCCATGTCCTTCTTTCTTTCAAAAACTGAGTATTTCTCAATTAAAAAAAGTGATTGCACATATAGATTCTATTAGTGTTTTATACTAAGACATATTCACAGATACAAACAATCCTTTAGCTATCCACGTCTGCATTAGAATTTCTACCATAAACCTTAGCATATAATTCCCCATTTCCTTCTGTTCCAAGGAAAAAACGAGGAGGAAATGCTCAGTCTCACACTGAAGCGTATGAATGTTTTCTGACTAGAGAGTTAATTGGCCGCCCATGCTCACAACTTGTTTGGTGCGCTAGATCTGCTATCTCTAGACCCACGCTGTCATCAGGATGGGCTAACTGTGGAAAATTTCTCACATCAACCAGCATTTTTCTTTCTCGAATAATTTATACAGATGGAATACCAGCTCCATTTAAGTCAACAGCAAAAGTCCCATTTATTTACGAGAAGTCGATTTTTCACCCAGAGAAAATGATTTCATATAATTTTACATGGAGATTTATGAAGCAGATATGAAGCAGGAACACTATGAAGAGGAAGCATAGGTCCTCTGTCTTCTTTATGTCCTGCGGGTGATCTATTTTTCAAATGCTGTTATTATAGGAGATAAACACTATGTCTGGATTTATTCTCTCTGAGCAAACTATCCATTTTCTTATCATTCCAAGTTATGTTGTACCCAGTGAGAGCAGATCAGTGACTTAGATTCAGCTGATGTTTGGCTTCTTTAATTAAAGTGTGCACGTCTTAACTCGAAAGGCTTCAATAAAATTTGGGGCCGTCTTTTCTCTATCATTCACAAATATCTGTGTATAGCACATCTCCAGCTCCTTTGCTCTGCCTCGCACAACACTGACTGCCAATACAGATAAAGCAGAGTCTCACTTTTCATAATTTTCATACAAAATCCTGCAGTCTCTTTTTCAGCAGAGATTTAACAGCCAAGTACAACAGTGACTTCACATTTTGTGAGAATACATTAATTTTGAAAAACACACTGCAGAATACTTCAAGCATGCCATAAATATTATATATTAAAATAAAAGTACACTTGTCAAATAAGAGATCATTTTGAGATGCATTATTAATAGCAACTATTTATGCTCTATAATGCCATAAATGTAGACCAAGTTATACAGACCCATTTTCTTCCTGAACATTTTTACAAAAGGAGATAAAGATAAGTCATTGGACAGTCACTCACACAAGAAAAGGGCATAGGGAAATTTGAGGTGAAAAGATAGAATGAGTTTCTGAAAGCAGGAGGTTGCAAGGAAGTTGGTGGAGACAACGTGATTTTTATGTCCAGAAAGCACAAAATAGGATGAGGTGGTATGTTAGAACAATGAAATACTCTAGTAGGCAGAATAACAAGGAGAGAGATCTAAGGGGTGCGAGTGTCCCTCCTTTTCACAGCTGAGTAGTGCAGAGTGGGCAAGCTCAGTGGAGAGGCCAGCTTGGTGTCCCCACATCTCTGGGTGACACTAATCTTGGAAGTGCAGCATGCGAGTCAACCACTGGACACATGACCTCCTTACTACAACGAGAAAAATAATTGTCACTGTGATATGGCCCTCTGTCTAYAGGCAGCTGCTCCCCCAAGATCAACCTCCTTCATTGCAGAGCATCCATGGGGTCTCTCCTCCTCTGCATCATATGCGGGTGCTGTCTGCCCAAAAGCACCCACTTGCTGGGGAAAGCTGAAACTATTTTTGCATAGCTTTTCTTAATACATTGCATTTTACATACACATTTTGTTTTCACAATGGGTTAAAACAACTAGAGAAACAAACAAAAACTAATGCATTAATAAAATTGTTTTCCCTGCTGCAGAGATGGCAGTCGCAGGTTGTTGATTGCTCACCAATATAGATACCACTTAGCAGTTTCTACTGATCTCTCCGACTGCTCAGCCTTCTACACTTCACAGCCTGCTTGAATCCCTCATTGGCTTTGCCCTTTTGCAGTTTGGTATCTACAGACTTTATTCAGGTAAATCTCCTAAACAGATACATACAGACCTTTTAAAGGTTACAGTGGATAAAGTTTTCCCCAAGCCCCCTATGGCTGTTTCACAGAATCACGGGACGGCTGAGGCTGGAAGGGGCCTCTGGAGATCACCTAGTCCAACTCCCCTGCTCAAGCAGGGTCACCTAGAGCACAATTCCTGCCTACCCACACCAGCCTCAGAGCATTTCTACCATTACCTAAATTGGAATATGCTTTTAAAATCTGAACAGACTATCACAATCCAGCCTGCAAAGCTCTAGGCCAAAGTTGTTTCTAGTGCTCAGTGAAGACCCCACAGAAACTGTTGAGAACAAAATCATTTACTGATTTGAAACACGATAAACTGTTAAAAGCACAGAGGAAGCCACATCAATCTCTTTAGAGTAATTTAGGGAACCAGAAACCCCCACAAAAATGAAATCATAAACAACATGATCACTATATTAATTACTGATAACATAAAATAATTAAATTTTGTCATTTTGATGGAAGTCTAGCAACTGTTTAGCAGAAACTGTAAGGTGTAGCAGCTCCAGTTACTCTATAAAATCCCAGCTTCAAATAACAGATAGTAAAGACTTCATATGAACCAGAATGCCAGTAGAAATAAGTCAGCCTTATTGTTTAGCATTCTTATAAGAGTGAAAAAATGCTGACAGCTGTGTGGTTAGGCAGAAGATTGACATTTTTGCTTTTTAATCTGTTCACACCATTAAAGAAACATTCCCAGCACTGTGGAGCCACTGAATTTGTTGATAATCCCACAGAATTTCTATAAAGCACCCTCTTGAACTTGCTGAAAACAGAAGCTGAGTCACAGCTCACCCAGTTCATCCTTAAACCTTCTCTCTTCTCYTTGCCTTAAAAAATAAATAAATATTCCTTTGCTTCTCTCCTTCACAGTGAGAAGCAAATTGCTCTAAAGCCAATTTATGCAAATTCTTTAGCTATTTCACACATTTTTTTGTACCCACCCCTCATCCTTGGCAGGTCTCCCTCTCATTTCAGGCCATCTCTAACCCTCAGAAGTTCACATACAGCCACTGCTCACCTGGTACCACAGGAGAGCCCTGCCCATCCTTGCACCCAGGCACTTTCCAAAGATTCACACTAGTAACAGGGGGGAATTTTTCTGTCATATATTTCCTCCGTCTCCTCTTCGCTTTGTGTTTTTAACAGGGAAGAAAGTGCTCCCAGTACTTCACTGGTACTTTCAGTCCAGCTTGTCTGTCCAAGGAGGTACCTCTAAGGACTTTGTATTCACGAGTCTCGTAATGCCTAGTCCCACAGGCCCTAATCTTTTTATCTTACCACTATGTATCTTTAAAAGCAAGGAATATTTGCTTTTCTTTCAGGATTACATTCATCTTCTTTCCTACTCTCTCTGTCCCCAGGACAGACCTGGAGGCTGAAATATGCTGGTGGAGCAAACACAGCAGCCGCAGGAGCAGAACTGAGAGCAAAGTTCATATTCAAACACAGTACTAGACCAACGCCATGCTGCAGTCCTCTCCACGGGTGCTTCAGGAGAGCAAAACCCTTTCCACACCAGCCCAGAATTAGATCCGTATTTACCAAAGGGAGCATTTCCACCAGGCACACAAAATGACTCACCCAAGGTTACGCAGCCAGGCAGTCAAATCCCCCCAGCACWGCTGCCAACTATCAACTCCACTCTGCTTTCCAGCCACTAAACAATATTCTTCCTCCCACCCCTGTGTAAGACATGAGCCAATTTTACTTTTATGAGACTAAATTACCACAATTCGTCTCCTGTCACGGTAAATGAGTTACTAGTGAATTCTCTCATTTCTCAAAATTTTATTCACAAAGTCTTGTCTTTATAATTCCATTTACCTGTATATGAAGAAATACATGCTGTTTATACAAGCATGAATAAATCAGGTATGATTTCCTTCACATTAAGTTGCTGTTTTGTTTACTGCAGGGGAAGAGAGGAGCATAAGTAGTAAAATAATCATCATCATCATCATTTTTAAAGTATAGATATTATGGCTAATATTCCTTGAACAAGAGAAAAGTATTTCCAGTTTCAGGAGGTAGATTCAGAGAGGCATTACTGCGGAGTAATAGCAATAGCACACTTCTCAACACATGGGAGCACAGTCAGGATGCCTTCTGCACCTGCCCCTTAAAAGATGCAAACAAATACTCCAAGGGATACCATGAGGTATTTCACGTTCATCTTTCATTTGTTTTTAATACTTTTTAATGCATCCGAGATGCATTTCAGACTTGTCACTGCTGAGCGACTCAGGACCATTTCAGGGAGACATTTAGGTGATCAAGGCCTGACAACACTCCTGAAAAGCAAAGTGAAGTTTTAGGTATGATACAGTCATTTAGTCTATCTGTGCTCATTTGTCCCTCTCCCCTGGCTTTCTTACCTATTGGGCTGATTTCAACCAAGCCTTTCTCTAAGGATGAAGCACTCAAGTACCACTAACAATTACATGCCTGTAAATCCTAAAAAATACACATTTGAGGAAAGGAGAGCCCCTTTACAATAGCTACAAACTTTTGATTCTACCAGACAATAGATATATATATCAAAAAAAAAAAGAAAAAGAAAAGAAGTCAGATGCAGCAGGTTGTCCATCACTGCCAGACACTTTGCAGGAGGAAAGCTGCGAAGACAAAATGAAGTAAAGCAGACCGAGATGCATAACTTACATTAGCTGAGGCATGCTGGAACACAAATTACCTGGCGGGTTCAAACAGGTAGTCTAGAGGTCAAAATTAGCCTACTCCAGCAAAAATAGGGTCCAAAGAGCCCCATATCTGCTGCATGTGTCTGCTGGAGCCAAGCACTGGCCCAGCAGCCCCGGGAGGCAGTAGGGGGGATGCATGGCAGAGGCCAGGTCTTTCCAATGCCAAAGAGAGGACGGGGAGCTCCTCAGTGTCCCTATGTGCAACCCGGTTCTCTTCACCGTGGGAGAGTGCCTAAAACATGCCTGGTGCTTTCCCCTAACCAGAGGGAGCAGCAATTCCTTCCAGTAAAAGTTTACAGTTGAGGAAAATAAAAATGAAAGCTCAATTACTAAATAAGCCTCTTACATGCCTATAAGAATTCTGTTTTCCTGCCCTGTGGCCTTTTTCTGAAGTTGGATTTTCTTCCGAAGGCTTAGAAACAGTCACAAGTGGCCACATCAGCATTTCTCTAGCCAAAAGTTAACAAAATCCTGGTGAGAACCATGAATTTTTAACTACTACTGCTTCTTCATGGACCAGAAACAAGGAAGGTACTTGGATGTGTTTGAGTTTGAGTTTTTCATTAAGGCAGGAGAGGGAGGAAGGTAAGGGTGTTTCAGTAGGAAAAAAAAAATGTCCACTACAGTGCAATGGACTTTGAATTCTCAAGTTTTTAATTAAAACATGGATCAGAGTAGCAACGAATGCCAATTGGAAAGCCTGCATTTAACTGAAAAGAGAGACCAGTCCAGAGCTTTCCAAAGCCCATCACATTCAGTAGCCCCACATGGGACAGCACAGACCCGCTCAGCCAGCTGGGCTGTCAAATGGTTTTCATTTCCCCGTGCGAGGGAGCAGCAAAGGTGTTGAGCCAGCAGACAATGAAAAGGCAGGAGGAGGAGGGCAGAACAACAGAGGAAACAGATTCGTACGAATAATTTAATTTAGAACATTGGATTAATCCAACAAAATAGAGGAACAGATGCGAAGGGAGTTGAAACTCCTTGGATCATATCCCCTCAACTTTACTATACTCACAATTTGAATATGATCTTATTTATTCATAATATTGAAACCATATTAATTAAGCAATAAAAGACTCCAGACAGTTTATTATTAGGATTGTTTACATAACACACGTATTAAAGAGGGAGGAGGAGAAATTACTAGCTTCATCCTAAGGGGTGACTGAATGCTGGAGGAAAAATTCCTGGCTTTTTATATCATGATGGATTCCTTTTGCTGTTGGAGCATTACCACAGACACAGTAAGAAGAAACAAAGAACTTTTCTAGTTAAGAAATGTACTTATATGAACAAACATTTGGCTATCTCTATGTTGCTGTTATCTCCCATGCCAATCTAAGAAAGCCAAGGCAAAGAGAGAGATATAATGAGAGCCAAAACCATTCTACAACTCTGACATCATTAAGTAGTATAAGTCAGTCATCTGCTTTAACCACAAGCTGATTATTGCAGCTGTGACAGATACAAATCCAGATGAGCCCCATGGGGAAATTGCTAAAGACTATATTTGCTTTAACATATTAATAATTCCAGTTAATTCCACTTCCACTACTGCAAGTGGAAGAGGTATCATTCTTTGCTGTGCCTGTATCTGATGTATGAGCTCAGGCAGCTGACTACTGTTCTCAATGACTTTTCTTTACCTGCAAGGCAGCAGAAGAGAGGTCTCATGGCCAAGCGCCTCCTGGCCCCAATCTTCTGGGAGCCAGGCCTGTTTGTTGTACAGCTATGTTGTACTAGACCTGGCTGAATTTTGCCTGTAACTTCTGTGTGTCACAGGTTGCTTATAATTAAAAGCAGGGATGAGAAGGTGTTTATCAACAGATGTTCACCTGAGTGTTTGGGGCAATAGGCAATATGAAAGTCCTGTCCTCACAAACAGCCCTCTTCTATACAACCCTTGTGCTGTCTTCAAGGTTAGGGGAGTTAGATCCAGCCCAGCGGGGACTAGTATGAGCCCTGCTCGCCTTAAAGCTGGTTTCTGTTTTGAGGGACATCGCTCATCTCTAAAGCACTAGTTAACAAGTAGCGGTCAAGCCATCAGCCTGTGCAACTACCAATGAGACAGCTGTATCTGTGCTCCAGGTGCCTAAGCTATTTCTTAATCATTTTCTTTCAAAGAGGAAAGTACTACTACTGGCTGAGCTTGTCTTTGTAGTTTTGGCCTACCTAACGCAGTGAGTCAGCCGTTCCCTGCTGAGGAATGAGAAGATCCAACTGCTGCCCCAGCAAGTACACATGAAGGAGGAAACTGGATTCACAATCTAATTCTTCTCTCATGGACACGGGCTTACTGGTCATTATAAAAATCAGCAAAATGGCAGAGGTCTTAGGATTTTAAGAATTTCACTGACTGATTTCACAGAACCTTTAGGGTGGAAGTAAAAGAACACATCTGCAAAAAAAATAGGTTTATTTGAAAACATTTCCCTTTTTCAAACATGAAGATTTACCCTTACGTTGGGACTGGAGTTATTAAAATATCCAATATAAGAAATAGTTTGCTCTCAAGTGTTTTAGGACAGAAGTGTGTTGAGGGGGGGGTGTAGATATAAGCACTTTGCTTAAGGAAGATCTAGTCCTGCTGGGAATCCCATCTATACATATATATATATATATATATATTTTTTTTTATATATATATATACACACACACACACCTAGAGAGAGAGAGATTTAATCCTTGCTGTGGACAAACTTACTTTCTCCATTGTACAGTCTAGATAAATCTTTACTGTTGGAAGAGAAAACTATTCTATTGATCTGCCTTCAGAGACTAATTGAAGTAAAAAGGTTTCAAAGGGTTGGTAAGAAAAAAAAAAATGATTCAGCCACCAGGCCATTACTGACAATATGCCTGGATGCTACAATTACTCTGTCTAGCTTTTGATACAGCAGCTCATAAAGATCTTCCTCCCTCGAACAGAACAGTTTCAGGAATGAATAGAAGAGTTTCTATCAGAGCAGGAGATTACTGATCTGACCTGGTTACCTGAGAGGCCCAAGTCTAAAACACTATTTTAAATTGTGTCATTAGACAATAAAGAATTACAATTATTCAATCTGTCTAACCTAACCTCATTACAGTGTCCGCTAGGAATAATTATTTCAAAATATCTCTTGCTCTTCAGAACCTAAGGGCACAATTTTTGAGTCTTCCTGAGCTTCACTCAAATCACCTCCCTAAATTCTGAGGAGCTGCTCTGGCTCCCGGCACAAATTGAACCCACCAAAGAACTAATCTTATTTGCAGCAAAGAAACACAGGCAGCTACTGCTGCATTCATCCATCTGCCCAACCCCAGCAAACACCGTCACCTGCAGCCCAGTGCCATGACGTTCGCATCCCTTTCCATCCCAAAGGTTTCTCCAGGTGGGGGAACCACATTTCAAGCCAGGGCAACGCTACCGCCGCCCAGTTGTTACAAAGCAAACATGCCAAAAAGCAGATACTTTGCTAGTTTGTGTAACCCCTTCCTGCAGAAATAGAAGTGTCATTCATTACAGGCAATTTACACTTTTCTATGTGTTTTGGAAAAATCACTCTCCTCCCTGCCACCAAACCTCTGGCAGATAAAGATTTTCTAAAACAGTGATTCATATGTGGCATAATGCTTCATTTGCAGAAAATGGTGCATTGGATATATTTCTTTCAACATCTTGTCTGTTTTGTGGAGATCAGAGCGTAGTTAATAAGAAATGTGATGTCAGATAAATAAATTACATAGAGTTCTAGCAATAACATTAGCATAACTGCAGCAGATTATCAAATTGCTGTTAAAATGGTAACTCAGTGATATTTCAGATTCTTTTCACAAACAAAGTACAGTTTCAACAAAAATATGTGCTGTGACTTCTGTCCATCAGGTCTTGACCTGCCTAATATAGTTTTTAATAGCATAAGTAAGTCGATTCAGAGCTGACCTTTGTCTTCTCAAGGATGTTTAATGAGAAGATATAGGGAGCTGCCATTCAAGAGGAGTTGAGGTAGAAGATGCCCTCCTCTGTCTTTCATGTTCAAAAGCATGGTCAGCTGAGAAAAGGACTTTTTTAAAAAAAATAAAATAAGTGATGATGCTACAAACAAATTCTAAAAAGTGACTGAAGTCAGAAATAGAAGTGAGAGTCAACTGGAAGAGGCACTTTTTTCTCTCCATCTTCCAAATCATACTGAACTTCAACGGAGCTAGTCTACAAAGTTCTAATACTGTTTAAATGTGTGAATAGTTCTTCTACACCTCAGTCTTTACAAGTTTCCAGAATACCACATCTTCAAGTCAGGAATGTTCTTTTGCATTGCTCTGATCTAAAATCATGATTCATACAGAATAGGTACATACATCAGTCCCATTTCCTGTAAAGCTATTTAGTCTTGTGGAGACAATTCAGAATGGAATCTCTCTCCTGGGATTATCAGGCATGAAATAATTTCATCCACATAGATAAATAGATTGTGATGCATTTCCTAATTAGCTAAAAGAGCACAGCAAGACAAGATTAAGTAAGCCAGTGGACATAAAAGCAAGACATAACTTCTTAAATGAGTAAAGCATTGAGGTACTAGAGAAAATGAATGAGGAAAAGACATTTGTAAAAGTCACCCATGGTTTGTGTGCATGGTTTCTGTTTTGTAAAGAAGCTCTTATTATAGAAGAAGTCATGATATTTCACTCCCACTGCACTCCAGCAAGTACCATTTGATAGTTAAGTTTATCACAAAATTACAGTGATTTTCACCCTACATCATGAATGAATTATACAGGTCCAAACCACATCACCAAATTTGCAACAGTATAAAAGTGATAAACACAAAACTTTTCAGTTTGCACTTTAACTGAAGTAATCCAGAAACTTTGGTCTGCCACTTGAAAGCTGAACTCGCATTCAAAACACGGGAGGTGAAGATTATATGCCTGTTAAGAGGGGAAGGAGCCAAGGTTCCTTTCGAAGCTAAGCCAGCTTCTTTTAAAGAAGCTAGCTCTCATTCAAGAAGCCTCTTGTTGGCACTCTGGGTGCTTCCTGAGTAGTTCCCCTCATTGCTTTCCCTCAAAGAGCAATGAGAAGGATTCATGGATACTGCCTGGGCTCATTAATATCCTTAGAGTATGTTATCCAGAACCTTGCACCTTCACTTCACTTAATGGGGAATGTAAGAGAGGGATAAAGTTTGCACTAGCTTTCCAAAAGGGATGTAGAACTGGTTTTGTTTTAAGATTTTGGGTGTTAGTGGGTTTTGTTTGCTTCTGTGTTTTGCAAGTTTTAGTACTGCACTGAACACCATACAATTCCAACCTCTTCCAGTAGCTCATTAAACAATTTGTTATCTCAGTTTTTCCACAGGGAGAAAATGCAAACTCATGCATCTTAGGGCATGGTCACTTCCTCCCTACTATTTTTGGTACTATAGATTTTTCATTCCTCTGCCAAGTTAGACCTGCTATAGCCTCAGTACCATTGACACCTGCTTACATCTCTTCATGTTGAGGCGTTTGTTGTTGTCAGAACAAGCAGTAATTTATAGCACTTACTAAATCAAAGATTCACGATTGTCCTCTTATTGGCAACTTTTGTCTCTGCATGCATACACCACGTACACAGCTAATGGTTTAATAGGTTTTAAATATACAGACTAAGCTTAAGTCAAACAGTAAGACACAGTTTAAGAAAACACCAAAACACACCAGGCATACAGAAGTTATTTCTGCCTTATTGTGATACAAAACAAAAAATATGTACATTTAATCAGAGGCAATTGCGTGTGAAATGTTTCACAGCCGCACGGCACCGCGGGTACAATTTGCAAGGGTGAGCTCTGAYAGCACTGCACTGCCACCCTCTGTCCTGCCGAGCTTTCCTAAACATCGGCAATTAACACTGGGATAATTAACTTCTCTTCACTCTGAAAACCTGCAAAGGTTGCAGTCTACATCATACAGGCAGCTGATGTGTTACCAGAGGATAAAAGAGAGCTCGTTTTGCTTCGCAAGCAAATTCGGGCTTGCTGAAGCTCCAGCGGTAGCCTTGACCTTGGGGTTATTCACGGGACCATTCAGGAAGCCCTCRGGGCAAGAGGTCTCGGCTTAGAGCAAGAGTCTCAGAGAAGCAGGCTTGTACATGCCTGCAGCTGTGCTTAGCACATCAAGAAAGGAAAAAACCCTGAAGCTGACCCCATGTTCACATGGGTCTGACTACTTCTGCTCTGCTGATTTTATTTTAGTTTTTAAGGTCTACCTCAGTAGCCGCAATTACTCTACAATGGTCTTTAGAAACAAATAAAGTTAAGCTTTGTTACATATATACATTTCCAATATTTCAGAAAATTCATAGTATGTTTCTTCAGGGGCAAACAGTATTACTTACGTTTGAAACAACTGGAGGAAAAAGTTTTCCTTTGCAGGGTAAAAGATCACTGTTTTGCAAGGCCTGTCCAGGTAAAGAGAGGCTCAGCATCTTCTCTCCCACACTGAGGAGCACTCACCAGCACAGAAAGTTTTCTGAGTTGAAGTCTAGGATTATTTTGTCCACAGAATCTTTTTCCAGACTGGCTTTCAGCAGGCAATTCAGCTGTCCCTTTATAAGGGATAGAAGATCATTTAACGCAGCCAGAGGAATAAAGACCCACACAGACCCTCAGCCACAAAGTTAGAGAAGCAGTATCTTAGCAATGAATTGGAAAGCAGTGTTTGGTGAACTAACTTCAGCCTTACCAGGCAGTGTGTGTCTGGCCCTARTCCTTAAATTCAACACCAAGTAACTGTTGCAGTCTCACTCTTAGACAAGTTCCATCAAGAAATCAAGACTTATGACAGAGAGACTAGATTAATAAAATCTGAGCAGTAATGTCAAATACACACCATTCTACCTAGCTATATAACAACAAGTAAAACAGCCATGTGGCTGGTGACATGGGAGACCTGAACAGAGCATGGACAGCCCCAAGATGTCCTCAGTCTGCTAATCTCAGCCGTCCACAACTGTCAATACTGCTTTTGAGTGCTTCTGCCTGCTCTGAAAGGAGAGTGTAAAGCAGAATGCGGAGCTGAACACAAGGATAAATGCCAACAAGACCTTCTGTTCTGTGTGCTTTTCCCATGGGAAAGGAAAAATACGGACCTTAATCTGCTAAAACGAGCTGGAGTCTAGAGAAAGCCGAGTATTTCTCAAGAGGCTGCCAAGCATTAACAGTATTCTACTGTACAGCAGCAAGCTTAACACTGAAAGGATTTCACACTGTGCTAGCAACACACCAGCACCTTGTTAAGCCTAGAATTAGGTACACTAGAAATACCCTTGTGAAGGGCTACAAACTAGGGAGTAAAAAATAAACAAACACACACACACACACACTCTAGATTTTCAGGGTGAGGCAAAGTCATTCCAGGGCATGTTGATATTTCTGGAAGATGGCTTTTAACCATCCTGCCCGCCCTTTGCTACTGTTTTTGTTCATTTTCAGATTGCCTCTTCCCCAGCACTATTTTGGCTCGTGATGTTTGGAAGTCATAAGTGCCCTTTTGCACTCATTAAGCTCTCAGCAGAAAGTTGCTGTAAGTACAAAATAAGTCAGGGTGTAAAAGTGTCTGGCAAGGAAAAAAAAGCACAGCATGAGCGCAAGGAAAACATGCATCAGCCCCCCCCCTTCCCAGGGCAGGGGACAATTTATAAATTGGCCAGGGGTCACTACACCACTGCTAATGCCAAACTCCCCTGAGCTGCCTGCTAAGCTCTGTTTGGGGGAGGGCAGTGCACGGAAAGGACTGAGAAAAAACAGCATTCCTCTGTTTTATAGTTACAGCTCCCAGWCATGCCAGGCAGAGGAATAAAAACACTGTCATCTTAAATTTAGGAGGGTCACTTCTGCTGGCGCTTTTGGCTTTATCACAAGCCATAAGGAGAAGAGCAGAGCAGTAGACCGCTCTGTACATGCCTGCACACACACACATACACAGGGAAAGGAAACTGCTCCTAAAGAAGCTACTGCTGAGGGTAAAGGCACACTAGAGAAGTTGTGTGTGACTCCATTTGGAAACCATAAAAATACAGTCCTTAGAAAACCCCATGATATGTTGAGCAATGCAGGTATTCACAAGAGCTCCCACCAGAACACAGAATTTACGGCAGAAGAGAACCAATAGTTTTACTGACATTAATGAGAGACTTTTTTCCTACAGGAAAAAAACCACCCTTGTGTAAAAATAGCCTCTATTCATTGATCCTAAGAAAGAAAAGAAATATTGCTTTTCTCCTCCTGTTGCTCAACAGAAACTGCAAAACAGCTCTTAGAAGACAAGAACTTTCTGACTCGCTGCCCAGTTCTGACCCAGAACTGCTCCTTCATTTTTCCACCTTGCAAATATATTTCTTTTCATAATCAAACCAAGTAGTACATCACAAGCATTAAGATAGCTTCTTGACACTGTAGCCCTCTGGCTCTCAGTAGAAGCACACTTGAGGCTCAGCAGCTCTCAAAAACGTCTTTCTAGAGAGTGAACCAAAAGAAATACCACCCTATTCATCTCCTATGTTCACTCACTGCCTCAACTCCATTTTCCTATCACACTCAATACCTAATTTTTTTCAGCTCAGTTTTCATCCTTTCCAGCACCAAAATCCCTTCAGAAATTCCAGGCAGTATTTTTCCTAGTAAACTTGGTATTGTTATACTTTAGTTTATTGCACCTTGTCTTAATTTTTTGATACAGTTACGTTCTTATTCACAAAAAAACAAAAATCCAAAACCAAAACCCATAGAACTGTTGCTTCCCTGAACACCTACACTCTTACCTCTAGAACAGATCTGTGCTGGGACAGTGGGGTACACTGCTCCCTGGAGTTCAAAGACTGGTCCTCAAAGACCTTCTATCTTCCAAGAAGGTATTAAAAATATATACACACACACACACATATATACATATACATATATAGGCACATGCAAACTTATCTGTACTTCTAGCTTCTGCATCAGACGTAGCATTAAGCCCTCCACCTCCATCACGTGCTGTGTGAAAGAGTACTATCTCCCCTCCTCTGAATTTAATTTATGGAGTTCCCTTTACTCCTGCAAAAGATGACAGAGGCACACACGAGTTGCTAGCAGTCCACGACAGCACACGTACACGCAACCCACAAAAGCAACAAAGGACATTAGTCTTTCTAACAAACTCTGATGTGAGATGTCTTTGACGACCACTACTCATAAGACTAATTAAGCAACCAAGCTGCTTTAATAAAGTAACATGACAGCTTCTCTCCACCTTCCTGATCTGCCATGCCATACTTTGCCTTGGTTGGGAGGGAATCTGTCAGTGGCTGCAGTTTCTAGGTACATTTTCAAGGGTTTAATTTTCTCCTAACCACCAGTGCTAGCCAGCAGAGAAGACAGCAGCCAGACAGCCGTCTGTTAGTACTAAAGTACTAATGCACCTGCTATCAGAGGTAATTTTACGGAGAAGCCTGGAGATAATTTTTCAATTTGCTGTCTAGTGAATCAATCGCAGCTTAGCAATCAAGACAATGGCTGCAAAATGCAACACATGGAGGGGTGTAAGTGGAGTGATGGTTTCACGCCGCAAATCTAAATCAGAGTGGAGTAATTGCATTTCCCCTTAAGCCTATGGAAACCCAAAAGGACCTCTGAATTTAAATGGATAGAGGCAAATTACAACTGCTGGTACTCTTAAAGAGGCTTCTTACTTCTGATGAAATCAGCAGGGAAATTGGAGTAGGCAGACTTCAGGAGAAAACCATGAGCTGCGGAAAGGCACTGCTGAGACTATACCCTTGTTATAAAAGGACTGAAGGAAAATTTAGCACCGATGCAAACTGAGCAACGGCCCCAATTTACAGACATAACTGCTGCTCTTCGCTTAGAGGATCTGTAAATGAAACACTGGCATCCTGAAGGCAGGTACAGCACTGTCATCTCAGTAAGTCTCATGTGAATAGTTTGAAAGAAGATTCTGGATGGATTTTATTCTGATTTTTAATATGCGTTTGCTTGGGAGGAAGGGGAAAAGAAGAAATATAACAGGAAAAGAAATAAAGGCAAGGCACCTGATACTACTACCTTAGAGTGAAGAAAGATTTCTTTTTTGTGCGAAGTCCTATGAGGTAGGTATCTCAGTTCTAAGCAGAGGAGATATTTTCTGTTTCTTCCTCTGGTTACCAGAAAATGGTGTTTTCTTTAAGGCCCCTCCAACTGCCAAACTCCCAACAGAAACATTTTCAAGACCCCAAAGTCTGGTTGATCATTTTCATATCAGATGAAGCCAAAAGAAAGTTTCAGTTTCAGACAAAATTAAATGGCAGGTTCTATAAACTGCACTTCTAGAAATGGGGAAATCTGCCTGTATGCATCATCTTTGATTCATGATCATTTACATTTTTAAGCTTACATTCAAAAAGCCAAAAATGTTGAGGATGTCAGGGCAATCACTGTAGAAATAACATTGTTTTTATTCTGAATTACACTGTTCAGATAGGAAATCACAAATTTTTCTACAGAAGAGAGATTAAAAAAATGACAAAGCAATAGAAAAGTCATTTAAATTTAATGCCAACTTCCATACTAATCTCAGAGTACTATTACCTGGAAATAGTTCCCCTGGTGAGAATAACTTCTCCCCGAGGAAGGACCATGCTACAACAGCAGAAGGACATAGCCTTCCACTATTTGCACAAGGGTGCTCTCCAGACTTAGGCAAAGCAACTCCCCCGTGAAAAGGCAACAAAGCCAAGCGGGGACTGGTGCGAGAAAAGAGAATGGCAATACTGTAACCRGCTGCACCATGAGCACGAGTTCAGAAGGTTTTACTTAAAGGAATCTTAAACACTGAGCAGTTGCAAATACACAAAAACAGAACAGCAGCAGAAACAGGTTAGATAGCAGCCTGCTGGCATCAATATATTTTATATAGAGTCTGTAAGAGACTGTCTCTGTCTCAAACTAGTTATAGTTTACACAGGGAAGACGGAAAGGAAACAATATTACATTTACGTTCCAGATACAGAAATGAAATTCCAACTGAAAGTATTTAATTTGTTTAATTAATTCATCCATGGTAACACAGAAAGGTTGTGAATTCTTCATAACAAAGTGAAGAATTCTCAGACCACTGCTTAAACTGCTTAAAAAGCCTATTCCTTTTAGCCTCTTATACTAAAGGATCTTTAAATATTTTTCTTTTATGTTGCTGAAAAGAAGGTAAAGAATTACCTGAAATTTCTTGTGGCATAATGCAAAAATTAGCAAGCCAAAGAGGTTTATGTAATACTGTAGTTATATATGACTTATTTTGCCCATGAGCATTTGCAAAAAAGAAACCAGATGTTTCACAGCCTTCGACAGATGCATCATTCTTAGAGGCAACAATTTAAATTCATTGTCAGAACAAACATACTTGCACTTTAGCCTGGTAATTTATCTGTCAGAGAAAACAGCTTTCACATATAGAGCACTGCCTACTTTGTTACCAAATGCTTAATAGAATTGACACTACAGGCCGCTAAAGTTTGGTTCATGAATAGACATGATCGAGAAAGATAGTTTAGAGATTAAGAAAAAAATCCTGGTTTTATTAGCAAACTGATTTATAGAACAGGTCTCTAGCCTAACAAATAGCCAAACAATACTCAATCTAAAGCCACACCAAAAGCAGGTTTCGTATCAGGCCCCTGGAGCTATCTTAGTAGATCTTCACTCATAACAGTCTAAACATTTCAGGTAGATAAATCTGAAAGATGATGTACATCCAATTTAAACATTTTGTTGGCTTCGTTAATCATTTGCAAACAAGCAAATAGGCCAGGCATTCATCTTCAAAACCATTTGAATATGTTCTATACCTAAAYATGTATTTGTGGCTGACCCCCAGCTTTGTTAGATAATGCTACCTATCAGCTATGTTATGAACACCTTAATGTGGTGTTGCTCAGTATTTCCTGAGTTCAATTTGTCACAGAGCTTTAGCTGTCACAGGATTTGGAGACATTCCAGAAAGTTATCTTGAAGTTTCCACCAGGGTCAGAGTGCTTTACACATGAAGTCAACTTCATGGAAAACTTCATGGAGTTGGCTCTAGCAGTGGAGTCTACAGCACTTCTCTATTTTCAGAGGTAGGAACCGCTCCTGCGGTTTGGTTGCCAGACAAGAGACTGGGCATAAAAAGAGCACTTAGACTGCAGATTTATGGCAAAAGGTTTAATCAGCTTTCCAAGACCACAAAGGATATTTCATGAGTCTCTCAAGACCTCCATTTTCTCAGTCACCGTCTGCTCCACAAGTCCTACCAGAGGGACTTGCACGAGGAGATACGCATGGCAGCCTCAAGCTGGGACTAAAATGTAGCACCTAAAATACTCACAAGATAAGAAACAGTAAGATTGTGTGGGCCAGCAATGTGGGCCCATGCATGAGACTTCGCAAGTCAGGCCTGATCTTCCAGTATTCCAGGATTTGTTCTCCGACTGAGCCTACCCTGTTTTTACTCACATACAGTTCTGAAGACCTGGGTTCAGACTTTGTCACTCACATCAAGGGATATTACCCTATTGCTCCAGCACTGGTTTCTCTCAATTTCTCCCTTCATAAAGCTCAGCCATATGGATTGAGACATACAGCTTCCTTAACTATCCAGTGCTTCTGACATGACAAAATAAGAGAAGGTGTCACTTACCAAAGTTATTCATACAATCCATAAATCCAGAGGACAGGCAAACATCTTACATACAAATTCATATTGTCCTGGAATTTCATCCAGCAGGTTTCCTCTACCATTGGGGAAAAGCTCTGACCAGTGCCAAAATTCTCTGCAACAAATCCCAATTTCCTCTTGCCATGTTCTTAGAGGGGCAAGCCAGCCTTCCCTCCAAGAAGAGTCTACAGTTGCAAGTTGCATGTTTATCTTTGGCACTTCATGCTTTCCTTATCCAACTCTGACCCACAGCTCAAGTGGTGTTCAAGAATGCCTTTGTTAAGCATCCATCCATCATGCATTCTCTGGAAATCCCAGGAACCTAACTGCAGGTTGAACATTCCTCCCCTCTCTCCCAGCCAAAATAAGGTCACTAATATATTGTGACAACAGCCTCTGAACACATTAGATTATCTAAGCCAAATCCTACTAGTCTCTTTGTATAGCTTTGACAAGCTACAGCTTACCAAGAGTTTGTTTTTATACCTGGAGACTACCGAAACTAGGCTAGTTCAAAAACCAAGCTGAAACACTATATACAGAAGGTGCTGTTAAAAATGCATCCATTTGGAATACAGGTGATTGATCTGTGCAGTATCCATACAGTCTTTAGACTTTTAGATTAGTTACATTTTACCCAGGAGGACTAATTCACACTTTATTGGAAAATGTGTTTTACTGTGCCAAGTCATAAAGGAAAAATCAAAATAAAATAGCAGGTCAGGAAGTATCACTGCATGTTTACTTTGCAGTTTGAAGAGCACTTCAAGCTATTCTGCACTTAAAACAGCTGTTCAGATTGTTTTCCATTTTGCCTGATCAAGACAAGAACCTCTAGAATAAGAATTTTCAAGTACTTAGCAACTTTCATGCAGCAGATTAATGGCCTTCACACTGAAGATCAAGTGCTCTTCTTTGCCAAAGTCCCTTTTAGACAATGACTTGGACTTTAAGTGCTCCAGGAGTCTACCTAGCTACTGCAGAAGAATTTCCAGAGATCATTAGAGAGAAGACTATCTCCATCAAAGATAGAACAGCAGGAGCAAGTTTAACTGCTTTATAAAGCTTCAGTTTTACAGTTTTAATGCAAAAGAGATAATAACAAATGGTGTCAAAGCACTCAAAAAATATAGGCCCTAGCCAAAGAGATCTCAAAATAGACAGATTGGCTGATAAGAATGGCACAAATTCTCAGAATCCTTTGCAGCATTCATTAAAAAAAAAAAAAAAAAGCAATGAATTAGTTGGACAGGTTCTTGGAGAGCTGCACCCACAAAATTTCCTTCAGCTGGTGTCAAAGTTATGCAGCAACACACCACTGCAGCTTTGTACATGAAGTGCTCAAGAAGGGTACGCAGAGGGAATAAAGCAAGGAAACATTTTCCTTCAGTACCCATATTTTGAGTGTGAACATGGTTTTCCTTGGAACAGTTGATGTCTAGAAAGGCAGCAGCCATCAACCAGTTTTTCTCAACAGACAAGACCTACAGCTTCTTGCAGCCTTACACCAGAAGTGGGATTTGCCTTGACAAATGACATTCACAAGCACGGTCTTATACAAGTAATTCAGGGGGTCTGTATCCAGCCTTCTGCACTAAATCAAATCACAGAATATTGAACTTTTAAACAGATTGATATAATCTTGGCTTAAGCACTCAGTAATTTCAGCCTTATCCTTCATCTTACCCCTTGAGGCTGTTTGTCAGGGTTAGATCTCCAAGTCTGAATAAGTTATAAATCCTTGTTTCTCACCCTCTATGCAAGTATACTAATCACGAGTGTAGTGGGATGGGTATAAAGACACAGTCCAGTTCCTGTTCAAGCCGTGTCAATGTATATAATAAAGGGAAATTAAGATTGAACCAGAGTAAGAGCACAAAATGACTCCACACTAACTTTAAGCTACAGTGACAGTCTGTTGGGGGTAAAGATTCATTTTCTTCATAAATTGTTTAATTTTAATACAGAACAAGGACCAGAGTCTGGAACATCACCTTGCAGGTGAGTAATCTCATAAATATATACATTAGGCAAAAGTTGAAAGAGTTTGCTACTGCAGTCAGCTGCAGCTTGTCTCCTGTTTTCTAGAAGAGTACTCTGACCAGAGATAATGGCTACTTCTACACAAAAAAATAAATCATACCAGAGCCTGTTCTCTGGCCCTAATACCAACTGCCACACACCAGCCACATCCATAATACTAAACCTCTTCCCTTCTACAATAGTTTTGCCACATTCAGAATACCTGTTGGGAATGGACTTTGACCTGTGCTAGCTCTTGAGCATGCTCAAGAGTTACCTGAGAGAGCACCTCTTGATCCACACAAGGAGTCAGGGACCATACTAATAAGTTATCACCACTGTCATTCCAGTTCTAGTGTTTGCTACTTCACTATTAACTGGTGCAGACACAATTTAGGAATCACATTCACTTACTTCGCCACCACTCAGACATAAAGTAGTGCTGGTTCAGCACCATCTCTGATGTGCTGCACAGGTGCATGCTCCTGAGCTGCTAGAAGACTAAATTTTAGAAACACAGTCACTACATGTTAGGCATTCCTGCTATTGAGCAACAACCTAAAAAACATTTTAAAGGTTCCTTTTTGAGGCATGTTTTGTATTTGTGTCCCTCTTTGGAGCGACTAAGAAAAATGCTCTTGGTTTGACTGCTACTACAACATAATTAGTTAGCTTCTCCAGGCAGCTCTTGATGCTTTTCTGTTTTGCTAGGTAGCTATTGAGAGCCTAATAGATATACACAAAAAGTTTAAACAAAACTTTATATATAAATTATATCATTGGGAAATCAGCAATGAAGACAGGACAGGCACTGAAAATAGTATTTCCTCTCCCCCACCCACACTACTGAAAGCCCCAGACTCAGTGAAAGTTTCTCAGAGGGAATTCAGGAACATTTGTCAGCCTTTGAGACTACCTCGGGTGGCTTTCTCTCAAGCTAGATATTCTTTGTCATAAGACAATTTTTAAAAAGTCAAGGGACAGACAGACTAGAAGTTACCTCAGCCTAAACCAAGAAGATAGTAAAGCCTCTTCGTAAAACAAAGCAGAAGACATCCATGTTTTTACAAGCTATCTAGGCACTCCTGCCTCATGAAGTACACCCTCTCTGCGAGGCATCAGCTTGTTGCAGTCACTTCCCTATTGATCCATCTGCCACATCTCTGGAAAGGTCAAGTAGGACAAGGGCCCTTTCCAGTGCTCTTTTAAAGCACTTCATTCCCCTGCAGAAAGGGCGAAAGCTCTCAGGTGACAGGCTAATTAATTCAGTCTTTTCAGCTGTGCTGAACTGTGACATTTGTAATTTATTCTGAAAGGAAAATAAATATAATTTAATCCTGTTGAATACATCACCACATCCCTTACCAAAATTATGTATTACACTGTTTTATTCAGATGGCACCTCAAACATCAGTGTCAGATTAACACTTTGTATATATTTGTATTCTGTGCTTGCCTCTTTTAAAGGTGGCTCCAGTGCTACTACCTACAAAAAGCATATGCATTTAAAAGAAATCACCACAGTGTTTCACAGCATTGGCTACAAACTTTTAAGCAGAGCTATTTCTAATTATTATTTCAGGACTATTACTGTAGTACTTTCCATAAACAAGGCTCTTTGGTTTCTACCCATGTGAGTGCTGCTTCAAAAACAGCATAGTTCATAATTTCAGTCAGCCATGATAGAGGTATAATTTATTTATTCTATACTAAAAAAAAGAACTCTTTGTATGTTGAGAAATGGAATTGAGATTTTACTTCAGGAAAAGTGAAGGTTTTCTTTGCAATCTGGAGATGTATACAAGATCATAAGTACTGTGGGGCATTTTGGTTAAGTGTGGGGAATGAAGTATACATGAAGTATAAAATGATTTTTGATAGATGCCCGAAGATTAGACTAAATGAAAACAAGCCAAATACAGACAATTTTTCTGACTTGTTCAAAAACTCACCATCCTAAGGCTAAAAAGATACATAGGAAAGTACTTAGATGAGATTTGCTTTGAAGGTCCAACAGACTGAGCCAAGCGTTGCTGATGAAGGCTCAACAGCGTGAACTGAAGTTGTGCCTTTGCTTTCCTACGTGCAGAAACACACACACAACAGGCCTCACTATCTCGTTAGCAGGTTGGGCCTCTTTTAATGGCTTTAACTGGACAAGGCTGACTCAACTATTAAAACAGATTTTCTATTTCAGATATAAGCTGTCTTTAAGATAAAGGGATCCCTGTAGACAGGAGGGTCATCTGTCTTCTGTCAAAACCAACAATCAGAACAGTTTTTCAGCTGAAGGTTAATCCAAACATATAGCGAAACTTCCCTTAGGCTTGCAACTCCTCATGGCAGAAGGTCATGACAGCTGTATGGACTCCGGTGTAAACAGTTCCTGAATCTAAGCCTTTCTGCCTACTGAACACCTTGTAGGTCTTCCAGGGGATCAAGATGTCCTAGATCCTTTGGAGAAATGACAACCCTTTAACACTAAAGGCACTTAGGAATGGGAGTGATTTACCATAACTTCTCAGCAAGCTTCTCTCTCTGCAATTCCTAGAAAGAGAAGGTCCTTTCAAGGCCTTATGTTCCAAAGCCAGCAACACTTGCCCTCTGCCATCTCAGAGAGCCAGATCAAATTATTTATTTTAACAGCAGATCAAGCACCAGCTGAGACCTAGATAACTTTTAAGCCCCATTACTCCTACTGACAAGCTATTTCAGAACTTTATTGCTGTGGTGGTTTGTGGTATAATTTTCTTCAGTGTATACCAGCCTTACACCTCAATTGTTTTGGGTCTAACATCATCCTGTACCTTAAACAGACTTTCTTCTGTTATGATTTTTACTACCTTGATGTACTTAAAATCATTAAACATTGCTTTTCAATCTCAGTCTTCCTAAGCTAAACAAGTCATGTCCTTCCAATAAAATAAGGTCTCTATTCCCCAATTCCTGATGGATTTATTCTCATCTTTCCTGAAAATCACTAACTAGGACTATATGTTATTCCAGATGATGTCTCACTTCAGTCCTGTATAGCAGTGTTTATATTCTCCCTTGACTGGAAGTGACTGTGAGTCATCTTAGAACTGTATCTGCCTTTCCCAGGGCTGCTTCACATTGGTGGCCTGGTCATGTGGCAACCAGCTAGTATGCCCTCAGCTGATTAGTTTATTCCTCCCAAAATGCTTGCTGTCCCCAGGCGCTTATATAACCTTTTGCAATATACAAAATTGTTTCACTGCTACAACCAGTCTTATTTCTTTCTGGGAGTATACATTAATCCTATGACACTTCATCAGTATTTCTCAAATTTTCTCAGTATGTTTCAACTGAAATAAATAAAAATATTTTAAGAGTCCCAAAATTCATTCTTGCAAAAATGTACCAATAACCTCCTTTCAAGCCTGAGTTTTGCTTTTGAACATAACCTGCCATGGAATCATAGAATAACTTAGTTCCAAAGGGATCTTTGAAAACCACTTGGTCCCACCTCTTGGTCAAAGTAGGACGTTAGATTGGATTGCTCCAACTCATTCCTAGTGGAGCTTTCAGTGTCTCTGGAATGTCTCTGGACAGTTTGATCCATGCTGACCCTGTTTATTACAAAAAGATCTTTTTGTAACTTCTAACTAGAATTTCCTTTGTTGCAACATGTGTCCTTTGCTTTTTGGTCTACCACTGTGCATGTCTGCAAAGCAGCTAGCTCCATCTCAACCCTTCCTTTTAGCATTTACTTGTTTGACAATTAATTCATGTCTCTCAGGTCCCAGGCAACCTGTTCTAGATGACCCTGCTTAAGCAGGGGGGGTTGAATTAAATGATCTCCAGAGGTGCCTTCCAACCTCAGCTATTCTGCAACTCTGTGATTCTGTGAAGTGTGGTAGCAGCAGCAACCTCACCTATTTTGCAAACAAGCGAGCTGGTAAGATATTTTATTCCCTTCCCAATAGAAAAGCAAGCGAGGGCAAGTGGAGGCTCAGAGAGCGCCTTCCTCTAGGCCAGCCTGAGATTCTCAGGAGGAAGAGCTTCCCGTGCCGGCATGAGCCCTGAGTCAGCTCTGGGCAAAATCCTGTCACCTGTCACCTGCAAAAAAGTCATGTAAGCCTGCAATGTAGAAGTTTACAAAGCCTGAAGTTTTTTTTTTGTTTTTTTTTTTTTTCCAGAGACTGTCTATTCTAAATTGCAAGAGGTGGCAGACAAATTCAGATAGGCTTTAGTTTTAAGCTGCTGTTAAATTTTCAGACTGTAATGCCCCGGCCTGCAACACATTCTCATGCTATCCTGGCTCATGACTTGTGTCTTTCTAATTAAGGTTAATGTGTTGGACAGCAAAATTATTTTCCTCAAAGTAATTTTTTCCTACATGAAAGAAAATCATTGAGCACTCCTTAAGGGAAGATTTTTTTCCTCAGTCAAAATTAGAGAATATGGCCAAAACCTGAACTTTGGATCTAAGTGAAGTTGAATTTCCAAAATTCATACACTAAACTTATGACTGCTGTAATAAATTGAACCAAGTCACAGATTAAGTCTTTCTGATTTCTCAGAAAGCTTGTAACTCATATTTTGTAATACAGGAGCAGCTAAAATAAGGTCAGCTTTAGTCATTAAGAAGTCTAATATAGAACACAAGCTTATTCTTTCTGTTTTTCTTTTATTGGTGGGTTGTTGCAGGGCACTCTGAAGTATACCAGTAATTTAAGAAACAAACAAATTTAAAGTTTCAGTATTTGTTTGGGTTATTTACTAATATGTTATGGGGAAAATAATTTGTACTATCCTTTTTTTCAAGACACAGTTTGATTGTACTACAATAAAAATATTTTAATTTACTAATACAGTTTTACAGAAGACGTTATAGCTACGTTTTTTATGAATTCTGAATGTGCTCATTATTAGTCAAATCACATAATAAAAAATAAGAGCTTTTAAAGCACAGCAAGTAAAAAAGTCTCAGAATATTTTACCAACAGCAATCAATTAAATCCTGTAATACATTTGTCACCCAGGTATTACTGTCCTTCAAATGTGAACACCTAGAATTAAACTTGTTCACAGTTCCACAGTAAAAAAAGCCCAAAATAGAACTCTCTGATTCCCTGATGCTGAACAGGAAGTCTGGGCACTTTTGCATAGCTGAAGATTGTAAAGTCTCCCTGTGAACAGGAAGGAGAGAAAATAAATTCTAATAAGATTATGTCCATTTCTCTAGCAAACAGAAACACTCCCAGATTTCTTGCAATGTCTTTTGACATATACTATAGACAGTCTCTTAACAGTGGCTAACAATTTTTGGCCTTGATCTTAGCACTGACACAGTTTCTTACTATGTAAACTTTTGGATTGCTGTGTTAAGCATTCTCTGAAAAAAGAGGAGCTGGAAAAATTAAAGCACTCTTGTTCTATCTATGCACCATCTGCATGAGTAACAATCTCCATTTGTCAGAAGAAATTATGACTTTTTTTTGTGTGACTGCAAAAACAAGATGGCATTTCACATAGTGATTAAACTATAGTAATTTGATGCATTTCACACTGATCACTATTATATTGTACTTGTTGATACTTTAAGTACTCCAAATTGGGCAAAGAGCATAAACTATAATATGCAGAAAACAAACTGTTATTTGAATCATCATGTATGCCTCTCAGTGCAAGTGAAGTGTTTATGAAACATTTAAAATGTAGAGCAATATCGTCTGTTTCCAAAAATCTCTGCTGCTCCATTGGCTTCAGTGAAGAAACAGTGATTTAGAGTCCCTGAGGATCAGATTTATAATACATTTTCATTTGATTATGATTTACAGAGATCGGAAAATCGAAAGAGATTTTCCTATTAGATCTTTTCAGGTACAGAGATTATTAGCTTGTAAATGTGCTGCATTAGAGTACTTAGTGCTACTACCTGTGAAGCAGCTCTTGCAGTTCCTTCCTTTTGCAGATGGTCATAAAAATTTCTTTCCATAGCATCTCAGTAAAGTTGTTTGACTAAATCTATTTGAAAAAAATACAAAAGTATCTAGCTATAGCTTAAAAAAAGGTTCTTATCACAACAGTATAACTATTTGTATTCACTACCCTTGTGGCCTTCTGGTTCTTTTATTAATTTATTTCTGTATTTATTTGCAGGATATGTGAATAACTGTAGCACGAATTTCTCTCTTACTACTTTATAACAATTATCTATGCATTGGTAAAAATACATAAAAATTATAAACTATTTTAGATTATGTTATTATTTTGTTTATATTTTATTTAATATTATTTATATTAGTTTTTAATAAATTTTACCAAAGATCCTTCTATGAATCTACATTTTGTCTGGATATTTTGATGTCTACAATGATGCAGTACTGTAGAGGTAAATCTTGTTAAAATTACTTAGAGAATACTCTTGTTATTCTGTTCTATCTTAGACTGACGCATGCAGATTTTAAAGCCTTCTTGCTGTGTACTAGGATCCACTGCACACTTCAATGAGAAAACCCACTATGGTATTATTGGAAGATGTAATTTACATCTCAGGTTGTTCTCCTACTTCTTTTTGTTATGAAACAAGGAGATAGTCCAGTTTGGAAAATGCAGGTGTTCGCTCCACTCCCAGACTGCTGAAGTGCTGCATGAAGGTTGGAAAGTTTATGAACATTTCATGCTTAAAATTTAAACAAGGTGGCTTGTGTTATGAGTGTTTATACACTCGAAATGGAACAAACTGACCAAAAAGCTGACTGAACAGATGACTAGTRAAGTTTCCTATCCGGATTATCAATGAATTTAACAGACTGAATAATGTTATGGAGCACTTTTGTGTCTGTCCTCCATTATGCTAGAATAAGAATTTGGTAGTCAGGATACAATTACATTCATTAAAGCCAAAGCATATTACTTGTTTAAGATCTGAAAGCCCTTGCAGAYAGTAGGATGAAAGGATCACTCATATAAACTGGGATTAATCTGCAAGCTGCGGTTTCAACTGCAGATGGCAGCAAACTCCCAAATATGTCTGTGAACTCATTCAGGCAGTCTTTGACCCATACASATGGAAGAACACACTTTACCGTATTAGAAATACATTTTTGTTTTAAAAAAATGACAACATGTTTGCTAAATTAGAGTGATATAGTTCRTAGAAACATGCAGGATATATTTTTTAGAAATATCCAACTGTCAACAGATGATGAGAAATGACAGCTCCTCCAGTATAAGTGCCAATCACTTGCAGAAAAAGTCCCAGAATAAATGACAGTGAGCGCTGCATGTAAATTCAGCCTGTCTCTTGTCAGGCCCTCTAGCAGTTCCTGCAGTCCTGCAGTTAGTAGCAGAAGGAACAAAGTCCAGGAAACAGGACACTTAGATGTCCTTGCCTAATAAATTAATTCAAAATAATGAGGGAGCACCCACGAAGGACATTATTCTTGAGACAGCTAACAGTAAAAATGGAGGCAGAAAAATTTCCAGCTAGAAAACTGTCCCAAGCACCTACACACTGGCAAATACCAAATCCAAAGGGTGGCTCTATGAAAGAGGAGGTATGGAAATTAAAAAAGCAAAAACTAGAAAGGTTACATCTGCCTTCACAGAGGAAACAGATGATGTGACAGAGTACTTGAACCCTAGTAAAGGATGGACTTGTAATTAAAATGCTGAATCATGGGTGTGCTACAAGTAGCACCAGCAGGATTCTGAAAATTGTGTGGGAGGGTGATTTTCTGCAGATATCCGCTGAGCCCAGTAGCTTAGTGGATATATTAGTGAACAGGTGAATTTGAAGAAAAGGAAAAGATCTACCATAAGATACAGGCTAAGTGATGCTCTTCTAGACTGTTTCTTCAGGAAGGCTGCAATTATTTACTGGCCTTGGGCTATGGGGATAAGCTGGTCTCCTTAGTTAAACATCTGGTTTTTTATTCCTGTACTTTTCTGAAAAAACTTACATCAGTAAAAATCTGACATACAGTTTGTCACTGAAACAAGAGTCTTTTTGGACAATGTAGTTGTAGACAGTGAGCAAATCAGGTCTCGTATGTAAACCCACACGAGGGGAAATTAGGGCTCATTTTCATTACCCTCTCATCTAATTCCCTTCAGGCAATGGGCACAGAGCTTATTGTTCTGTGCATACCCAGTGCTCAGTGCAGCTACGCCTGTGGCTAGAGAGTGGTGAAGAGCAAGTCATAATTTCATAAGTACATAGTACATAAGTACATAAGTACATACATAAGTACACCAAAACACAGAAGCCAGTAGCCAGGCTCTTAAAAATCRCAGGAGGAAGAGAGAGAATGAGAGCACGAAACTATGCTTGCTGAAATCAAAGTGCAGAAAAGCAGTATTTTCTTCACTGTAGTGGCTCACAACATGGTTAGATAAAACAATAGTACAAATGCATGAATTACCTGTATCACAACTTCCRCCACTGCTGGAACAGGGGGCATTGTCATTCTTGTCCAAGATATAAATTAATGTAGAATCTGACCCTCTTCTCTGAACTAGTAACGATCTACTTCTGATAATAGTTTGGCTCTGAGAAGATAATAGTAGACAGCATGTAACAACCTTTGAATGGGAACAGAAAATACTACTTTCTAGAAGTCAGTTATGACACACAAATGAAKCCCTTGAGTGCAAGTATAAGCATTTGCATGTCCCAGATCCAAAATAAATTTGCAAGGCAACACTTCAGCATCCTTGACATGCAGAAGACCTTCAAATCTAGGATTCTTCCTTCAGTGCAGCCTCACAACGCCTGTGAGATAATTGTAGGTATGACAAAGAGGAGCTAACTTTGTACATGTATTAATAATRACAAAACCTTTTGCAACCTTTCAGATGTTTTGTTTTATGTCCATCTAACTGCCTTCTTACAGAGAAAAGTAAAGAGCTGAGACAGAATATTTACATAGTAATCACACGAAGAGAGTTAGAAATTAAATCATGTGCATGGACTATTTAATTTATCATCTTCCATCAACCTCCACTTGCAGTATGTYTATTGCCTCCCAAAAAAGACTATTAGACCATACTGGAGGTGAAGTTAGATATCGGTGTTTACTTATTTGTTTTTAGAAAGAATTTGCAAAAAAAGAATAAAAAAACTGCTACTATCCATATAAACCTGGCATTTGGGGAACTAAGAACTCCACATTCTCGCTGCCTTTTATCTGCAGCTATGACTGTAAGAACAACAACAACATAATACAAAGAATAACTTGTGAATATCCTACATTATGATTAGCACCTATGCATTCCAAATTCCTTTAACAGTTATGTAGTGCCCTGCTAGAAAGCCTTATATCCAGAGACTGGTAATACATAGCTGGAATATTACAGAAAAAAAATGAATTTAGAATAGTTTGAAAGAATTACACTCCTGCTGAAGGGGAGTTTGAAAAAAACTGAACTCTTACACTACCACACTTGGTAAGTCCCATAAAGGCAGTAGTCTCAGATGGCCACTTTTAGTAGGAAACTGACACAACCAGTCACTGCAAGAGGAAAAATCTCTTTTCAGGTCTTGTGGAAGGAGACGAGACTGGTTCATTTCAATAGCTACCTCTCTGCAAATACACATGACAACTGCAACAGAGAAATAATACAGATAAATGTAGACACTCTTATAAAGTGGCATTACATAACATGTATATTATGATATCAAAAATACTTCACAAATACTAAGTTTTGTTGCACTGATTGCATATCAACACTGTGTGCTGAACTTGTCTCCTGTCTGTCCACATTTTGTTTCATATACAAAGAAAAGAAGCAGCACAGTTTAAATAAACCTCTGCCTTCCTTTGGCCAGGAAAACAATCTCAATTCCATTTTTTCTCATCTGAAACATTACTTAAATCCATCATCTGGGAAACAGGTCCATGTGCCGATTCTTAGCACTTTTGCATGGTTTCATTGTAGGTTCCTCTGTAGCAATACACTCCGTTATGCATAAGAAAACARTAGTTAAAAAAAATTGAAATTAAAGCTAAAATTTCCACTGAATTTAGTGGAGCCAGATTTTCATACTAAATTTGCAACCCAACAACCCTCTAATGGTTGGTATAATAGCTTACATTTTTAACTTCTGCTTATATTTTYTAACGTCTGTAACAGGAGGAGGTTGAAAGCCAGAGTAGCCATGTCCTTAGGAAATGATTATTGGACTTTAGCATTATTTTCTCTAGGAGTGATGGGAAACGTAGTTCAAAAAAGTTTCCTTGGAAATGTCAGGGCCCTGAGGGCATGAATAGGTCATACTGACCCTGGCCAGCCCCCCCGGAGCCCCCTCACCACGCCACCCGTGAGCCCAGGACCTCATTTCAGCTCAGCCTGGGGCCATCAGTCCAGTGATACCACAGCAGTGCTGGTCTCCAGTGCTGCGTTCTGAGTGGACCTGACTCTGTGCTGTAGGTAGCTGGTCTCCTGGGTGGGCCCCTCTGTTGAACGTTGTAACTTGTCCCCTGGCCTCATCTCTTTCTGCTCCTGACAAGAGCCCTCGGCCCTGGATCATCAGCCCTTGCCGCAGCCAGGGCTGTTGATGGACCTCRTTACCAGCCCTAGCTCTACCTACTGCGGTCAGACCCTGTGCGATGGCCCCTGTTGTTGAAGGCACAGCTGGCACTGGAGTCCCCCTCAGCTCCTGGCTCATTCTCATCCTCCCTTAGGGAACAGCTGGCCTTTCCCTGACAGGAAAATAAAAAAAAAAAAGCAGGAAAACTGTTCATATTTGATCRTGAGGGGCTAGTAATACTGCTTCCTTATGACTTCTAGGAGGAAAAGGAAGGAAAGCATATCCCTAGCCCTGGAGTGGCAAGAATTATGCAGGAAAGACTTCTAGTGAATAGGAGCAAGTAGGTCTGAATTCTCATTGGCATCTTTGTAGATAAACCAGTCATAATTCATCCCACTGTTTGATATCGGCACATTCCAGGAACAACGGAATCTGCATCTTACAAAATGTAAAGACTCTCTGGGGAAACCCTGATTTTAGTTAAATATGCATGTGTAGACTTGTGCAACTTCACTGAACTACAGAAAAGKGACAAATGGCCGGTCTGTTTATACTCACTGGATGGTACTGTGAGACTGCAACTTCTTCAGGATCATTAACACTATTGTCTCTACGTTGAACTTGCATTATCTTTTCTTACAGCCTTACCATACTGCARGATACAGGCTTGAGCTTATTCAGTAATACCCAAGGCTCTTTCRGGAAAGAAAAGCATATATTATATCTATTGTCAAACTTTCACAATGAATGCTGGTAAATCTTCAAACGCATGGCTTCCCTACAATCTATTCCTTCYCTTCCCATGGTGTACGCTTTAGTAGCAATGACCTTTTCCACATCTCTAAATATTGCCCTCAAACTGCTAGAGGCCAATGCATAAAACAATGTGGCTTCTTGGATGTAAGACCCTTCCAGAGGGTATTTATTAGGTTAATGTGCTTTGCATTTTGAAAAGTAAATCTAAAATGCATTCTGCTTAGAATGCCTTTCCCTAAACTGAATTAGGTAAGGCAATAATACTACAAAGAATAATGCAACACAAATGCACGTCAGAATATTCCCTGGGAAAACTAAACTAAATCTGAATAAAATATGTATTAAAACTGAGCAGAGCTGATGCAAGGTTTTTTGCTGCCTTAGGCAGATAAAAATTGCTGTCCTCTCTCCTTATCAGTACTTGCTCTTTTTCAAATTTTTCCACCCTACCCTGTGCAGCTGTTACCTCTTTGGGCTCTGACAGAYGTCCTCTGGCAAATCTTGCAGAGAGATTTAAATCCTCAGATGTTTGCACTGTCCCTGTGCCAGGGTTACTGCTGCTAGAAGAGCAGAAGGAAATGTGTGTTTGTCTCTACTGYCCTGACACATAGTCTAACTTATTAGTGCAAACTAAAGTAGTGAGTACCCTAGCTACCAAAGGAAATAAATATGCTAAAAAAATGACAAGAAGCCTGAAATGCTGCTAAAAACTACAGTCTTGGTTTTTTTGCGTCAGTCCTTGCCTGTTTTGTCTTTCAYCCTCAGTCATCTCATTGACTATCATCCCAGACATGACTGTAAAGAGTGCAAACCCTAGAGCTGATGAAAGAAAAGACTTCATGACACAAGTATGACACATACAGATGTCAGATCCATGTCACTTGTTTGTTATCTGTAACCAGATTCTGGATATATARAAGAGGCTTTCAGTTACAGACTTACAGATTCAAAATAGAATGACTTTTTTTTCTTTAAGTTGCCTCACATTTCTGAAAAAAGCTCCTTGAAAAACACCCAGCTGGTTCCTTCTGAAGCCTCAACAGCYTTCATCAGGCAGAAACTCATCATTACAGCACAAATTCATGGGTAGCACACAGGTATCACTGGCTTTGAAGAACAACAGAACGGCTGCATACGCCTTCTCCAGGCAACATGCAGGGCTTTGAAAAAATCAATTTAGATATTCTCATGCTTGTAATTTCAGTATTATTTTATATCCTACATACATAGTTTAAGAGACAAATGTAGATTTTATTTTACAGTATTCTCTGTAAAAAWGAAAGTAATGTTTTTATTATTGCTATCTCATTTGCAATTTTTCAGAGTAATTTATGGAAATTATTTATAAATATGAATTTGTAACATATTAAAAAACAGCCTTAAGGAAAGCTGAATTTTAGTATATGTGAGACTAAGTACAGAAAAAATGATTTATCTTAAGATTTAGTATATCTTAAATGCTTTTTCAGTAAAATGCGTAACTCTCAAATAGATACATACATGTCATATTCACATTTTGGCATTATTTTATACCAGAAACATACATAGAAGGGAAGGATTTCCCTTTTTCTTTTCTTTCCATTTTGTACTTATTTACTGTTTATTTATTGTGTATGTAATTTATTTATGTATGTTTAGCATAAGCATGCTTTTGCATATCTGCTGGCAGTTTTTAAAAGGAAGCTTTACAGTACCAGGAAGCTGCATTGCTCACAAGGTAAATTTTCAGAAAAATCTGGCTTGCTTTCTGATTTATTTAAAGCTGTCAGCATTTGTATGTACAAAACTGCATCTAGTTTTTGCCTATAGATAGTGAGTCAGAAATATAGTTAGACCTACAGTCCACAAGCAAGGTATCCAGGTCACAGAGCACTTTTCTTCCTGTAACAACACAACCTCTCTTTGCTCAAACCTGTCACTTTGCTCAGTAGCTGACAGAATTAAAGTCTCACAAATTGGGGTGGTGGGACTTGGAAAGGCAGAAACATGCTGGGAGGTTTCGGTGTGAACATTAACTCATATACRGACTTCACTCCTCTTTCTGCTTACTCATTTCAGGAGGCAATAGAGGAAACCTGTTTTTCTTGGGTGCTCTCTCAAGCACAGTGGACACATACCAGAGGCCCCCCAAGCACTGCCCTGGGGAAGAGAGAGCATCCAACACGAGGAACAGAGCAATTCAGACATTGCAGAGCTCTTGTCCCTGTTGCGTTCACTTCACCTTCACTCTTTCATTCAACAGATAAGATCTTTAGTTTACAAAATCACTTCCCATCACTCTGAAGACAGTTCTTTGGCAKCTTCAGCAAACTGGGAATCCCTCCTTCATCTCCCAATGTGTTGCAGTCCAATCTTCTTACAGTGCCAGGGCTGGTGGCTATGTGACCAGGCAGGGAGCTGGTTCAGAAGCTAGCACAATTAAAAACCAACCTTACTTAACAAAAAAAAAGTAATTAGTTTTTGGCTGATCCTTGCACTATTCAATTTCCATGGATATGAGTGCCTGTAAGAAGAAGCAGCAGGAACATGCAGCCAGGGAAGAGAAGGCAGGATTGCAGCAGCTTGGCTAGGTGAGCTTCGGCTACTGCAAAACAGTTATAATTCTATGCTAAYTAGAGGCAATATAAGTCAGCTGCTGCCATTCTGCTCATAGCTGTGCACTGTTCTCTCTCACTGGGGGCCATGGTGTTCATACTGAGTCAGTCTCATGACTTCTGGTTAGTCACTCTGGAGGGCTGAATTAGYAGAAAACTAGGAGAAAAAAATAAAAAGCATCATGGGCTAGTTTCTCTACTCAAACTGGATCACCATGGAGTAAGACAAAACCCTGCACCAACATAAGGAAAGGTAAGAACACATAGCTGAGGGAAGGGAGGGAATGTCATGGGATCATGATAGCACCAACATAGGCTGACTTTAGTCACTGTGGAATTGCATCCCAAGGCTATTGTTGAATGAACGCTTTAAGCCATCAGAAATTGGCAGTGCTACCAAAAGCTACCAGCCAGCTCCTACCCTCATGCTGGCACAGGCACTTGTGCTGCCCTCCAGTGAGTCAGAGCAGAGAATGGATCCAGGTTAAAAAAAAAGCAATCTTTTGATTGGATTACTTTTCAGTTGGATCAGTTCTCTGATCAGGTTTGCAAATTCTCTTCAAGATTAAGAGCAGCAAATTTGAAGAGGATGTGCTATTTTATATATATATATATATATATATAAAAAAATGAGTGCAAATTCAGCACTATGCTGTGGACTTTTCAGTACCTCTCTAACTCTGCAACATATCTATAAACGGATAGAAATGTGTACATTGCAAATGGTTTCCACAGGAAAAAGTCTGCACTTTTCAGTACCTCTCTAACTCTGCAACATGTCTATAAACGGATAGAAATGTGTACATTGCAAATGGTTTCCACRGGAAAAAGTCTGCACTTTTGTGACTGAAGCTTATAACAGCACTAGCTACAAAAGTAGTATTTTACCATCATGTGCAAGAAATATTTTTAGAAGATTGTTCAATAGCTGTTTCCTGTAATTTAACACAAAAAAATTCCTTTGTGCTCCTACACAGCACGACTACATAACATTTATCAAATAATGTAATACAACTACATATTTGCTATAACTGCAAGTACATTTGTGGCATCTTATATTGACTTGTTTTATCCTTTATACTTACATTATTTTCWCTGTTTTAATACTCCAGTATATTTCTTATTACTTAGCTTATTACTTAGCTTATCTCAATTTCATTCCTCAGAATTGTATTTAAATAACATTAACACTCTCTATGCACCACATATTTATTTTGTCTTAGCAATAAAACCATYCTTAGGTAAGAAAGCAGGAGGTTAGGCACTGAACTGTGAAACTAACTTGCACAAATAGGTGACCTACATTTGCCAACAAATGTTCATTGCTCTTATTTCTCTACAGTTAATTTTAAAATGTTCTGTACTTTCTGTTTGCATGACTGTCTTGAACACTGTGTGGGAGACAGTCACACATAGTACTATGAAATACTACGCTTTCTGTCTAAGATGTGGGAAAAAATACATGCATTACTAAATGGAATGTGAATAAGCCAAAAGGTGCATGATTATACACATTGACAATAGGACGCACTTTTTTGACATATACGTCCTTATATTTACTGATGCAAGGGATTTTCTGAGGGAAATTTTATCCACTGTTGAAGGCAGCTCTGATAAACARCTCTGTAAACTTCAAACTTTTATGTACGAACTCAGTATGGCTTGAGCATACCCGGCACCTGCAGGAACTGAAGTCATCTCAAAACACTGAGAGATGAGCACAGTGTCAGGCACACCTGATGAGTCTGCCCACAACCAGCCCACAAGCAAGCCACAAGCTGGTTCTCAGGCAGCTGTGTGGATGGACAGGAGGCAGAGCGCACTTTGTCTTTAGCCACTTCACAGACCACTCTTTCTGCAGGATATAGAAGAATATAGAACTTCACTTCACTTTGATATAGATAGATATAAATCTATCTATAAATCTATAAATACAGAATTTTACTTTGAAGTTCTGTCTCTCAGATTCTCAGATTTCCATATATTTTGTTCAACTTGCTAGGTACTTCCTAAAGTCGTCTGAAAATTTTCTAAGCCTCTTACCTCCTATTATTTATGGTTATATGTTTGCCCATGCTTTCACTAAGCATCTGAATCCAAACGCATGACCAATGAATCTTTTTTTTTTTTTTTTAGTTGTACACTCTGTAAGGTTTGAATAAACAGTTAAACTGCCTAAGTAATATCTAATTTTTGAGATCTCATAGTTTTATCAAATCCAGATGAATGTTCTGTTTAACAAGAAAAGACATTCATTAGAACTATTCAATGTTATATATTACTTTGCAGTTTGGGCACTTTGACTGCATCTGTAGGGTTCATGGGTTTTAAACATTCAGCTTTAAAAAGCTGCAAATTTTTGTTCCAGAAAAAGTATATTTTTCCATTTTTCTTTTTAAATCAGTAAACATGTCTTTTCCTAAAATTATTATCAAATGTCTTCCAAACCGGCCTCAGAAGAGAGTTTACTAGAAATTTTAAGTGATTGATATCAGATGACCTAAATGTACAAAACAGGCAAACTGAGTTAYAGGATGCCAGATCTCGCATGCAGCCTAACTCAGCAAAACATAAAAGAAGGGTCCCTAGTAAAACAAGAGTTCAGAATTCATTGAAAGAATCATTTAAAGTATGAGGTACTCTGCTCATATAAAATGGAAGTTCAATAAAAAGACAGGAGATATAGTTAACCGAGAGCATTCATCTTTAAATTGAAAGATTTTTGCTTCAGATTATTGCATGTAATCTTAAATTCAGACCTTTTTTTCCTGGTGTGTGATTAACATATTGGTCTAAGAAAGAATATTTTCAAAATTAACTTAATTCAAAACAATCAGAAACACCATTATAGACAATTTAGTGGTTTAGCCTTCCTTAGAAAAACACATTTTTGAAAGAAAAATAGAAATATTTTAATTATATGATTAAATATTTTAATTACATGATTTTTATTTTAAAAAACTTTTAAAGGATGAATTACACAATTAAACATATACCACAAATATACTTTCAAAAGAAAGTAAGTATAGTTACAGTTACAGTTATTTCTAACACTGCAAACCTAGATATTCAAATGAAGGAAATAAATAGTTTGTATATTTATGTCAACATAATCATTTCAATTTCATTTTCAGCTGAACTGTTAACATCATAATTTGTAGCTTTTACATCAACAATTGGTAGTAAAAAAGATGGATGTGCGCTACCTTTAATGTAACCCAAAGAAATCAGGTTGTGTTGACTATAGAACAGTGAAAGCATTTTCTTTAGTTCATATGCCATCCTAAAAAAAAATCACTATTCAACATGTCTTTCACGGTCTTAAAGCTTTTCAGTACTTCATTTTCTCACATAATCAACTGATATAATTACAATATTTTACTGCCACTATTACACATATTGATATGTCATTTGGACCAAAAAGGAATAGAAGCAGATTTCTAACTGTCTTCATTCCACAACTGCAACCTACGGAATGTATACTACACTTCATAAATCCATTATTCATTCCCATTTCAACTGTTGTGTGCGGTTCCAAGATCTCTATCTCAAAAAGTGCAATGTAGAATTTAAAAAGGCTCAGAGAAGGTCAACAAAGATATTAAAAGTATAGAACAGCTGAACAACCAATTAAGCTTGGACTTTTCAAGAAAAGAGAAGATACATAAACAACAGAAGTTTAGAAAATCATGAGACATATGGACAGGGTAGACAGGATTTGATAATCTTTTCCATTACAAGAACATGACATTGGAGGAGCCGGACTCAGAAAAATGAGGTTCTTACCACAGCAGGAAGAGTAGTAGGTAGGATGATAATCTATGCTTTCCTTGGGTTATGTATCATAAATATAACTTAGTTGTGATTATAATCATTACAGATGTGCTTATTTATGTCCACTTGATGTCATTTTAATAATTCATAAACTCAGATAATTATCGACGTGTTATTGAATACTGTGATCAAAGCTTTCTATTTATTTATTTATTGTTCAGGCAAAATGTACATATACACAAGCCACTGCTGCTTTTTTCCAAAAATATGTCAGAAATTAAGTTGAACTATTTATCCATTATTGTCTTCTCTCTATACATCAGATGTACAACCATAGGAAGGCAGAGATTACATGCGTCAGTGAAAAGGGAAGTAATTTTGTATAGGAGAAAATAACTGTAAGTGGGTAGATGCATAGCTAGAGACATGACTGAACAAATTAATTTGTAGTGTGGTACTGCAGTGAGCAATCAAAAAGCAAATTTGGAAAGCCTCCAATTGTTTGTGCTAAAAACTGTGTGGGCTGCCTCAAAAAAAGAAGCACGTCTTTGTATCTCTTCATTTCTTTTCTCTATTTGGCCACTTCTTCCATATTTAAGATGGAATTGCCAGTGATGAAGTCTGACATACACCATTTTTAGAAATAGCATGTGTTGGAAAAATTGGCTATATTTAGAGTCAGAAAAAGCAAGCCATGACCAGTGAGTGACTTCATTTCAACCTTTTTAGCTATCACACTAAAAAAATGTTACATGTATCATCACCAGCATTAACAAGACTTCAATCCTCAGTTTAGAGCACTGGAACTCCAATCACAATTATATTGGGGGGGGAGGGAGGGAGGGAGCAAGAAGACTCAGTAACTGGTAAATATGGATGTATCAGAGTATTCCAACAGTCCCTGAATGCTTCTGGGGCCTCCACAAGGGCCTTGAGTATATACTAGTAACAAACAGCAAATTGTAACCAAAAGACACTGGCTCTAAAGCAAATAAAGATGGTCTATTTTCCATAGAGGGAAACGAAAAAACCCATCATTCTGAAAACCATTTAGAAAGGCTGAATACACACAGCAACGCACAGGAGACCTCGAATTGGACAAGAGTACCTTAATCGGGGAAGGAAAGCTCTCCGAGCACTTTAATCAGGTTTTAATAACACTCGGAGAGGCGGACTCCCCGGGCACCCCCGCATCCCGCCGCCGCTCGCCTCAGGGGCGAGCCTACGCTACGGYTGACAATCGCCCGTTACCCGCTAACGGCTCCGCCCCAGCGCCGCGCGGGCGCCCTGCGGCGCTAGCAGGGGCGCGGCTCGGCGGCGCCTGCGCAGGGGCGTTTGCGCGTGCCTGCCGCCGCCTGCCCTGCGGGGGACGCTCGCGCGCATGCGCCTGGCTCCAGGGTGTGGGAGGGGCACGAAGGGAGCCTAGCAACCGGGGATGACCTTAGCAACCTGAGGGTGCCCCTAGCAACGGCCCGGCCAGGCCAAGGCGGGCTGCTGGCGGAGGCGGGGAAGATGGCGGCGCCGCGCGTGAGGGGGTGGCTGTGGCCCACCGCGGTGCAGCGCTTTAGGGCTGACTCTGTCCCCTGGATTGCCCGTGTCATGACTGGCTCCAATGTCTGGGATACGGCCTCGGAGTTTTTGTCCTGCTGCTGGTTTGAGAGAGGCCCAAAGTTAGGCAGTGGGGCCRTGTGGGAGTCCAGTGTGTAGCCGGTGCAACTGGTTGCAACACCTGCCAGCTTCCCTTGTGTTAGAGAAGCCTCTCCATCTTTGGGAAGACAGATAATCTGGCTTAAACCCTCTTTTTTAAGAGGTTGCATTATAAAAGGATCCAGAGGAAGCACACAACACAGAAAATGTGAAAACTAACAAGAAAAAAACTTATTTAAACCTGTTTTAGAGTTAAATTTGTGTGRTAAGACTATGATCTGAATGAGATTTAATGATAATATGAATTTTGTGTAATAAAAGCTGGTAAGATTCAATGTGGCATCTCCAGAAAGGTGTTTTTGAAGGTAATTTTTCATTTTACCACAGTCAGGTGGAATGACCTGGGCCTAGAGTGAAGGCTGGCAATGTTTATTAGGAGCTTAATTCCTAGGTCAAAGCTTTTCCATTTTCAKCCTCTAAGAAATAGGCAGGATAGAGGACTTAGTCTTTGCCGTGGTRATAGAAAGCTTCACTGAAAGTTTCATTCTCACAATGGGTGAGCACTGTTAGCTTTCCTCATGGCAAGTATCTTATGGACACCTATGCACCATGTGCTCAAGTGTTGAGCACCTTGAAAATAATGTTCCATAAGGAACAAAGGTTAGCTTTGCTCATTGTCACCACTGCTRTTGATATGTGCTTCAGATTAGACTGATTTCCAAATTAATGGCTTCAGATGTGATGCAGAACTGCTTTGCGGAATGTAATAAAAACTTTTGTAGGTGAAGTCAGTCCCATATCCTAGGATGCCATGGTTTCCTCTAAAGAGAGTAGAAAATGCTATTCTTGAAGTGTCAAGAGCAAAGAATTCACTGTGGTTAAAAACTCATTCCATTTGCTTTCTTTTGCTCAAATTTAAGCACTACCTTGCTGGTCTTCCATATGTGAGCTGATATTGTACAATTACTGTCCTTATACCAGGCATACAGCTTTTGTGGTGAAGATAGATGGACCAAGTATTTTCTGCATCTTTACGGTACTTAGGTCCCAGACAGAACAGACCTAGAGCAATGACTGATCTTCCTGGGACTCTTCCAGGTAGTCATTGTTGTGAAATGCCAACCATACTCTGCTCTTGTCTCTAATCCTAGTAGAATACATATTAACATTTAACCAGCCTGAAATGGGCATAAAACTTCCAAAAATAATTCTGTCTATTGTCTGTCAAGGAAAGAAATAATTCATYCATCATCGCCCAACAATGTTCACTGAGACAGAGCAAAGACAGCCCCAGGTTACTGAAGTGACCTAGTTTCATCCTATACGTTTGCTTCAGAGCAATATTAAAAATTCTCTGACAAGTCAAAGAAAGACTGGAATTTGAAAGTGGTAAATAGGAAGGTTTAGAGCAGAAAAAGCCAGCAAAATAGTTTCATAATAACAATAATAACAAATTTAAATAATTAAATTATTCTAGTATATTACCTTGAGAAAATGTGCACAGCTCTTGTCACTGCAAATGTTTGCAGTGAACATGTCATTGATAAATAATAGTTTCTTGACATCCTGAAATGAATTACTTCTTGCTGGTATGGGAATTGGGAATGTGAAACTAACATAGTGCCTCAACCAGTGTTATTAGAGAGATCCCTGCTAGTTTGTGTAAATATTTCTATTGTAAGCCTCTTGCCAAAAAATTATCAAAAAAGAAAAAAGAGGAAATTTATTTCAAGCTGAAACCATTTCTATAGTGTATCACCAAGACATTTAACACTCTTTAAAAACATAACTTGTGATATCATTTGGGGTAACCTGAAAAATACCTTTTGCCCATATTTCTGTCTATAATAGTAACATTATTTCTGTCTATAATAGTAACATTACTGTCCTCATGGCTTTGAGCTAGAGATGTTCTTGGCATAACTCTCACCTTAGCTGACTTGCTTCATGACTGTATAGAGGTGAGCTTCAAGAGAGAAGCACTCTTTTAGTTTTGTCCTATGCTATTCTGTTGCCGAGGTAGAGTACAGCAAGTGACCTTCCCCATTCCTCTGTTGTAATGGATTGTTTAAAAGAATATTTTTGCAATGAGAAAGGTTGTACAGTGAAACCTTCATTTAAAGACTTGGTTCAATCTTAYAGATTCTGGGCTTTCTAGCAAATGTCATCAAGGGCTTTGAGGCAAGATCTCTACAGAAAGAGTTGTATTCTGCTTTCAAGTTACAAAATAAAAATAAGTTGTACTTGTCTTTTTGTTTATGGAGATCTGTTGCTGTTTTTGGATGCTGATTTACTCGGTATGTCTTTTGTAATGGATTTAAAGAGCTCCAGCTGTTATCTTAGTAGGAAGATGTCAGGATGAGAGAAGAAATGGTTCCTCTTGAATAATAAGGTACAATGTGCCTTCTCTTTAGTATTTTATTTCTTTAGTTCAGTCTTCATTGACGGCAAGCAATTTCTCTACTGTTTTGGAGACAGAAATTGATACTAGGGAAAGTTAGTCTTTCTGGTTCCTCTGTGGTGGTTATTCACTTCATGACCTGTTTCTTCATCATTTGAAATATGAGCTGAGCATTTACATTCTTTTTACCAACTTTTTTGACTCTCATTTAAATTTATYACCTACATCAATAAGAGATGAATGAGAAAGAAAATAATAAGAAAGTAGGACRGTCTCTCTGTAATGATTTGCAAATTAATTCTTAACTATCTTAGACACATTTCATGGGTTTGATGGTTTGGCAGACAGTCCAGTTATTGGGACTACTGATGTGCAGGCTGAGCTGGATGGAAGAACTTTAACATAAACATTTTCCACTTAGAAAGTGTTCTTTTTGTATTTAGAGAAGATGGAATTTGAAACACTTCTCAAACTTAGTTTTGTCTTTTCTTTTTTTAWGTGACTTTCAAAAGACTTTATTATAGCTACAAATAAAGCAAAAAACAAAATGCTAAATGYAAACTTTGTCAGAACTTTTGTAAAGAAATTCAAGACTAGAAGAAAAACAGTAATAGAAATCTTTCATTACATGGAGTTTCCATCTTCAGTGTAGCTCCATATAGAGTTTGGCAAATTCTTCTTATGCTTATTGTGGTGGAAGGCTGCTAACTGATGCATTTTCACCTATTTGTCATGCCTTCCCTCCCTTCTCATCAAGTTCATGCATAATTTTTACTTACTGATTTCTCTTTTTCTTTTTTTTTTTTCCAGAGGACCTAATGGACTCACACAGGATTCTRTGTGCAAAGGGTATGAATTGACTATTAATCTATCATCTGTCACATCAGTTCCTGTATTTCTTTTCTTTTTATTTTGATTATATTTTGTGCCTCCTAATTCTCCATCTCTTTATAGTGATTTTGATTCACTGTTTGGTGAGCATCAGTTTTGGTTTGCATCTTTCTTTACAGTGAAGAAGTCGGATGGGGAGCATTTCTATATAGGAAGCTRTTATAGTTGGATTATTTGCTTGCTTGCTTGTGCAAGACATTGATAATAATATCTTGTGAATTGTTATTTTAGTTGGTTTTGTAATATTTTGACCACTGATATTTCTTCCACTGACTTGGCAGCAGGAGTAAGCTCAAAGGATCTGATTCTCCAGTATTTATATTAGTCCAAATGGCACTGGAGGGTGGGTATTATTTTCTTGCTTGGAACTCTGAGAAGTTATACTAGGGTCTGTTTACTAGTAGATTGTGTGATGACTTCTTGAAAGTGCCCGATTACAAGAAAAGTTGCAACACTGTTAACACATGCTAGAGGATGGTTACTGTCACGTTTTGGCAGTTGAATAGAGGTAAGTATCTCAGGGCAGTAAAGCATACTGGTAGTACAGTAATTCTTAACCATCACTGCATGATGCGCAGTGCATATGCTACTGTATATGACAATACTTCTCCACCTCAAACTTTCATAATAGAAATGTGAGCCTATTTTCACAATAATAAYAATAATAAAAGTGTTTTGTACCTCAAGACCATTTCCCAAAATGTGTTGTAGAATGAACGRGTAATTCTGGTAGATGAAAAGTAGTTTGGATAATACTGCCTCTGCTGCTGTTTACTTCAGTGGTGTCCTGGTACCACACATTTATCAATACAGTGATGTTGCCTATCATACGATATTCCTAAACTTTTCAAGCCCTTTTATTTCCATTTTTTTTAATTGTTGCTGTGTTCCATACACCCATTTCATAGYATTTCTGCTGCCCTGGTTAGACTTCACTTTGGTATCATTCTACACATCTGGAAGAAAAACATTTCTTTTTTAATATAAAATCTTTTACGCTACTCTTAAAGTTACAAACTTGTGCCTGAGGAACAACCATTTCATTTCCCCATCTCCCACACAACTGGCCTTAGCATGAAGGGGAGAAAAGCTCCCTGTAAATTTTGATTCATTGAAAGAAATCTTTTCCCTTTCTCCATCTTTTTCCCTATGTTTTGCTGCACAAACCCTTGCAGTAGAATGACCTCATTTCTTAAATTGAGAGAAGAAAAAGCATAGAAAAGTATCAATATATTTAGGCTTTAAATAGTTGTTTTGTTAAATTATTGTTTTAAGAATGTCATCTGTTGTTTCAGACATTGTCCTTTGCTGGGAAAATGGAGTGTTTATCACTTAGTAGGATGAGTCATATCAATGAGATGTGTTAAAGGTTGCAGGATAAATACCATCTATGCAGCTGGTTCAGCCAATAGCTACTTGCTAAAAGTGGGGTTCAACCAGTTCTGACAAAAGCAAGGAACCAGAGAACCAGAGGGAGAATTTGTGTTAGATAACACTTAAAAAAACCCAAAAAAACAAAAAAACAACCAAAAAAATAGCCATAAATAATGCAAGCTAGAGCCTGTTGCTAATGCTTTCTTTTGAAGCCAGTCAGAATGGATTTGAAACTGTGTTGTTGGAACTTGTTCAGCCTGGAGAAGGGAAGACTTAGAGGGGATCTAACAGCAGCTTTCTGATACCAGGAGGAGGTTATCAAGAAAATGGAGTCAGGCTCTTTGTAGTGGAGCGTGGCAGAAGGATGAGAGACAATGCCATGAACTGGAAAAGAGAGGTTCATACTGGATATAAGAAAAAACTTTTTCCCCATGAGGACAGTGAGGCAGTGGAGCAAGCTGCCCAGAGACGTTGTGCAGCCTCTACCCTTAAGGCTTTACAGAGCAAGGTCTGGAAAAGCTCTGAGCAGGCTGGTCTGACCTCAGAGCTGACCCTGCTTCAGGCAGGAGATTGGGCTAGRAAACTTCTGAGGTCCCTTCTAACCTGAGTTATTCTATAAATACCTAAWGTTTTAGACCTGTCTAGATATGATTACTTGGTATGATAACTACTTAGCAGAAACACRCTTGAAGTAAATAGTATTTTGGTTTAATAAAGAAATTTTTAGCTGACTTGCTGATATGATGTGATGTATTGATTTAATGTCTAATATTAAGATTTCACAAGACATTGTAACAGCTATTAGAAGAGCAGAATTCCCTTCAGGCAAAAAGGAATTTGCTCTAATACTTTACCTTTCAGGTGAAATCCTGACTTCATTTTCTTTACCAGTGGTATGAGGAAGTAAAATCCATGAAACAAGTCTTGCATATAATAATATGTGAAATTGCTTTGTTACTTAGACATGTTTACTGCCTCAAAAAAAATTATAGAAGAGTATCTTAACATATTTTAGCATTACTTAGACATATATCATTTTTTATGAATGATAAATAATCTTGCCTTTTAGAGTCATTTTACTGAAAAAGCATAATTTCTTAGTGATTCAGAATACAGCTTTGAACRTGTATTTGCTCTATTAATTTCAAGTTTGAACTTGTAGTATTTGTGTGAAATATTTCAGTTGTCAAGTGGAGACAGTGACACTAAAGAAACGTTGCAGAGGAGAAAAATAACTTACAAAAATAGTATTTATAGAAACATATATAAAAGGAAATGATGGAAAAGTCTTYGGTTACCACTGTGAAAAAAATATTTTATATAYAGGTGTATTCCCTAGAAGAGCATACCTGAAGTGTTCAGAAAATACACAAAATAGAGAGATTGAAAGGACACAAGAAAAGAGAGAAATACAGTTTCATTATGTAATAGTGAAGGCAATACTTAGTGAATAAATATTGTAAAATTATTATAGTGATTTCTCACTTGTTAAGATGTCAAATCTTGATTAAATTAGTATTATGTAATCAGTCTCCCAGATGTTTTTCTTCTAGACACTTGTAATGTGAAACTGATAGCAGAAGGAACTTCTAACWGTGTTGTAAAAATAGTTTCAGATCTTCAGTTCAACAATCTTTATCATCTAGAGAAAACTATCTTTTAAGGACAAGGATGTTCAGACCTATCAGCTACTCTGGTTTTCTACAAAGTAAAAAAAGAACAAAACACAAACAAACAAACAAAAAAAAACCCTTGCCACTCATACTCTGAATTAGCTCTAGATTATAAGAACTACTTATTCTTTGTTTATGGGTAAGGTGGAAGGGATTTCCCAGTGCTATTGTACCTCAGCTCTGCATCTAGAATAATGCTGATAGATTATTTGTTCTTTCTCTAGTAAGAAATAATGTTTTGGCTAGRTTTGGATCTTCAGATTTTTGGACTAATATCTGGTGAATCCAGCTTCACCACTGTGCTCACAAAGGATGAACAAAATGCAGAAGCTGCAGGAATTCAGACAGAGGTTGGTAGGGTTATTTTCACTCACATTAAACATATTCCATTTTTATACTTCATTTTTCTCAAGTATGGAAATAATTGGAGCTGCAGAAATAATCATCTCTCCTGAGTAAACATACATCATTTCTGCATATGGCTTTCTCCTCTCTTTTATCAAAATAGCTTGACATAGGAACATGTTTTCAACAGTACATTACATMAAATATTTAAAGTAATTTTTTATAAATGGAATTTTAAAATCACTTAGTGTTTGGCGTAACATTCATTTCTTTGGCACGGATATTTTGTTTGATACTGAGAAAGATGTAAGTGTGCTAGATAGTACACTTTAGGAATTCTRAAGTAAATACAAATTTATTTTTATGCATATATGTACAAATAAAAATATCTGATTATCTGTAAATCTTATTATTAAAATAAATTAATTTCAGCTCCTAATTTAAGTTATTGATAGCCTGTCAATGGCATAATAAAAATTTGGCTAAGTTTTTCTGGTCATCATACTTTCATAAACAAGCAGGTGAAAACAAGTATTGTAATATTCTCTGTTGCAGTATAAGTTCATTGATCCATTTCCTGAATGCTTGATCTGACATGGCTAAGCAAATTCTCTCAGTTGCAATTTGAAATTAGAATTTTCTATGGGAAGTTTGACATGGGAGAAAATTCCATGATTTAATCTCATTGAAAGGGAATTTTTTGTTCCCATAACTAAGGGAGTGCAGCTGAACACTGTTTAATTTTGACTTTCTTAGCTATTGTGTCGCTCTTTGAATTCCACCAAAATATTCACAAACAGCAACCAAAACGATAACAAGAAATACCCCATTTAACTACTTTATGAACTAACTGAAGTAACTGAGGACTCGGATTAAAATAGGTAGTGGTACAGTTTGCCTCGTTCATCACTGAAAAGCAAAATGAATGGAAGGTAATTTACAAAGCAAAGAATGAAAAGTGTGATAATCTTGTAAGGTGGACTGACAATTCTGAAAGAACTGTTCYGTGGTGAAAATTGAGTTTGAATGCTAGRTACCATTTCTGAATAATAAAGGTGTATACCTTTACCCCTGAGTGATATTAGATGAGAGCTGAGTAACTGAATTATATATTATTTGCAAATAAATACTAATTTCTTGCACGAAGAATTAAAATACTCATAATTAAAAACATCTGTGTACATGTCTTCCAGTAGTTTTAATACTCTGCATCTATTGAATGATGATGAACTCTGTATTTTTTCTCCAAATGTGAATTACCTCCTTTGCTAGACATAGATGTTCCAAGAATCTTCCAATTTCTCAAAGACGGAATAAAGGTTATGCCACAGACTTTTTAGTGCAGGAATTTGATTTGAGAATATAAGTATCTGATTCCAGTGCATTTCAAGTAGGTTATAATAAAAACTAGAAATCTGCATTTACTTATGTATTTACACTGTGTATTTATGTGCAATAATATAAACTACTGTTTTTATTGAAGTGGGCCTATACAAAAAATTGTTGTGAGCCTGAGCAATCAAGAGTTAGTATTATTCCCCCCGAGACTGCCTGTGGCCCTTAAGGTCTTTTGTAACACTAGGATAGAACTGACATTGATCTTTTAGAAGCACAGGGTTTTTGTTCTTTCTTCTTCTTCTTCTTCTTCTTTTCTCCCTCACTATTTTTGCAGGAGTTGATCTGAGCCTATTTTTTCATTACAATTCCTGCTCTGGCAAATTTGACATCTCTCCAGAGTACATATTGTATGACAGCTACATGGAGTAGAATCAGTCCCTTACTTTTCAACATCTACTTGGCCTTGCTCTCTGTTTTGGGTGGATGACAAACTGAGAGCTACTTGCTTCCATGATGGACCCATTTGTGCTGTAGCCAGAAGCCCTGCCTGAGAAAAAAAAAAAGCTTCTAAAAAGCAAATGTTTTTGCCTTGGATCAACTCAAATGTTGGAGATTTAAGAGCCTTTTCTAAGGGTTGGTATGATTTATAATATAAATATGTGAGCTACCATATATGTTTTTCCCATATAATCTCCCAGGATCCTATCTAGCCAGTCATTAAGTAAGTATACTCTGGCATCAGAAAACTTTTGTGGCAAATACACCATACAGCTGGCTTMTTTAATATGTGAAGATGGAGCTTTCCACAGACATGGAGTTTATTTGTCATAGGACATCTTTAAAATAATTAGATGGCTCTATTTCAGTTAATKAATGAACGGTCATCCTCAATTACTATTGCAAAGGCCTCATATTTTCAGCTTTAAAACCTAAAGGATCCTTATTATAAGCAGATATCTGGCACTTGAAATTACACAGACTTAATTCATAAGATACCGTAAAARAATTGAAGGAGTTTTAGATACAAACTGGGCTATCATAAACTTCAGAATTACTGGATTTTATTCAAGCTTTGGATTGAATATTTGGATTGAATTCAAAATATCGAAGACAATATTTTTATTTTTTTCCAAGTCTGCAAATTTTAAACTTGGAAGGAATAATGCATAMTTATTCATAATAGTTTTATATTCTGCTTTTTGGATTTTCAGTCTCAAATAATTCAATTGGAGTAAACATTCATACAAAAAACTTGACACCCTTTTAGTCATCTTCTGTAAAAGGTTGGTGAACTGGGTCTCTTCTGTTTAATAAAAGAAGCTGGGAAGAGGGCTTTTGTAACTAAGATAATGAATTACTTTTGCTTTTCCTGACTAATTTTCTTTCTAAAATTCTCTGAATGTCATAGGAGGCTTTAAAAAGTACAGATATTAAAATACATAGTAGAGGTGAATTTTTAYGGTTGTCTGGTGGTATCAGTGGCAAGATTTTTACTGGGCTAAAGATGAACTTGGAGATTATTTGAATACTGAAAGTTAAATGCATAATTGCTGGACTGGTGGTCTAATCATCAACTCAGTCAAACTGGTTGAAGACTTGGAGTAAATCCTTTGTCTTGCCTTTTAGGTTTCTTATTTTGGAGACTCCACATCTCTTCATCAGAATTTTTGACAGATTCATGTGAAAATTGATAGTCTATTGAGAGCAACTAGCTCAGTATATAAAATATGGTAATAATCATTTCAGAATTATTCTCTTAAAATCCAGTTTATTGGCTTGTTTACATATTACTGTAGTAATTACAAGGAGTTACAGTTAAGGAGTAAAGTAAAATGAACACAGATGTAAAAATCRCTATCAATGAGATTTAGTCTTTACAATCTTGCCTCGGTCTTCATACATTTCAAAAGATGSTTAGAAGTTTTATATGCTATGTGTAGAAGAAGAGCTRTTTTTCAATTTCTTTGTCTAAAACACCCATYATTGAATTTTATAAGCAATAATTTGTAAATCTAAACACTGTTCTGGTCATAGTAATCATCTGTACCATTTCTTGGTCTCAAGACCATTTTTCAATAGGTTTGTCTGAACGACAAACTTTTTCTATAGAATTTAGTTAAAAGTACTTACACTTCTGTATTTATAAACTAGTTTATGTACCAAACAGTACAGATTATGTACCAACAGACACAAGCTGATACTGATTTTGGGAAGAATGTATTTTGGTTTTCAAGGGTTGGCCTCTCTCAATCTGTTACCTCTGTCTAGAACCAGACCTGTATAACATGAATTCTGATCCCTTCCAGATCTGTAGGTATTGTTGCCATGGGCTGGGTTCCTGTCAAGTCTCTGGCAGAAGTGTGTCTGGTTCAGTATGGGAAGGACTAGAGCGCTGGAAACCCACCATTGCAACATCCTGCTGTGTGCAAGTTGTGTTGCAACTGCTTTGAGTTGAGCACAATGAGACCTTTTCAGACCTGATGCACTTTAATTCAGCTGACTACTCTGCAGCCTTGACTATTCAAGTCAAAACTGTACGTCTAGTAAACATGTCTCAAAGACATAATCTCTGTTAATAATTATATCATAAGCACAGTCAGCAGAACTTAAAATTATAGCAAGTTACCTTGTTCAGGGCAAATAAAACTTTGGTCCCTGTGTCACCTTTCCTCCTCTTTTTAGTCACTATGTGAGTTGTGTAAAAGTGCAAGAAATACACGGGATGTCCGTCAATTCTGACAGGATAACTGAAGATCAGTAATAARCTCAAAGTGCTCCCTCTTTACCATAGTTTTAATGAAACATTTGTACAAAATTGAACTTTCAGTCAACARCCTGCATATGCATACTTCATCTTAAATATTGTTGTTTCCAGTGACACATTTGACTTCAGAAGAATCTTAATCTATTTGARGGTAATAATTTTCAAAACCAAACAAAAACTCCACAAAGGCCATTTTTATTTGAATACTGACACTTGTGCAAAGCTTTTTGGGGCCCTGGTATAATTTCAGCAAAATCAGAAATCTACCACTGTTAAATTTTCTATAAAGACACTAGTCTATCTTTCTTCCTTCTTCAAATGTCCCTAAAATACATGGGTAAGATACAGTGAGCTGAACTAGTAAGTGCCAGGGAGGAGACCTATGATAAGTGGTTTGGACCACCTATCAGGTGTGGACCAGAAAATCCTGAATCAATGTTAAGAGATTATCCACATACAAAATAAAACCCTTCCAGCAACTCATCTCTTCATTTCCAATACCATCATAGTGAGGAATGTAGCTTGCAAATGCTGTCTGTGTTGCTTTGTAGAACAGCCCTGAGGGCATGACCAAAGCTACACCAGCCATCTGTTTAAACTACTTTCTTATTGGAGCATTTTTGTCGTTGATTCTAAGTGATCACCCTAGTTCTGAGGGAAAAGGAAAGCCTGAGCAGTCCTGGTGCTTATGGAGCCTTTACCTGCATTGTAGATGAAATGTGCCACTTCATGCAGCTTTCAGCTACCCATCTGACTTTATACTGATGACCTCAAGGACAAAAAACCCTACACTTCATCCATTGTGCCTGTTGCAAGAGTGAATAGATTTTAAAGGCATCTTGAAGTCAGACTGAGCATGTACATGGTCTATATGAATACCAGCACAGAAAACAGTGAATTCAATGATCTCCCAGCTTAATTCTATTCCTATGCTCCTACAATGAAATATGATGTTAGATGCTGGAGCCGCAATAATTAAAGTGGATGCTGCTGCTTGCAGCCACTTTTCTCTTCTGATGATTTTTTTTCCTGAAGACTCATAATATATGTGATAAATACTAGCTGGCAATAACAACACCAAAACTAATCAAACATCATCATCCAGATAGATTTTTCCAGGAAGGTCAGTGCTGTAAGTCTTTTACTCAATCACTAGTGTTTAGTATAGTCTATCATGAATTAATGTTCTGAATAGTATCTTCATCATTCACAATTATTTTTGTATTTTAGCCTATAAAGCTGCACTTCTTCCAAAACAGAAAATAATCAAGTGCCTTACAGTTATGTAGAAACAAATTCAACATTTTAAAATAACATCAGGATTCAGCTAAGCAAGTTGCATTAGATTACATAGTAATAAAATGTACAGAATAGTCTTTATCAGTTGCTGCTAAAACGACATGGCAGATCTCCTTTGTCTCCTGTATCAGTATATTTTAACATTTGCATTAAAATCAACTCCCTATTCCACCCACACCCCTTAGCACTCCCTTACATACAATTCTGTCCTTAGAGGAAGATTAAGAAAACATATTACAGAAGTTAGTAAGGTTATTCAATGCATCCTTGGAAAAAGCTAAGATAATAAGCCAAGGCTCACTGTTCCTTTCACTAGGAATGCTTTCATTCTAATGAAGATAAACATGAATGTATTAATTAACTGAAATGTATTCTCTTTTTGGCTCTGAATAGTTACTTAATGAGATATTGTAGGAAGAGGAAGCAAAAAAATGGAAAAKATCAAAAGTCTTTAAAAAAAAAGGTCTTAAATAAAGTCTTTAAAAAGAAGTCTTAAAAATAAAGGTCTTAAATTCAAGTGTTACTTAATATATCAATTTTTTGTCCTACCTGCCATTTTCGCCATGACTAAAAACAAAAACATTTTCTAGCACCCCTGGATAAAAGTGTCCTAGGCAGCTGATTAAGTTTACATTYCACTGTGGAAAACAAGTCTAGATCTCCCCTCTGCGGTAGGAAAGTCAACATTATTAGAGTAGTAGCATATATTGATAAAATTGTGTTTTCCTGTGCAGAAACATATCTTGAGTTTGAACAGAGAAATAAAACGAGTTTTCTTTGCATCTCTAAATTTACCTGCAGCACAAATCTAGAAAGACTGATCTGAAACATTAAGATGAGGATTTAATCTGCTATTTTCAGAGTGGAAATCATCCTTTGTGATTATATTTGCAACAGTAACATGGCAGTTTTGGCTCCTGGTTTGTCCTTTATAGATCTGAAAGTAAATACACTCCTCTTTATATCATTACCTACAGCTAACAGAAGAAGCCCATGTTACTTACACACTTTCAGAAATAAATTACTTTGTATGATTTCTTATACAGAAAGAAATCTATAATCTCAGCACCATAGATTAACCTCAGCCTCAGCAATGAGGTCTTTATGTTAAAGTAGGACATCATGGGCTTATTTAGATATTCTATCAGGTTTGTTTAGACCAGAAAAATAAAGTAGGAATGAAAGAAACAGTTGAGCTTTGATGTAATTTCGAGTATTTTATGTTATTCTTTTAAGTGTTGAAGTATCATTTTATGAAAATAACTGAACTTGTACATAAACTTAAGTTATGTATGTAATAAATAGTTAACTTAGCATTCAGGTACTTATTTATTTATTTATTTACTACTATATACTTACATAATTAAAACATACAATGATAATGAAAATGAAAATTGTAATATAAACACTTTTGTTCATACACATTTGCAAGAATTTGAAAACTCACTGTTCTGAGTTGTGCTGCTAGCTAACAAATTAAACAGCAGAAACCTGCAAATACCACTAGGTCAAATTTCTTGTTAACTGTCCTTTCAGTAAAAGCTGCTGACTTTCTGATGTCTTCAGAGTTGTCAAAAGACATTATCACAAAGCAAGCTTAGTCTTTGTTACACTTTTTGTCTATAAAGAATCACAGAGGGAGTTTCATGCCTACTGCTTGAAAATAAAGCATGCAGCGATTGCAAACATTTATCTTATTCAAAGCTGTAATGGGATAAATAAAGGTTTTGTACACATGGAAGAAAGATGTAATCCACAGTATTCCCAGCAGATTGAATGTAAATTAAATTCTTTCCTAGCCTTGCACACCTCAATATTAATATTCCATTATTTTGGAAAACATACACACATATATACAAACATCAAGCACGCAGATGCAGTTAAATAGATATGTGGTAGAACACTGAAGCACAAGTAAATTTCCATGGAGCCAGAGTTGTTGATTTTACCCTAGAAAAAGCAAAATGATAAAGTCATAGCATACATACCAATATGCATGCATAGCATGTACATGAAAATGCAATCTTAAGGCATATTTTTTACTAACAATATTTCAGTTTTATAAAAATATTCTAATTACATACACTAAGGGCATTCTTACACACTGTCTGTACTCACTTATGGACACTGGATAGATCCAAATTATATGTCACTTACACAAGCCAATGGTAATGGAGACGCTCAAGATTTCATTGTTGAGCTTTTACAGCAATAATATACATTAAAAGAGCCCTATCTCATTCCACTGCTCTCCGCACCCTCCAGCAAACCGAGAGCACTGTGTCTGAATTTGCCTTGCATGGTCTCAGCCTAAACCCTGGGAGACCTCTGGATCTACAGCCCCTATTACATACATGTTCTAATGAATCCCATCAAGGAAACAAGCATTAGGGCCCTGACTATTTTKCTGCATAAAGCCTCTTTTCAGCAGTAACCTTAAAGAAAACAGCCTCTATGCTACAAGTGTGGACCTGACTGGAGAAGAGGGTCTTAGCAATCAACATTTGAGTTCTAAGGGTGTAGCATGTATAAAGACATGTTTGAAAACAATCCAAGTATGAAAACTGCTACTAAAAGACATAAAATATAAATGAGGAATGTTTAATAATCTTTTTCAGTTTAAAAGGGCCTACACAGAATTTAGTATTCAGCAACTCAAATATTAGAAGAAGGCAAAAAGTAAATATATTTGACTGTTTTGTCCTAGTAGAATAAGCAGTTTCAAAATGGGTCAAAACAATGTTTTGGAGGCCAAATATGAATCACAACAAATGTATACACTTCTCAGAGGAAACTGAAAAATGAAACACAGTAAGGCTTAAGGCTTACTGTTTCAGAAAAGATTTTGATCAATCCAAACTACTCTAAATTTGAAAAATAAGTCTATTCAAAATATTTCAAATGTGTAGATAAAATTAAATTGATAATAATTTCTGTAATTTTTGAGACTTCAAGGAGTTTCATAAGCTATAATAAATTAAGACAGCCATTCCATAATACCACAGGTATTATTAGGTACACTAAAAAAGTGTCCTTTTACACAGGAATTAAAGAGTATGCCTACAGTCACACAGTAAGTCAGATGCAACTGTTAATTAAAACCAAGTCTTCACAATCACAGTGTAGTGCTTTAATCAGTAGTCTGATCTTCTTAGATATAACAAATCACAGACACCGCTGCCACTGACTTACTTTTTAATTTAATAAAACTAAATTAATTAGTATGTGCTACTCATGGATGTCATCTATGGACACAGATTTGATATAGATGCTCCTAATATTCTTTCTTCCCTTTATATTTCATCTGTATGAATCACTGCCTGGGTAGATACCATCTGTCCTTTGTTCTCTGCTGCCAGAATGGGCCACTTCAGAATGAAAAGATCAGTGTCAGAATTTCCTGAACACCACAAATTCTGAGCCTATGGCAACACAGCTACTTAAACATTGGAATTAAATCACTTTTTAGACTTTGCACTATTCAGAACAGTTTGGGTTTAAGTCTTTCAATGTAAGATTCCTTTTCCAGAACTCCCATGTTTTTCTGGCTCTTTTTGAGCACCTTTTCAGCATGTTGACACAGGGGAATCACAGACCCTAGAATGTGAGGCAAGTATTTTAACTGTTCTCTCACAAGCACTGTACACAAAAGTAACATCTAACTGTATCTTCCAGCTAGGGTCCTGTTTACACATCAGAAAAAAACATTTTCCTCATGAGTTCAGGTTTGCACTGGGAGTTCATGAGTTGGTTATTTATCGTAATATTTTCAGAAACATGTATTTCCAGAAAGCCAATATATAAGCATGGATTTCTATTAGCAAGTGAGACATTGCTTTGCAAAGTGTAAATTCTTACCATTTACTATTGCAATTTCTGTCATTTTCAAATTCTAAGTATTTTTTCTCCATACCCTTCTTGTGAACAAAAGATTTAGCTATGTATTTYTGTAGTTTACCCCTTTGATATTTGTCTGTCCACAAAGAATCCAGACAAAAAAGTTTTTAGAGMAAGAAAAAATAAAGCAGTAGCAGATATCAAAGACTTAAAAGATCAGTGCAGGTGCTCTTAGTCAGGAAATCATGTATGTGTCCAACTGCATTAATATATATATTTTCAAGGCCAGAGCCTRGGAGAGAGATGTTAAATTGTTAGAGGATGGCTGCTCGCCACAGTTGCAGAGGATAACAACAGAAAAAGAGAGCAATCTAATCCAAGCTAGACAATGTACTAAATCAGGCTGTGAATTCCTTCTGGCAGGGACTTTTGCTCTGTACTCATCCAGTCAGATCATGAGTCCTCAACTATGGTTTGCAGAGGCTATGTCTGCAGTTACAGAAATGACTGACCGGCTCAAGTGGATGCCTCTCCCTTTCACCCAGCTGGGTCACTGGCCTGTGACAACTATCTTGCTCTTTCCTCCAAAACCCAAGTAAGAAATTGTGCAGCCGAGGGATCATCTATTTTAGTACCTGTTTCAATCTCAAGATACTTCTCCCCAGCACTTCTCAGCAGCCCTTACTCCATCGCAGACCACAGGGGCCACCAGGCCAGGTCTGCTTACGCACCCAGGGCTGCAGCATCGCTGGAGCCCTTCCAGTGAGGAGGGGCGCGAACCGAGCGCCCAGCTGACAGCCACGGCGCTGTCAAGGCTCTCCCTGAGGAAAGGTTTCGGCAGCTAGCCCTGCCCTGGCCCAAGMCCTGCCCCGGCGGGGCGCCCCTGCCTGAGGCCCGCCCCGCCTCGCCTCGCCCTCCTGCACGGACCCGCCCGCAGAAGGGGCTGCCTCAGCCGTGCCCGAAGGATGCGCGGGGCGGGTGAAAAGTGAGCGGCCGTTAGGCGCGCGAGAGCGCTCGGCAACCGCCGCCGCCGCAGCCGGGCGGCGGGGGGGGGAGGGACAGCGAAGGCAGCGCGCGCACCTGCCGCGCGGGGGAAGCGGCAGCGCGCGCCGCCCTCTCCCCCCGCCCCCRCTCGCTGTAGAGCGGGGCGGGAGGGGAAAGCAGCGCCCGCACCCGCCGCCGAGGGCAAGGGGAAGCGAGGTCCCTCGAGCCGCCAGGCGCGCGCGCCGGCTGCCGCGCGCGGCCCCGACTGCTCCGCACGCCGGGGGGCTCCGGGCGGGGCCGGCGAG
>NW_028185228.1:1166513-1184779 GCF_003343005.1 Rhea americana | reverse complement strand
CCCCTCGGCCGCCCCGCGGGCAGGCTGCGCAGGGCGGCGACGGGCTCGGCGGCCGGCCAGCCTCGCTGCTCGGTGTGGGGTGGCGAGAGGCCGGTGCCGCTTCGCTCGGCGGCCGCGGCGCGGTTACCTCCCCGCGCGGCTGCTGGGGAGGGCGGCTGTAGAAAGCGCCCGCGGAGGCGGGAGGCGCCGCCTCGGGCAGCAGTTCGCGGCCGGGGCGCCCCCTGCTCGGTTTTCCCGTGGGGCCGCTGCTGGCAGAGCTAGAGCGGCGGCGGCAGGGGCCGGGCGGTGAAGATGGCGACCCCAGGGATGAGCTGGCAGCAGCAGCAGCACAGCTACGGCGGCAGCTCCGCGCCCGGCGCGGGAAAATTCGCCTCGGCCTCCGCGCAGGCAGGACTGGGCGCCGAGCACAGCCCGGACCTGCATTTCAAAATGAGCAAGAAAATTGCCCAGCTCACGAAGGTAAGAGAGCACCCTGCCCTGGCGGCCTCCGAGGAGGCTGGAGGCTAGCCGGATCCCCGCTTCACTCCYTGCTCCTTTGGTTCTCCCACACGTGAAAGGGAGGCACGATGCTTTTTGTTTCCTTTTTTTTCACACGACAAAATGAATCTTGCTTAAGAAGAGTTGTCTCGGGGGATTGATTTTATTTATTTGTTTATTTTAAGTCCAAGAGGACGTCTGCTCTTCAGCGGGTGAGGTCTGGCAGGTTTGTGCCCTAAAGGCCGTCTCTGCAATGGCTTCTTTGCCCGGTTTCGCAGAGCTACCTCAGTCACCCAGGGGGAATCGCAGCACATCCTTTACYGGTCTCGTAGTAAAAAGCTCAGGCAGACGTGAAAACCTGGAAAAGAGAGTGTCAGAAGGGAGAGATGAAATGTTCACAGAAAGTGCTGTAGTATCACTTCCTAGTTAGGGAAGTTATGCCTGGATTCAGTTCTTCATAGAGAAGAATCTGAATATAYGGGATATGATCCCTTATTGATAGGCTGATAGTTGCTATTTATTTTATGAAAACTATAGTTTTTCTTCTAGTTCTTTAATAAGCCATTTTGGAGTTTTTTTAAAAATAGAAAAATTCAAGTGATGCTTCCTGTTATTRAAGAGAGATTTTGTTTTGTTTTTCCTTAAGGTGTTTGGTAATGTCTTAAATGCCTTAGATGGTGAGGGTGTAGTGCGAGAATACCTTTGGCCTTGTCATGCTGATTTAACAGTTCTCATGATGTCATTTCTGATATAGAAAACATTATCGACTCTTTGTTAAAAGCTGTGTCAGATTACCATGCATTTAAAGAACATATTGTCAAGGCTAGTAGGCCGTGTGTTTCAGACATGATGGTAGCTATCACTTGCTTAATCAGAATAACTAAAAAAGAAAAAATGTTTTGCTACTGTAATGTCTCTTGTTTGATGCTCAAACCATATACGACTAGTTTTGTTTAGGAATCTTTAATTCCTAGTGAGGTTAATGTTCGTTAAAGGGAAAACAGAAAAAAATATTTTTTATCAAGAATTAATATAGCTAAAACATTTTAAAGGCAATTTAAAAGCCCTCAGAGATGAACTGCTGGCCTTCTTCAAATGTTTGCTAAAATGGATGAAGGTGACATTTCATTGGAAGTAAGAATGAAGAGAATGAAAGCTGGTAGCAGTTTCATATTGCAGACATAGTCTGTATTTATGCACARCTGAAGCAGAGCTGATTGATTAAATAACAGTATTTATCATAGAACACAGTGTGTAACCTCTGTTCGAAAACTGATGACTTCAGCAAACAGAGAAGTTTTTGTCTTGTTTTTTGATTCAGAATTTGATTTCTTCATAGTTAACTTCGTCTGATTTAATCTTGTTTTTTCCTTATGAAATTTCAGTTCAGCTGAAGAATCACTTTGGTTTAACTTCCTATCCATGCACGTTCTAGATTAAAGTTTTAAAGATATTTATGCAGATTTGTGCTCCCTAAAAGGTGCAAAAAGCACATATATTTTAGATTTACCTCAGGGACTAGTAGATGTGCAAGATAATACTTTCAGAGGCTAATTACAGCTTGTTTGTCCTTTGGTCTATTTCCCTCTCTCCAGAATCTTACCCGGTAGTTACTAAGTTTACTTAGTATTACTAAGTAATAGTTGAGCTCAGAAAGGGTGCCGCATTTGTGCGGTGAAATTGTATGTATTTACYGATGAGTTCCACATCACTGGACATTTGTCCTGTGTTTTTTTGCATTGCTACATATCAGAGATCTTCAGATGGATATGGGTTAAATTTCGCACATAATGTTGGAATATTTTGAACTTCTGTATTGAAAGATATGAGAAGAATAAAAGTAAATTCTGTATTTTTTCATGAACTAGTTTATGCTTTATGGTAGTGAAAATTCTGAAAARCTGTGTGCGTGTCTGTTCTTCAAAGGATTTCAAAACATTTTGCAGAGAAAAGCTAAGAATAGTTTTCAGATTGTATATTTTAAATAWCTGTAAGATAGTTGAGGTTTTACTAGGATTTTACACTTGTATTGGATTTTGAAGGATTGGAATCTTGCATTTGTTTCCYAGTGACTTGCAGGTTCTGGTGATATCTTACCTTGTGTGTGTGTTCTGATTTCTTTTCTCAAGCATTGAGTTTTAGGCAGAAAGCTTGAAAACTTAACTGAGCTTTGTGGTGATCTGAAGTTTTAGACTGAAAAGCAGGTTTTTTTTACAATTGAAACAGCTTGTATAATAAAAATACTTATCTTGCATCTATGGCAACAATAAAGTTATTTTTATCTTAATGCAATAGAATAAGATATTAAAGATTGATTTCATTGAGMCAGAGGTGCAAATCTTGACATTTTTGTAGTTGGAGGGTGTGGGCCTGTTCGTTTTGACCTTTCAGAAAAGGATTTGTTGTTGTTAAGTATAGAAACTTCTTTGGGATAGTCTAATCTGAACTTTCTAACCTGCTCTAGAATCTGAAGTCTTATTTTATAGATGGCTGAATAAATTATTTTTGAGATGACTCAAGATACAGAGAAAAAAGGAAATATGATACTCTAGCTTCTTAGTAATAGTTAACTTTAAAAGAACTAACTTAACTTATTTCCCAAAAGCTTGTAAAGGTATTTAACTTGAACAACTGATGCAAAGTAGATAATAGAGTATTCCTGTGAAAATATTTGACCCAAATCCTGCTGATCTGTGTGTAGATCTCCTCTTGAACATTCTAAGAACTTCTTACCTGGGTGTACTTCTCAAATTGTGTTTTTTCATATAAAACACTTCCTTTTGTCTTCCAACTTTTCTTTAAGGTTGTTGTATTAAGTTGAAGTTAGGTACTTTATCAAAGCTTACGCCTTCTGACAAAAGCAATGTGACTGAGTAGCTTTTTTTTTCCTATCTTTGTACAGTTTGTATCATGAGTCATGAATAGCAGCAGCAGAAAATGTTTTCCTCTGGAAAACATCCAGGAGATACAGGTAACTTATGAAGTAACTGTAAAATTCTGAAATTAGGATTCCTTTATCATGTTTTCAAGTTACTGCAAGAGAATCTGATTCAGTCAAAACAATATAGGAACACAAGAAAAGCGGAGACATTATTAGTGGCTTAATCAATAATTCAGAACAAGTCAAATAAGAAGTYCATTTCACTAAACACAGTATTTCAGAAGTGCTTAATTACAGTTCATTTTTCTGTTATATTGAAAAAAAATGACTGACTTGATTCAACTTTAATATGCTTAATTTGCAAGGGGAAGTACGGCAAGTCAACAGTTAGAAATACAGCATTTAGAACTGAAGTGATGCTCCATGTAATGTTGAAAGATTGCGGTAAATTGTAGCTGAAGCAATTTCAGGTCTTCCGCTTTAGTATAAGCTCCTTATTTTCAGGCATTTCAAAAGATCTGTGTGCCAGTTTGGGGATGAAGTAGCATCTGACATCAAGATTAAAGCCAACAAAAAAAATAAGCTGTGGTTATGAGATTGCATGTATGTGTTTGTATTACTGCATGCTGGAGTGCTAATGTAGTGTTGAATTATGCCTACTGCAGATGAAAATGTGCATATATATTTAATTAAGACAACTGGAATAGAAAACAAAAGCAGATTGCTACTATGTGTATATCCATGGAGAGGAATGGGATTTGCTCTTAGAGTTACCAGAAGAGTACAAGTATAAATTATTTTTTGACATATCCTCTTTATGCTACTGACTGCAGCTTGAGCATGTGATTGAGAAATTCATACTCTAAATGTATCTCAAGTTTGTTGTGCAGACTTTGTGACATCAACATAGACTTTTGTGGAAGAACTACATGATCCACACCAGGATTGTACTCTGAGAACTTTGACTGGCTGCAAGATACTAATTGCAGACATGATACATTACCTTGAAGCGAAGTCTGTAAGGGCCGTAGGGTAGATACATGCATTAAAGTGATTGAATCTATTAGAATGATCTATTACATAAAAAGAGGAAAAATTCTCTCTAAAACGCTGGTGATGTTTTCCCTTAATACTGCACTTAGTGGTTTCCTTTCTGTCTTCCTGGCTTTGAGAGAAGTTCATGGAGAACAAACTTCAGTGTAGTAATTAGCACAGTGAGCTGCCTTTGGGCTGTAGCAAGTAAATTTATTTTAAAGAATAAATAGCAAGTTTGATCATCTTTGTGCTTACTCTTCTTATTATGTGGACTTTTTTGCTGGGCTAGTTAAAGCTATCACAGAATGCAATTGTTATTCTTAACAAAATGTTGTATTTCTGTTCAACCTCATCAGTTTTTGTTTGGAAGTATTCTGCCTCAAAATGGCTCAACTACCTGCAGAAGGTTCATTGTATATAAGGTTATTAGAGAATTTAAAAGAAGAGCCCTTAAAAAGAGGGAAGAAAATAGAATCTAAAGAACCGTTAGAAGTGTTTTCACATTAGATATCATCCTGTGGTATTTGATGCCATTAACAGTTCTGGAAAAAGTTCTGGTTTTTTAATTTTATTTATTTTAAATTACGTGATTACTTGAATGTGTATTAACATTGGCAGTAGGCTGGTAGTTGCTTACACTTCTAAGATGCCATGAAAAGGACTGAAATTTCACAGACGTTGTGATTTGAGTTCATATTGGAATGTCAAAATTTTTGCATGTGTCTGTGAGTGGTAAGATAGGAATAAATGCTATGTTTTGTAACCACTTYAGAAATAGTGGTTTTCCAGAATTCGACTGAAAATGTAGTATTATATATTGAATTTATTATAAAAACATTTCTTTAGAAACATTTAATTGTGGTTTGATGTTGGTTATTCTGAAGATGGCTGAAGTAAGTTCTCTAACAAGAGAGACACTGAAGGGAGGAGCTGAAAATTTTAGAGATGGTGTTTCTGAAGCAGACTTCTTAAGTTACTTCTTTTTAATCATGCTAGTATATTCTTTTTAGCTCCCCTTATGACTATTTGTCTCCATTTAGTTTTAAGTTGTTGGCTGTGTGCGCTTTTACAGATTTCTCTTACAGAGATCATTCAGTTTGATGCCACTGAATATGCCACCACTTTCTSAAAGAGCTGTAGGTAATAGAGCTTGAACCTTGCATATGTTTAAGATCTCATCGAGTTCATACTGTATATCACAGAAGCAGTTTCAAAATACTTTTGTGTACCAATGAATTCAGCAATAATGAATAAAAACTTAAGTACTTTTTAAAAAGTACTAGTTTATGGACTTCAATTGCTGTAGAGATAGTTAATTAGGATGTTCTCAGAGATCTTAAAGAGTTTGTGTTTGAGATTTATTTGATACCAGAAGAGCCTCAATACCTGCTTTGATGTGTGATAATAGAAACTTGGATTCCATCATTTCATGTATTGAAAGGTCATGAAAGATGTTAGAAAACATGCTTAAAGAACACATTTGCACCTACTGAAAGTAAATGTCTACCATTAGGATAGTAGGTTTAAAAATAAGCACTAAGAGCAAATGATAGACAGGCAAACTTACCTCTATTTTTTTTCCCCAGAAGATAGTTTTTCTGTATTCTTTTCTTGTATATAAAAATATAAGCTTTTATAGTTAACTAATATAAGAGTTTTGATGCAAAAGATAGTTTGAATACGTTGTTTAATGTTTTTAATGTTGCTTATACCCTCTCAAAATGAGTCTTAAAAATTGTTCTTTGATTGCAACCTAGAGATATTGTGAATTCACAAAATGTATTTGAGTGTGAGTTTTTGATCAGAAAAGTTTTGGAGAGAGTTTGGGTTAGATTAGGTCTTTATTTGGCAGCAGTTAGGCTTAGCAAGGGATACTCACTAAAAAAGGAGCTTTCTGTAGAAATGATGATATAATGACAAAGATAGAACTGAGAAAAGGTGTAATGTCTTTAATACCATTTGGTATCGTTGAAAAAATAAGTTGAGCTTTTGGATTCACAAACCCTTCTTCAGGCTTCAAATAAAAGCAGCAATTGCTAGCTTTATCTAAGTAGCTGCTGGCTGAAGTACTTAGAATTGATGTAGAGCAGCTGTTTCTTCTAACTTAGACCTGAAGAAGGGTTTTCTTGCCTCCTGTATTTTGTAGGACAAAAACTATAGGATTCTAAGTTCTAGACTGATGGTATTTGTGCTTCTCTCACTTTTTTAGCGTGAATGATGGAGTTCATATCATCTGCTAGCAGAATGGAGACAATGAAATGCAAAAGTTTGTGTGTTTTTTCTTTTTTTCTGGTTGTTTTACTGTTAACAGGATTTATGTACAGAGTAGAGAAGAACTGGTCACCTTCCAAAAAGCATAAGTACTCTCCCGCTCTGAAACRGGAGTGGAAGAATGAAAATATATTTGACAATCCTGATGTAAAGTCTGATGACTCTTACTTAATGCCAGTCAGGAAGCTGAAAATAAATTAGTTATTCTGATACTTTGAAGACCTCAGGACTATGTATCCCTGAAATGCTTCTTCCATCCTTTATCATTGCGTACCTATCAAGTGAGACTGCAGGTGTGTAGACCTGATACAGGTATGTTTCAAAGCTCAGTGTTGAATTAGGTCAGTGACTTTACAGCCTTTTGTCACCAGGTGTCAAGAAGAAAGAGAGAAGTCGGACAAGAATCAGTGGTAGAARGGGTGGGGGTGGAAAAGACTGCAGATGAAATTCCTTTCCTCTCTGCCTGCATAGTCTTAATAGCTGACCACTGAGTCTGAGTTCTTCTGAGATGACTGACACCATAATATTCTAAGGATTTTTTTTTATGTGTGTAATTGAATGTATGTTGTTGAAAYACTGTCTGATCACACATTCGCATAACCTAATGGTCTAAAATACTTCCTTAGTATGCCCATAGTGTCACTAGGATAGTAAAATGTGAAAACAAAGCTACAGAAAAGAATCAAAATGAAGAGACAAGTTTAGAAACAGGGTGAATAATACACTACATGTTGCTGTATCCTTATTCTTGTTTATTGGTAAAGTTAGATAATGTAGAATTATGAGGAGTTGAAAAACTGTTAATGTTAAGGCTCATAGATACTTCAGCTGTTACATCTGATAAATCAGTATCTTAAAGAAAACTAATAGACTAGTTATTTTAGGATTTATAGTAAAAAAAATAAATGTTGTGAAGTTTAAAATCTGTTAATCTTTCACAGGATTTCTATCATCATATGGAAAAAAGCAGCTAAAGCTTAAGAAATGCTGGAAGTTTAGTTTGATCTTTTTAGAGCTTCTAGATAAGTACTGCATTATAAAAGAAGGCTTTTGCTATTATTGTCTGGTTTAGATAAAATCAAGAAACTTCCAGTTGACAGTTTAAAAATATAATGTTGAAGCACTTTGCTCCAAATGCAAATATTCTAAGTAGGAGATTCTTTTACATAATTTTTGTCAGAAAAATTAATGAGAAAACCCTATATAATTGTGTAGGGTATTCATATAGTCATTTGTTCAAACACTTATAAATTGTCATGTACAAAGAACTTTGCAAAGTTCTTAATAAATCAGAAGTTCTTGTAGGATTCAGTCTTAAAAATGTGTAGGCAGAAGTTGATCTTTTTGTGTTTGTTTCCCACTATGAAAGTGGAAGGAAGTTGCTTTAAAGTGATGAATCTTTCAATCTCACCTTATACCACTTCTTCAGGAAAAAGTCAAATTGCAATTTAATCTTAAGGTGGTTTCGTACTTTCTTCAAATATTGTAAAACTATATTAAATAACCATGGCTGTAAGGCACTGTTCATATTCAAGTATTTCTGTATTGTCCTAAAACCTTAGTGGTGTCATACTTCAATTTTGTAAATGTCATAAAATACAAACTAGGATACGTGTGTTAGATGCAGGCCACATAAACATTATTTACTATAAGCCATTGTATTGGGAACGTTGGCTGCTTCTAGTCATAGCAATTCCTTTAGTATCTCATTCTCCAAACTCAGGCTTTGGCTTTAGTTAGAATAGCAGTTTTGTCAGTGATACTGCTGTTCCCCTCCTCCCCTTGAATTCTCTTTTGTGCAGCTACATTGAAAACTTTACTTCCTGTTAGCTGTGGAGGCAGGATTACCTTAAATAATTCATGAAGCATTTTTTAATGTTTACTGTCATGCTACTGAATAAATCCAGCAATTTTCTACATAATGGTATGAAATCACAAGCAGATGTGTGTGTCCCTTGGCTGATTCAAGTATGGTAGTAGTAAGCCAAGTTTCTATGTATTTTTTTCTAATGACATCATAACAATAACCAGAGGCATTAGATTCCAAAAATAACTAAAGGAAAAAAAAATAGCCCAATACAAATCTATTCACCATCTTGTCCTACTTAATGCATGTTACCCTGGTTTTGTTGCCTTGGTCAAACTGTTTTAACTGAACATGGAATACTCTGAGGAAGAACAACSTTTTACTGAGGTTGTCACTTAGCTAGCTCAAAATGATAGCCTTTAAAACTAGATATAGTTAAAAAGTTCWTGCAGCCCTACTTGCTAAAAATGCTCGAGTGAAAGTTTTCCTTTCAGCTAAAATAAGGAATATGACGTGGCTATGAAAAATATTTAATGTCTTTTCTTTTTTTTYCCCTAAAAATGACTGGAAAAATAACTTTCTAGAGGGCTAACCCATAATGTTTTTGGAAAACAGGTGTGCTGTAAGCTGGAGATTGTAATTGAGCAATGTTTTTGCTCACAATGTGATTGAAAGCTACAGCTTTTATCAAAGAGTATGTCTTACTGCCTTCTCAGATATAGWATTTTGCAGTATGAATGCTGATATGTTTGGATAGCTTGTACTAAAATATATTTCAGTTAACTCCCATGAGCATCTCTGGCATTTTAAAATGTGACAAATTAAAATGCTGATAAATTATTTCTGTAATGAAGACTAATGAAAAAGAATTCAAATARTTTTTTTCTTTATATTTGTTCACTTTGTGTACATCACTTTGTGTAATATGAAATACAGGTTTCACATTTTTAAACATAGAATTTATTTATACTGGGTAGTAAGCTTTCTAGAATATATCTACAAATTAAAATTACACATATAAAATAATATATACTCACCTTGCAATTCTACTTCTGTCTTTCTCTCTAGCATAACCTATATTTTCAACCAGTTAATGTGAATCACTTTATTTTCAAATATATATATATATAAATATATATATAATATATATATATATATATTTATGTAAATGTGGCACCACTGAGTTCAAATAAAACTTCAGTTGAAGTTTTTTGAATCATCTTTTWGGTTGAATTGCTCTCTAGCTCTCCCATATTGTGTCTAACATTATAGCACAGGAGTGTAATGAAACTGTAAGTTAATATTATAAATATCAATCAACTCTTCAAAGCATATGGCTGTTTGCTTTATGCTGAGCTGAAAGTTGTTTATTTTTAAGTGCAAAAATACTGTAATTCTAAGAGAGRCTGGAATGACATGATCTATTTACTTGTTCTTCAAACTAGTCTTGGAAATTTGCATTTTGGGCTTTTCACTCTAATCCCAGTATTCTTGGGTTTATTAATTTATTTTCATGATCTGCGTCATACCTTSTAATGTGTACCCTTGCAATCTACAGTGTAGACAACCATTCATAGTATTGTGTATGAGTATGTTCTGCCTTACCTGCAAATACCTAATGCATAGGATTGTGCTTTCTCCRCTTGTTTCAGCAGGCATTGGTATTCTCTGTATCTTTGTACCGTCTGTACAAGCAAAAAGCTTGAAGCAAATTTTTCATCTGTTGATTTGCTTTRCTTTCAATAGCTGTGAGTTGATACTCCAGGAAAAACTACATTCCAAATCCTAGACTGTTTGGGGTGGGGAGAAAGGAAGAGACGGGATGTGTGTGTGTAATAGACTTTTTTTCTCTAATGGAAACTTTAGATTTTTTTTTTCTTATGTGATGACTGACAGTTTCAAAAGACTATCAGTATAGCAAAGTTGCAGATGGAGGGAAARGATGCATTAGAAAAGGTAGCATGAAGCCTTCCACGATAGAATATTGAAAAGGTTAAAGAATGTTCAAAAGCTATAGCAATTTTTTTATGTGCTTACATCACGTTTTGGTGAACATGATCCCTTAAATTGGGTAAGTGTGATCCCATATTACTAATTCTTGAGCTTCTTTTGTTTTCACTGCAGATTCTTACAGCAAAAGGAAGYATTTGTTTAAGGGTGCAGAAAGAAGTGGAGAGAACTTCTAGAAGACTTAAGAACTGGAATTGTATTTGACACTGCCTACTGATAGTGTTGGAACTATGTTTGTTCTTCCCTTTTGGATGTGTGTGTGYGTTTCCCTTCCTCCCCCCACAAAGCTTGAAAAATGAGTGAGGAACAGCATGTTTCTATCCATGGTGCTGAACATAGTGCAGCGCTGAGGTTTTAGCTTCATTGACACTGAGGTCAAAGGCAAATCTTTTTTCTTTCTTTCTCACCCCCTCCCCYACCTTTACATCCTATTACGCAAAGCAAGTTCTCTTTAGGGGCCTAACTTCGTGCTACTTTTATAAACTCAATTGCTCAAACCTTTTGTGCAGTCATTATGGAAAACTTTAATGTCAATTGCATTGTGCTCTATGAAGATACATGCAGAGAATTACTTAYCTGAAAATAAGTACCGTCACACTGGCTTCCTGAAAGACTGGCAAAGTGACAAAAGAAATGAAAGAACTTCCTGGAAAAAAAAAAGTCGTTTTTAATTTTCAGTTAGCAAATTAAGCAATGTTAGCAGATATTTTAATGAGCAGTAGCATTGGCAGAACTTTAAAGGACGTGTTCAAATTATATTTCCTAAAGCTGACTCAGGGAATATACAATACTCGCCAATTTCCTTGAGGATTGATGCTTGGTTTAAGTCAGTCCTGAAAGAGTTGTATTCTTGCTTTTTAAGAATTTTGAAGACTTGGAAACACAATTATCTTGTCATCAGATTTATCAGAGGTATATATGCTGTTTGTATGTATGCTGAATGTTGCTCTAAGTATCTTAGAATTCAGAAGCCCCTAAAATTCTCAAGAGAAAAGGAAATATTGTCTCTGCTACTAAAAAGCAGTTATTCTGATGGTTAATCCAAAACAGTGATACAGGTCTGTAAGATGACTATCTTTTTTGGCCCCTTTTCTCTCCAGTTAGATGTTGCAGCTTTTATTTTGGGAAGCTTTGAACTTTATAATATTACTCTGCTGAGAGTAAATACATTAGTTTGTATATGGAACAGTTCTTGTGAAGGTCATTGCTATAGTCTGTGTATGTGTGTGTGTTCTTTTTTGCTAGGTGCAGTCTAATRTTACCAGTTCAAACCAAAGTCGGTTGCTCTAATCTGAGAACTTTCCTGTGCATCCTTATTTTATAGAGTCTGAATACCCACAAGCAGATGCAATACAGGCATACTAGCATAGATTTCTCTGGAACCTGAAAGACTCCAATCAAATATGCAAATACTGAAGAAATCCGTAAGAAAACACAGCTCTATGACCAAAACACAATTTGAATAATCCTTTGTCCTGTACTGTTTTCCTTGCAGTGATTTTAAGATCTAAACGTAGAATACATGTTAAATGTACTCTAGATAGATGAGGAGCAGATAAATGAGTGGGTTTTTTATTTGTGGGGGGCAGGGAGGAGATTTGTTGTTGTTGTTGTTTCCTCTTACCAAGAGGCAGAATTGGGGAATTTGTGCATCTGTCACTAAATCTTTTGTTGTTGCAGTATACTTCCCAAGATTTAACTGTCCTAATAAATTGCCTAAAGCTTATTGTGCCACGGGTTCGTAATGGTTGCTTCTGACATAGCCTGATTGGTAGGTCTTAACATCCTAGAACCGAAAAGGGTTTTGATCTGGCATTGATGGCAATACTGCAATGCCTCTCTTAGTGTGAGGACACAGAGTTGCAGATGCCAGTATATGTTAATCTAGTCTGTAACAGAAGGATGTAGTTGATTTAAGTTGTGTGCAAAATAAGTACTTAAGCTAATCCTGTCCATTATAGGGTTATAGAARAGCAATTTCTACAGGCCTGTTTTTATTATAATGGAATTTAAGAGAGCTATCCTTTTTGATAGACTCCTCTGCTGTGAAAATAAGCATGCTTGATGTCATTTAATTAGACTTTTTAATTCAAGTCACTAATTTATTGCATGACAGCTCAGAAAGGTTAACTCATAGTCAATCTTTTTTTGTACTGTTGTGTTTACCTTTTGTAAATGGTGGCTTACCTGCTATCTGGAAGCCCCAGTAGGCTGTAGCAGATTTTGAAATAGATTAATTTCCTGGTGGATACACCTTCACCTCAGTTTATACCTTCCTAATGATTCTTTTCTAAATAAAACTGTATTTTCTTTGGACAGTAACACTTTGAACAGTAGCTTGTGTAGCTTATTCTTAGATAATTTTTGTCTAGTCATAGGTAACTAGGAATGGGAGGAGGCTGTAAATGCTATGCAGATTCCACCTCTCAACACTTCATCCATAGGATACAGAGTGGGTATGGCTTAGAGGGCTGTAATGTTGGCAGCTCATTTTGCATCCTGCATTCTGAAGTATAGTTTAGTAATACTAGGTGTGAATTTTTGGTGTAGGGAAGGTTAAAATTTCATAAGTAGCTTATATGGCTTCTTTTTTGCACTGATGTTCACAAAGCACTGGTACTTTAGTTTTCCATTTTCACGTAGCCTGAGAAACACAGAAGATCAAGTTTCTTTAGCTTGTTTTGATTCTTGGCATATTTTTTGTTGTTATTTGATTCTTTTTTTTTTTTGGTTTTTTTTTTGAAATGGAGTAGAAAGTAACTTATTTTCTGCAAAGGGATTTGTGTTTACTTAGTATACTGGTAATCAGTCTATTAGTTTCTGCTTATTTTTCAAATATCTCTCTTGAATTGGTCTTTTTTTTAATGATACACTGGTATCACTAATGATCCAGTTTAAATACATTTTAAGGAATTCTTCCATTCATTGTGTTCTAGTGTGTTTTGTGCCCTGGTTCTGTGATTGAAGAGTGTACAAAATATAGGATGTGTATTAGAAGCTTAATGAAAATCTTATGGCGAGCTAACAAGTGCAAACATTTTATGAAGTTTTTATCTGTAAAAGATATTTCTAAAATGTAAGCAGCTTGGTTAGTAAACAYTGAGCTTGATCATGTTTAATGTTTCTTATCATAAGCACTTTCATRGAAGAGAAACTATTGTTTTGGAAGCTGTATTGTACATAGTCTCTCTGAGCCTTAAACTCTAGGCAGAAAGTAGTTGAAGTCCTCTTTAAGAGCAGACTAGAACGAGGGTGAGTGGCTGCCAAAAATATAAGGTAGGTATCAAAATTTTTTGTCCTTCTCAGAAGCTTATCTGACTGTGCTAGGGGATGAGTAGTGTACTAATTGCTGGAGATTCTTATGTTACAGATATTAAAAATAAAGCTAAACAAAAATGCATAAAAGCCTTTTGCTAGCTGTATTTGAAATGGAGCTTAGCTTCTGGGAAACTTAAAATGAGACATTTGTCTTTGCACTTTGTCATATGCCAGTGTGTGTTCTGTATGTATATGCTAGATAGACAGTAAGGTACATAAGCCAGAAAACTGGCTTAACTGTTTGACTCGGCGGGTTATGATCAGCAGCACAAATCCCATCTGGAGACCAGTCACTAGTGGTGTAGCACGGGGGTCAATACTGGGCCGATACTGTTTAACTGTATCATTGATGACCTGGATGGTGGGACAGAGTGCACCCTTAGCACTTTGCAGACAATACAAAACTGGGAGGAGTSGCTGATATACTAGCATGTTGTGCTACTGTTTAGAGGGACCTTGACAAGCTGGAGAAATGGGCAGAGAGGAACCTCATCAAGTTCAACACAGGAAAGTGCAGAGTTCTGCACGTGGAGAGGAATAACCACAGGCACCAGCAGAGGCTGGGGGCTGAGCTGCTGGAGAGCAGCTCTGCATCGAAGGACCTGGATATCTTGGTGGACATGAGCCAGTAATATGCTATCACAGCAAAGAGAACCAACAGTACCCTGGGCTGCATTAGGAGGGGGCACTGTGAGCAGGTTGAGGAAGTGATCCTTCAGTTCTGCTCAGCACTGGTGAGACACACGGAGCTCTGTATCTAGTTCTGGGCTGCCCAGTACAAGAGAGACATGGACTTATAGGAGCAAGGGGCCATAAAGATGACTGAGAAATGCTCCAGTCTCTTATAGGAAGAGAGACTGAAAGAGCTGGGACTCTTCAGCCTGGAGAAGAGAAGACTCGGTGGAAAGAATCATAACAATGTCTATTAATACCAAAAGGGAGAGCATTTCTTTGTCCTTTTTTCACCTGGGCCCCTCAACATACAAACATAATATGGCTTCTTAGAGGGAGGTCTTCAGATTTAGCAATTGATTTTCCAACTGAAGGTTTTTCAGAGTTGTCTCTTGATTACAATTTTTAAAAAGTTCACCTCAAAAATGCAACTTCAAAGAGTATTTGAGGTAAATGTCTTGTGGTATTCAGTGTCTTACTAATAACAATGCATGTAGAGGAATGAAACGTTACAGTGTAATCGGCAGTCCACTCTTAGAAATGCATTTGAAAGAATGTAGTCAGTAGTTGTGGACTGCTTCTCTGAAATACTGTTAAATTCTCCAAAGTTATTTTCCCATACTGTGTTTGTAAGGTATTAAGCAACAGAAATCTGTGTAGTAAAAACAGGCTTCTTCTGGATTTGAAAGTAGTTGATTTTATTTGTTAGGTCTTAATAATTGACCACTAATAATTGACTGCTRATAGGTCAATAAATTATAAATGAGTAAATATAACTGGCTTCTCCTTATTTAGTTAACAGATGGAACACCAAGGGGAAGAAATGAATCCAATATCCATTGTAACGAAGAGTGTGACTCTTCATCTCTATGGTATATGATACATTTGTCTTTTAGTACTATATAAAATCAATTCATAACYTTGGAAGATTTTTGATGGTCTTCTGTTAATGTAGATTTAAATTTTTTGCTTGCTTCCCACTGTATAGGTGGGATAAGTCTCCCTGATGAAGGGGAGGGATGGGAGGAGGAGTAGATGAATTATCCAGATTAACAACTGGCTGCRCTGCTGGTGTTTTCAACAGGGTTTAGGGTTTCTATGATCATGGGATATTGTTTGAAGATCAATGACTGGTGGGGAGAGATGGGATCCAGCTCACTAAGTGAGGCATGTTTGTCTTTGCCAACAGGTTGGCCAGCCTGGTAAAGAGGGCTTTGTATCCGTACTACATGATACTTGATGGGAATGGTCCATGTTGCAACTTTTATATCTGTACCAACTGCTACTTGGTGAGAATAGTCTAGTGCGGTAACTTTTTAGTGCCTAGAACTACCGCTGTGTTAAGCAGGATACAAATAAGTAACTAACAAGGTCGTGGAAATCTGTGAGAAAGAACAGCAGTTGGTCACATATAGATTCTGTGGCTTCCAGCCACAGAATCACCATGAGAAGCAGTCAACATGAAGGTCAGAAGCTGAAGAGTAGTGAAATAGCGACCCCCAAAGTCAAATGTGGCTCCCGAAATAAGTCTGCACGCATGCACAGKATCATAGCCCAGTTATGCAACCGGGGCGGAGTTGGGCTAGACTCCCTGCACTTGTTGGCCCCAGGTGCCGGGACTCCCGCCTACTGCAAGTAATCATAAATGCCGGAGTTTTCCGAAGGAGGGAGGGGCTGCTACACAACAGAGGACCACGTTGCCTCCTTGGGGACACCCGAAAAGATTGTGCCTGCCCACTCTCTCTCTCACCATGCAGACGAGCGGGACAAGCATTGAGGTGGTCCTTCTCGAGATTAGCGTCGGGTCAGTCTGTTTGTAAGTATCTACTAATAAACTGCTTGCTACTGAAGAGTGTTTGTGTGTGTCTGTGTGTGTGTGTCTGTGTGTGAGTTTGTGCTGGCTTGCCAAACCGGATGTTTGGGCCCCGGGAATCTAACTAGAACAGGCTTTAAACTAGGTAGGATGGAGAAGGGGAAAGTTATAGAGAGAGGGTAGTCAATAAAACACGACTCAAGGTGGGAAGCCTCCAGTGGGTGCATGCAGCTGGGGATGTGCATATGAGACATGGCTGTGGAGGACCCTCTTGCACTCTTCCTGGGAAACCTGCATGGATGACCACCTCTCTGAAATGGCTGTACGCCAACTCATGCAGCATGGGGAACAAACAGGAGGAGCTGGAGATCTGTGTGCGGTCGCAGGGCCATGATCTCATTGCAATCACAGAGACGTAATAGGATAGCTCACATGACTGGAATGCTGCCATGGATGGATATGTGCTTTTTAGGAAAGACAGGCCAGGGAGGCGAGGTGGCGGAGTTGCTTTTTATGTGAGAGAGCAACTGGAATGTATCGAGCTCTGCCTAGGGGTGGAGGAGGAGCAAGTCGAGAGCTTACGGGTAAGGATTAAGGGCAGGCAAATATGAGTGATACTTGTGGATATTTACCACAGACCACTTGATCACGAAGGCCTTCTACAGACAGCTGGAGGTAGCCTCATGGTCACAGGCCCTGGTTCCCATGGGGGACTTCAACCACCCTGACATCTGCTGGAAGGACTACACAGCTAGGCACAAACAGTCCAGGAGGCTCCTGCAGTGCATTGGTGGTCACTTCTTGACACAGGTGGTGGAGGAGCCTACGAGGAAGGGTGTCCTGCTGGACCTTGTCCTTAGCAACAGAGAGGGACTGGTTAGAGATGTGAAGGTTGGGGGCAGCCTTGGCTGCAGTGATCATGAGATGRTGGAGTTCAGGATTCTGCGGAGAGGAAGGAAGGCAATAAGCAGGATTGCAACCCTGGACTTCAGGAGAGTGGACTTTGGGCTCTTCAGAGACCTGCTTGGAGGAGTCCCATGGGTTAAGGCCCTAGAAGGAAGGTGGGTCCAGGAGAGGTGGCTAGTATTCAAGCATCACTTCCTCCAAGCTCAAGAGCGGTGCATCCCTATGAGTGAGGAGTGCAGGAAAAGGGGCAGGAGACCTGCATGGATGAGCAAGGAGCTCCTGGCAAAACTCCAACAGAAGAGGAAGGTACACAGAATGTGGAAAAGGGCACAGRCCACTTGGAAGGAATGTAGGAACACTGTAAGAGTATGTGKGGATGCGATGAGGAAGGCTAAGGCCCATTTGGAATTAAGTATGATAAGAGATGTCAAGGACAACAAGAAGGGCTTCTTCAAATACATCAGCAGCAAGAGCAAGAATGGGRAAAATRTGGGCCTGCTACTGAATGGGGAAGGGGCACTGGTGATGAAGGCTACAGCGAAGGCAGAATTACTGAATGTGTTCTTTGCTTCAGTCTTCACTGCAAAGGGCAGCCCTCAGGAATCACAGAGCCTGGAGACAAGGGAGAAAGTCTGGAGACAGGAAGACTTTTCTTTGGTCTGGATTGGGTTAGAGATCTTCTGGGAAAACTTGACATCCGTAAATCCGACGAGTAGTGAGGGAACCGGTGGAAGTCATTGCTAGGCCRCTCTCCATCATCTTTAGAGGGTCCTGGAGAACTGGAGAGCAGCCTGAGGACTGGAAGAAAGCCAGTGTCACTCCAGTCTTCAAGAAGGGCAAGAAGGAGGACCCAGGGAACTATAGGCCAGCCTGCCTCACCTCCATCCCTGGAAAGGTGAYGGAGCAGCTCATCCTGGAGCTCCATATCTTTCATCTATATCTCCAGACATATGGATGAAAAGAAGGTGGTCAGGAGTAGTCAGCATCGATTCACCAAGGGGAAATCCTGCTTAACCAACCTGAGAGCCTTCTCTGATGGAATGACTGGCTGGGTAGGTGAGGGGAGAGCAGTGGAC
>NW_028185228.1:1056101-1165443 GCF_003343005.1 Rhea americana | reverse complement strand
CCATGTGCTCTAGGTGACCGTGTTTGAGCAGGGAGGTTGGACTAGATGATCTCCAGAGGTCCCTTCCAACTTTACTGATTCTGTTATTCTGTAACTCTGAGGTGTGACTTGTCTCTGGAAAAGCCATGTCATTTGTTTTTCTGTAAATCTATTTTCTTCTTGTGTCTAGTAACTCAATATTTATTTGCTAGACCCATCAATAGGAAGTACAAGTTAGGCTTGTTGGTTTGTCTGTTCCCAGTCATTAATAGGTGATGCATCAGCAGTTGCTTGCTTGTCCTGTAGATTTGTTGTAGTTCATGTTACAGGTGTGCAGCACTAACTAATAAAATCTGGTAGATATAGCACCAGTACTCACTGACAGCAGCAGTTAAACTGGGAATTTTGTGTTCTGGTATGGGTGTCTACATATTAAGTCTAAAAACTAAGGTTTACTGGAGACATAAGATTGATGTTTGTGTATGAAATGTAATAACTGTTTTTTCAAAAGTGTCAGTCCTGTTTTCATATAAATTTAAAGAGAATAAACTGCATACATTTTTGTATTTGTGKTTGTATTTCTGTGCTATAAAATATATTTGGCACCTAATAACGTGAATTATACATTTTTAATCAGAAAGACATTCTGTCATCACAAAATTGGTAGCAGGAGCAGATGACCCAGCTACAGTCAATCATGCAAGAGTGTAACATCTGGTTTGGAGTCAAAATTTTTTCTCAGCCAAATAGCTGAAAGACTTTTGTTTGACTAAAAACAGTGTTGAACACTGATTGTTGTTTGTATTCCATATGTCGCAAGACATCAAAGCTAATGCTGCAACAGACTTTTATTGTCACATACAATATCACTAAACATTCTAGTACTCAGTTATTGGCATTAAGAAAGTCATTGTTACTTTTTATTCTGTTGTAGTTCTTCGGAGCTAGACACTGTATTGCAATAGGGTCTCATCAATAAAGTTTTTTATTATTATTATTGTTATCTTTTGGGGGGGTTGTTATTTTATTGATTTTTACTATTTTGTATAATGAGTGTTAAGACCTTTAGCTGGCAATCTCATGATGATATTCTTGGAAAGACTATTAGTCCAGAGGTAGACACAGAATAACATGCTAAAAGAAAAATCTAATAAAGTACAATTTACTATCTTTTCTGTCATTTTCTATACATTTGTCTGTATAATGRATTTAGAGTGAGTAGGAGAAAATTAATTGCTCAGATGAACAGTTTGTGCTTCTTCGTAATATGTATTTGTACTGAAAAAGCTACTACTATTTTAAAAATTAAATATGCTTGGGAAATGGCTCATGTGTTTCAAAAAATTGAGAGCACAAGATATGTTTTATTTGTGCATTTCCAACTTTTGCGAGCTTACTGCCTTTGAATTTTTAGAAACTTATTTTAGCAAGTATGGAACTTTTMAATGTATTAGTTTGCTCCAAAGTGTTTCAGTCTCTCCTCTCATTTGGTGGAAATGCTGTTAGGTTGTGTATGCTTCAGTTAGTACAGATTTTTCCTATGTTTCTATGTTAATATAGAGCATCAAATTCTCACAGAAAAAATCTGATGTTGCTCTTCCATCATTTAAGAAAATTTAGATTTATAATATAGATARTGCTGAAATTAAGGCTACTTAGGACCTCTAATTCAGACTTTTTTCTTTTTGTACATTATGATACAGTCTTCAGTTGCATGCATTTTATTTTATTGTTCTTACATTTTCCAAAAGACACCTCTGTTCTCCCTTCAGGGAGTGGATGGTGCTTTTTGAATATGTAGATGTTCAGTGTGTTTACTGTGGAGTACATGGATGATAAAGTTAGGACTGGGAGGAATACGATGTTGATAGCTGGGGTTTCTTCCTTCTCARTGTTTGATCTATTTTGAACTATTTTTATACGTTTTCTTCCAAAGCCTGCTTGTTATTTCTTCCAGTGATTCCCRGCTAAAGTTGACCTGCTGTACCAGTTTGAAAAGTTACTCAATAGCCTCCTGTGGCCCAAATTAATGTAAGAGGCTAATCTTTATCACTAAGTGGCTACGTGGAGACTTTTGCTGTGTATACTACTCAAAGCTATACTAAAACAAATTAGATAATAGCCACCTGACTACTGGASAGTTGTTATCTGAACTAGCAGAAGCTAATATATGTGCAGGTCAACACAAGTTGTGAGACTCTGTATTGTCAGGTCAATGCAAGGCCCGTGGCTTTTTTCCAGTCATGGCAAAATCACTTACTGAGCTACCTAGTTGCTATCACATTCAAATATTGACAAATAACTGTGACTGTGGGTCACTGGATAGTAGGAAGTCTCCTTCCCTGTGTCGAGATTAAGTGCCACCTTCAGGAGCTGAAGAGTTTGAGATCAGATTCAGCTCTTGATTCTCTAGTAACTGAACATACTGCTGGGTGACTTGAGGTTTTTTTTGRTAKAGGTGAACTGTGAGTAGAAAATGAGAGCTGCCTTCTAAAACTGAGATTGTCCTGCAGCTGATCTCCTTTGCCTTAATGCTTTTGTGGGAGCCTAGTCCTTTTCCTGTAGGGCAGATCTGGTGCCTGAATCTCTATTTGTAATTCTGTTCTTGAGATCTCTCACATACACAGTTTCTGAAAAGCTCTAGAGAAAAATGAGATGAGTGAAAGCAGATATTTTCTTGGCCTTTCTGAGGAAACTTCTTTGTTTCTGCCTCAGACTCCAGACCTGCTCTTTAAAAGATTTGGATCAGCATTTGAATGTGAACCTTAGCAGCCTGTGTTTTGTAGGTTAGATTCTAGTTGGTTTTCAAATTAAAATGTACCCGCTTCTCTCTAGTAAGAGCTCTTAAAATTGGTGGCAGAAAGAAATGAGTTAGTAGAACCTAGAGACAAATAGGACAAGTCTTTCTAGTGATGTATGGTCAAGTTCCTTCTGTCCTGTATTATTTCCTTAGTCTCAAGTATAGAGACATCTCTGCTGCTCGTTGAATGCTGGCTGTTAGTTTTCTTTCCCAATATCCACTATTAAAAGACAATTGTCTTCTCAACCAGCTACTTTGAGATTGCTTGGGGACATAGGTAAGACTTTTCATGTGTTACAGGTCCTGTTCTCTTTTGGGGTATTTAGAGTCTAAGCTATATGACTGCCATTTCATCTCAAGAAATATGGTGTTACTGATGTCTGTCATCTCTCCTGTGACAGTGAAAAAGATGCAAGCCCTTGTAAGASTGATCCACATCAAACAATTATCCTCCAGGTCCTCCAAGTTCCCTCTTAACATGATTGTATTTAACCCYAAATTTAAAAACTTCAGTATTCTATGCATCAAGCATGCTCTGTGTTTTCTTTAGACTAAGCTGCTAGGGGAAAATGATGACTGGAAATACAGGAGAGAATTCTAGAGGGCAGTTTGTTATATCATAGAGTAGATTGTATCAGGGCCTGCTATCAGTGTGTAAGATGTAGCAAAGAAGTACCCCATGGGTTCTTGGGCAAGTGATGGTGGCAGTCTTGAAGACTGACTCCAGCTTTCAGTAAAGCAGTGATCTAGGGCTGTAGGTACAGCTTTTGCAAATAGTACACCATTGCAAAGACTATCTGCTCTGTCAAGTGTTGCAAACACAGATGTCCAATCATTATGCACCTTACGGCTAAGACACTGTTCCAGGCGATGTGTAGTAATTAAGGATTTACTTGTATAATGTCACTGGTAGAAGTAAAATACAGTGAAGACAATAATTAAGAAATACTTCAAAGTGTGTGCGCTTAGGAACAACTTCATAAACCCATTTCTCCCTACCTGTCTAGGATTTTACGAAGAGGCAGATTTTTTTCCCATTAAAAAGAACTAATGTAGTCAGGTTCATTCTGCCCTATATACCTCAAGTCTGTGGTGATGGCGTAGGTCCAAGGTTAAGCCAGGAGCGTGAGTCAGCAAGTCAGGGTGAGGATGGTAGCCAGAGGCAGGCACAGACCACAGTGATGAGACTCGTCTGAGGTCAAGCCAGAGGGTCAGAGGTCCATACCCGCCACTAGAGGGCAGCGTATAGTCCACTGCCTATACAGCGGCTTAGGCATGGCTGCGATGCCACTGTAGTTGAAGTGGGGCCGAGTGCTGGAGTCTCTGCTTAAAAGAAGCTCTGAAGGGAAGGGAGAGGGGGAGGGCAACCATGGCTGAGGCCTTCCTACAGTGCTGCCTGGCAGCCTCTCTCTGCTCTCTCCCATCAGAAGGGGAGCAGCTTGCAGCTGCACTGCCTCTAAGTTGGTCTTGAGCCCGAGCAGCCAAACCTCCAGGAGGGGGGATGCTCCTGGGCCTCTTGCACGTTTCTGGTTTTGAGTGTGTGCAYATATGGTACCATTTTCTGTGACTATTTACACAACATTACCCAGTTATGGATAAATTCTGTTTCATTTTTTTCTCTCTCTTTTTTTTATTTCCTTTCTTCTTGTCTCTTATAGAACTTAGTTTAGAAAGAATAGAAGGTGATATCTGATCAGTGTTACTTAATCTGTTAGCTGTAGCATACTTGGTCATGGAATGGGTGTAACAAAGATCAAATACAAAGTATTTTTCCTATAGTGTTTCTAAAACATGGGGCTGGAGAGTTCCACTGTATGTTACAAGTTTGCTGGGGTATTTGATGGTCTCAAAAACCAGAAAAGAAAGTTGGAAGAAATTTTATTCCTATTTTTCTTTCTGTAATGGTTTTTGAAAAAACGTATGACTTTATTGTGTGTTTTTCCTTCTTCTGAGGAGTCTTTAATTCATTATTCTTTTTCTTGATTTTTTCAGTAAAATGCTGTCATTTAATAACTGTGCTAATCAGTAAGTGCTGATTCTTTCTCAGATCTGTGCAATATTTTGAGCATGGCATTTGACCTGATGTTCTGCAAATACTCATTATAACCACCTAATCCTAAGTGTGGTATTTCTTGATAATCCTTTCTTTAAACTACATCCTCTATTCACATGTAAAATACTGCATGTACATTCTTAACAAAAAACACCACCAATAAAAACCCCTCAGTTCTCCAAGGTCTTGTGCTATGAACGGAGTAGGCAGACATTTAACAGAGGAACTAACCTTTGGGATACAATGTTTGAGACTTTCTTCTTTCATTTAAATAATGTGTACACATGTTAGAGAAAAATTAATTAGAATGATATTAAAATAACAAATTTCTTGAAAGTCATCCTCCTACTATATGAAGAGGAATAAGACTTTTTTCCCTTTAAATCTGATACTATTTCAGAACTTTGATTTTCTATATTTAAAAAAGTTTTTTTTTCCCCCCCCCACTGGTGATGGAGTGGTGGGTATTTGATTTCAAACAATAATGTTCAGAATATAATGTCTAGACTTATAAAACCCAGAACATAATGCTTATTATATTACAAAGACAAAATCTTAAATATACTTTTTCACTTCTGAAGACTGTTTTGAGCCTTGAGTTGACTGAACTCTTGAACTGTAGGCATCTTTTCCAGTCCAGAAGGTTCCTGTGCTTGGTGCTCAGACAGCTGCATTGAGCCCAGTATTTTCTGGCCTTCTGACCAAATCAAGACAATCCTTCTCTGTTACCTAGTTGAATGTTAGTTGAGACTGATGCAGGTTCTGTCCTCACAGAAAACACAGGTAGTTTTTTTCCCCTAAATTCCTTGAACTCTTTCTTGTTTTGTCTTTTTGATGGTTTTAGTTTATTTTTAGGATATACGAAATATACTGATCAGAAGACTTTTTCTTTTTTCTTTCTTTCTTTCTTTCTCACCCCAGCCCCATGTGTTTTATAGCTCTGCTGGCTGTAGTATATCTGAGAAGTGTGTGGATTTACTGGAGTTCTTAGAGCACAAAATACTGTATTAAACATTTAACCACTTTATTAAACCACCTAGTTTATTCACCGAGATAGGTATATGCATACATTTGTATCTATACATCAGTGAGAATACTTACTACTTAAAACAAAGTGCAACCTACCTATCATGTTCTGGTGCAATGGTGCAATTGAAACATCCTGTAGGGTATATCTGGCTTATTTAAAACTTTTATTGATTTCTGGGCAGSTTTGCTGATTTCACAGCCTTCCTGAGCTGTTTAGCTGTCTGTGCTCTCCAGATAGCTGGCTAGCCTGCCAGCTGCCTTCCTGTTTGACTGGCTGACTAGCTGAAAAATTGGCAGATTTGTTTAACTAGGGACCTCAAATCTTAAAGAGATCCCCATACACAGGCTGCCTACCAGATAAACTATTGAAAAACTAGATTGTATTTGGGCAAGCAGCAGGCTATAGACCAGGGCAACCAGTGTTGATGTTTAAGTGTTTCTAAGATGAAATATTTAAGAATAATTAGCCTTTAGAAAGGAGGAATTCAAGATGCAGACTTTGTTCCAACTAGATTTCATGTCCGCTTGTAATATGTACTCTGTATGTTATTCTCTGACAGAAAAATTTTGTTACTTTTAGGTTTCTTAAGTCTTTGAGCAGATACCTGGGTTTTTTTTCAGAATTATTGAATGTGCTTTTTCCCCCCCAGTGGTATTAACAACACCAGCAACTTTTATTTGCAGCAGTTTGTTGCATATAAATGCAAAACTTTCATTAGTGAAATTATAAATTTAAAAAGCATAAAAATCCCATTCCTCCAAATGTTTAAAAGCTATTGTAATTATTAATACAGAGTTTGTGCAGTCACATTCATAAGAATATTTAGTGCCTTATATCATAAAAACATGCTAAATTGTCAAAATGACATTCTTAATGCCTTTTTTGGGGGGGGGTTTAGTAGAAAAAACATTGCCTTTACTTAATATAACATTGTTTCATATCTGTAGGTAATATATGCTTTGAACACTAAAAATGATGAGCATGAAGCTGCTATCCAAGCCCTCAAGGATGCTCATGAAGAAGAAATTCAGCAAATTCTTGCAGAAACCAGAGAGAAGATCTTGCAGTATAAAAGTAAAGTTGCAGAAGAAATGGATCTTAAGAGAAAGATCCAGGTTTTAGAAGAGTCACTGGAAGATCATAAAAAGATGAAACATCAGGCCTTGACAGAATTTGAAGCCTATAAGGATAGAGTTGAAGACATGCAGCTTTGTGCTGAAGCTCAGCATGTCCAACGTGTAGTGACTATGTCAAGAGAAGTAGAAGAGATTAGAAAGAAATTTGAGGAGAGATTACGGAGTTTCATACAGTTGCAAGTGCAGTATGAGAAGGATAAGCGCTCAGCTCTGGAAGACTTGAGGGCTGCACATAGACTTGAGATTCAAGAGCTTCTGAAGACTCAGCAGAGTCAGAATGCTACATTAAGTAAGGGGCAAGAAAAGCTAGAGGAACTGCATAGACTGGAGCTGGAAGACTTAAACAGTAAAGTTGAAGAGTTAAGACTAGAAAGAAAAAAACTCATTGAGGACTATGAAGGCAAACTCAGCAAAGCTCAGTCCTTTTATGAACATGAACTTGATTCTCTGAAAAGATCTCAGCTTTTTACAGCTGAAAGCCTGCATGCTTGTAAAGAAAAAGAAGTGGAGCTAAGAAAAGAGTTTCAAAACCAAGAAAGTATTCTACGGAAGAACCTGGGAAAACTTAAAACTGAATTGCAAATGGTCCAAGATGAAGCTGCCAGTCTACGGGAAAAATGTCAGAAACTTCAGGTAGCTCTTGGTACAGCAGAAAACAATGTACAGGTGAGATTGATATGTTGTTCCCAAGACTCACTGTGGGGTTTTTTTTTTTTCCTGTACCTTTAAAGGCTGGCTTTCTGAAAGGCTGATAGCTCCAACTGATTTTAGCGTGTGAATTTAATCTTCTGTCACTTCTACTTGGTTATCATCCACTTTTTAGTTATTTAGTTGGGCAATTCTTTGGTATGCTCAGACTGAATTAACACTTCTTTGTATTCCATTGGAATCTAGAAGCTCCTACCTCCTTGCTTAGCGAAAGTCTCCTTCTGTTGAGCTAAATACGAATGGAACTTGATTGTTCCAGTCTTACTGTCCAATCTGCAGTCAGTAGAATACTCCATGTTGCTAACTGGGTAACAGCCAAAAAGTGCTGAGAAACACCTTTGCATCAGGTCTCCACATTAATTCATCTCAAAAAAGGAGAGAAAAAAAAAAGATTTGAGGGGAATGAGGTTGTTGGTGACAGGTACCATTTGAGATGTCATACTGGTTAAATCAAACACTTGATAGAGAAGCTGAGAAACTGCTTATCTAAACTGGACAGTTTATTGCAGAAATGTTCACACAAGTGGAACTGAGTACAGTGAATATTCTGATTTTAATGTTTGCCTGGCCTACCAGATCGGTTATTTCATCCTGTTGCTGCAGTTTTATTTGTGGAGGTCCTTAGTGGCTGCTTTGCTAAAACAGGATTGGTTTTGTTAAGAAAAGTAAATCTGTGGAAGGCCAAAAAAAAAAAAAGAAAAACCCACTTTGTGAATGTTTTAACCTTATTTTTAATACAAACCTTAATTTAAGGTTTCACAAGCAATAATTGAGACTCTGTGCACATTTTTGATATTATGTTCACATTGGTTTTGATATTAAAGTTTCAAGGTAAGTCCTGTCCCAGAAATGCGAAGACTGGACTTTTTTTTTTTTTTTTTTTTTAATGGCCAGAAAAATAAGTACTGTGTATACTGGGCCTGAGGAAAAAGATTCTGTGAAATACTGTTTGCTTTTTGGTAGCTTTTTTGAGGACTCGAGCAATAATCTCTGTAGAGGAGCTTAAGTATCTGATAATCTTACAAACCACAGAGGACAAGAGTCTTGTACTTGTAATAGCTCTCAAATGACAAAGCTAGAAGTGCAATAATTATGATGGCTATAGAAATTTTGGAAATATCTGGTGCTTTATTGCATAGTGCTGAGATGGACCATCAGCTTTTCTCATTTACAGTCTGATTCCAGCTCACCTTCTGGACTATTCTGTCATCTTCTTGTGCATAGATTAGAGGCTATAGGGAAAGAAGACAGCTGCCTTTGATATATCAGATGTTGAATTTAGAAGCTCTTTTTCCAGCTTTCAAAGGGACCTTCACAAGTCCTTTTCTAACTCTAAATAATTAAGTAAGCAGAACTCTTGCCTTTCAGTTGACTGCATTGAGGAGGTGAGTTTCTAGGATGCTGCAGGGAAGAAGAGGAATCCTACTGTATCTCAAACATTCCTGCAGTGAAGGCTGCTCTTGGCTCTAAAAAGGAAGAGTCTAGTCTAATAGTATTCACAGCAGAATATAAAGTGAGGTCCTACTCTAACCTAGATGAGTTGGTAAAAGAAGTACTATCACCATTTTTGGTGCCCATGTTGTATTATACTTCCTTTGCAGTGTTCCCCCAAGCCCCCYTTTTTTTGCTTTAGTTTCTGGAATGACCATTTGCTATTCCTGTAGCTTGAATGATGAGCGGTCTAGTTTTCCTTTTCAAAGAACACATTCTTTTTTTTCCCTTCCTGGATGGCTGGAAATACATTATCATTATGCTACCACAGAGTAGTGGTACAGGTGACTTAAATTATGAATATGTTCTTAAGTAATTGCATAGCCTCATATAATGCATCTTCATGTGAAGCTTGATTCGTGCTAGTAGTAAAAACAGCTGCAATTAAGGACAACAAATACTGCTGTGAACATACAATGTGCTTTTCAATGTAAGGAGTTCTGAGAAATCAGATACTACATTTCTCAAATTATTCCACAAAATCTATGGACCTGTGTTACCTTTTTTATATTGTCACATTTTTTTCACACTCTTCATGAATGCATCTTTATCTTGCCATATATCCAGTATGTTATAATGTTTCAGCAGTATTTTTGGAAAAATACAAAATATAAAATTAATACTATGGTAATTTTATGAAGTTTCAGTTTGTATATAAATAAAATTGGTTTGCTCAAAGGTGTTTTGTACATTTTAACTTAATGTTCATTGAACTTAAAACATGATTCTGTATAATGTTAACAAGCGTTATATTATGCTTCTTTAGGTTCTTCAAAAACAACTAGATGATGTGAAAGAGGAGGAGATGTCATTGTTAAGCAAACACAAAGAAGTGGAAAGTGAGCTAGCAGCTGCTAGGGAACGCTTACAGCAGCAGGCCACTGATCTTGTTCTCAAAGCCAGTATGTATGTCAGTAATTTAATCTGGAAATGAGCTTTCGTCTGTTAATTCACAAAATTACTAGTGTCTCCTTCTGTTGTTAACCTTGTGCAGATTTGGAGTGCCTAAGAAGTGTTTAAGACTGTGCATAGAAGTTTTCAACAAGTTCTTTAACTGTCTTGATACTGCATGCATTGTATTTAAGATTCTTTTTTGTGTGCTTATTTGTACAAGTGTTCTACTTTAGATGCCCTGTGCATATCACATTCTCAGTCCTGGGAATTTCAATACTTTAACTCTACTTAAGGGTGCAGGATGCTTCTGCCCTACTTCTGTTTGTTCTCTACATTCCCATTATTTAGATTGAAACATGTGCTTCCTATTTCTCTGTCCTCTTTCAGCTGCCTTTTTGCTTGAAGGAAGAGCTTTATTTTCTCTGCTTAGAATGCATTTTTTTCCTTTACACGAAAATGTAAATATACACTTTATATAAAAAGTATAAAATACTTTACAAAGTATTTTAAAATACTTTCAGCTCACCAGTTAATAAGTTGTTGGGGTTTTCTTTATAGCTAGTTTCTTGACTTCTGTATGCTTGCTGGCATGTGGGAAAGCATAAGAAATGATATAAAACTTGGTTGAAGACTTCTTTTTATTTAATTTTTTCTTCTATCTCATTGGCGTTGTCTGTCTAGCAAACTAAACAGTGGTAAGACTTGGGCTATATGGTAGGACTTGGGCTATATGTGAGAACTAAGTAAACTATATTGTAGCAGGTCTGTAGACTTAAAATAGTCCTTCCACCCTGTTCAGCTAGACTTCTCACAGAAATAACTGATTATTTTTCAGAAGCTAACACAAGCCAGGGACTCTTCCCAAAAGTCAGTTTGGATGAGGTCACCTTTCTTTGAAGGCTGGAATGTTTCCAGACTGTTCCAGTTGCCCTCAGGGCCAGAAAATACTCCCTGGCATTAACTTGCTAATATTAATGTAGTTTACTGACATAGATGGCAGCCCTTAAACTGTGTATGTGAAGGTAGCATGTCTCAAGGCTTTATTTCTGTCACTCAAATAATAAAGCAGTCCCTACAGATGAACTGAGCATGTCTGCTGCCTGGAAGAGCTTCATGCTTAGAAACAGTGGAATATATGAGCTAGCTAAGGTAAGGACTAGGAATAGTCTATGCTGTGTGTTTAGGTAATACAGAGGGTAAGTCGGGATCCAAGACTGCAAGTCCTACTGGATGCAAATAGCTAAAAGTAAGGTCTTTCCTTTGAAGAGAACTCATCGGGGATCTCTGGTGTTAGTCTGACCTTCCTATAAACTAACATCTGAGTCACTCATTGTACACTTTCCAGCTGAGATCCTCTGAAAAAACTGTTTTCATACACTCCTTCACCTCTCCTGTTTCTTTTCCGAGGCAGGAACATAGGAATTACTCGGCACTTTGCCCCATATTTAGGGGAAAATGAACTTAAGTATCCAGTCCATTCTCCAGTATTACTAGTGGCATAGAGTTAGCCAAACTATCAGACCAGTACTGGTCTCCTCTTGCATTGAACTCTGTAGCTATAACAGAAATTCAGTGTGGTCATGCTGTTGCTGAGCTCAGTGACACTGTCAGTGGTCCATCTTTGCTTTACAGCACCTCATTGCGCAGCAGGAGCCCTGCTTTTAGTAGTGTCACCAAGCCATTATTTGTCGAGGGAGGTGATCCTGCCCCTCTACTCAGCCCTGGTGAGGCCTCATCTTGAGTCCTGTGTCCAGTTCTGGGCTCTCCAGGACAAGAGAGACATGGAGCTACTGGAGAGAGTCCAGCGTAGGGCTACGGAGATGATCAGAGGGCTGGAGCATCTGCCCTGTGAGGAACGKCTGCGAGRGCTGGGCCTGTTGAGCGTGGGGAAGAGAAGACTGAGGGGGGATCTTATCAATGTGTACAAGTACCTGAAGGGAGGGTGTCAAGGGGACGRGGMCAAACTCTTTTCAGCTGTCCCGTGTGACAGGACAAGAGGCAATGGGCAGAAAYTGAAGCACAGGAAGTTCCGCCTGAGCGTGAGGGGGAATTTCTTCCCTGTGAAAGTGACAGAGCCCTGGCACAGGTTGCCCAGAGAAGTTGTGGAGTCTCCTTGTCTGGAGATCTTCCAGGCCCGCCTGGATGCAACCCTGTCTAMCRTGCTCTAGGTGACCSTGCTTGAGCAGGGAGGTTGGACTAGATGATCTCCAGAGGTCCCTTCCAACCTTACTGATTCTGTGATTCTATGGGAGATAATCAGTTACTTGCTTGTTTAGAAACTGCTTCTGACATCAGCTCACACCTAGGAGTCAAAAAGCCTATCCCAAAGAACTGTAAGAATCAAACTTATTAGTGGAAGAAAAAGATTACTGAAAGGTTAAAACATTGTCCTTTACTGCATTGCGTGGCATGCACTATGCCTGTTATAAGAAGCTAATGTATTTTTTTGCATTCATCTTGATTTCAAACTTGAAAGGGAATTGCTGTGTTTCCTGACCTCTGTGCACCGTATGAGCAATGAGAGGCCTATGTAGTATGTTCGTATTGCTAAGACAAAAGCTCTAGATTAGTGTGTATATGTGCTTACAATAAAATACACACATGCATAATACTTCACGAGAAACTTCAGATTCTTATATGGCTATTCTCCTTATTCTGTGCTTAAAATCGGGATTGTGGGAAAATGTGTGTATGTATATATGTGTGTGTGTGTATATATAAACTCATCTGAAGTGGTCATTTTTGAAATGTTAAGGAAGTTAGACCTATTACTTATCGAAAGCTTTTTTTTTCTCTTCAATTTTTAATTTTCCCAAAGACAACAATAAAACGATTCTTGGAGTTCTTCAGGGCTAAATAGAATTGGAGAGATGCATTGTTTATGAAAATATAACTAATTTTGAAGTATTTTTAATGGCAAAATTCAAAACCTGYTCTGACAATTGCATCTAGCCATGTTTTTAATAGACTTTTGTAGTAAGAATTAAGTGATATTTAGTCAAAATGCACTTTTCTATTAAGTTGACTTGAGATGAAAATCATTTCTAGAAATCATTTCCTCTGTGAAACTATTTAACAAAACAGTGTTAATGGATAGTAGATGGACTCCATGGCTTTCGACATGAGTGTCAGAATGGTGTCTTCTATCTCACTTCTAAAGTACTGACTGTTTATTACCTATTAAAGTTTTCGAGTGTTAATGTCTGTCTTGCTCCCATGTTTCCAGAGCTACTTTAATTGCTCTTTTCAGGACTATTGCACTGGATGCATCAGTTACACACCTCTGTTTGAACTTTCCTCATAGCAGCTCTTGTAGAAATATTTTTGTGTATTCTACTATTCTTCACATCAAAATATCTACAGATAATGGAGGCTAAAGAGGTTTCCTCTTTGGCACTTTCCTTGTTTTAACTCTAGATTAAAATGAATCAGGAGCCAGAGTGGTTCTGTCTTGTGAGAAACACTGACACAAAGTTCATTTCCTTAGTTTTTTCTAACTTTTTTTTTWAAAAAAGTCCTTTTATTTAAACTCATGTCTTCTGTCGCTTTGAAGTTGCAGGCTGTAATAAAATGGAGGGGGAGGGAAAGTAACTCCTAGGAGCTGTGACTACAACAGTAAACTTGCTCTGAATAAATAATACTGATTCAGGTAGATCTTCTCTAATTCTTATGACTGCTTTCTTTATGTGAAACATTTAAGGATCTCCTCTGTACGATCCTTAAAAGTCTGTTTAACCACCACATTATTTTATAATATGTTAGTTTGTAAAAAGCATGTTTCAAAGATGCATCTAATCAAAGGTCTTGCGGTTTCTGAAAGGGCTAATGTCTGTTTCAATGTGGAACACCAGTTGAGCTAAGACCCGTATTTTGTCTTTCAGTTAAGCCAACCTAACAACAATTGTATACTCTTTTCCAAAGCAGGCCTCTATGCCTTCTTAAACATTCACAAAACTTCAGTAGTTTCACTGTGCTAGTTACTTTAGTAGGATTCTTTTACAGAATTCATATATAAATTAAGCAAAGTGAGGCAAAAATTTCAGAAGTCATGAACTTTTTTTTGTTGTTGTTTTCTTTGGGGTTTTTTTGGTTTTTTTTAACACTAGAGATAATAACAATGAAGGATGTATTATTACATTGTCTGGTTTGGTAGGTTTTTATATGATGATACTACAAGCAAGCTTCTATCCTACAGGGATTTATATCATACTTTCATGCAGGGATGAGTTCTTCAAAATAGGTTATGCTGCTCATATTCTTGCCTACCTCTACTTTTTCTTGGAGACCAATTTGCAGCTTTGAACAGGAATAAATAAATAAATAAATAAATAACACTAAAGGAGTCTCAGCACCAAGCCCTCTACTATTTCTGGATATTTTAGAGTAAAACTAAAAAAGAAAGAAGAAGAGAGGAAGGTAAGCATCTCACTGAAGACGATGGAGATCCATATGAAAGCTTCTACTAAGGCTATATTTCCAGAAATGCCTGAAGTATTAGTGTGTACTTTGTTTCACATAACTTCAATTACATGAGACAAATGCTGTGAGGTTTAAAGAGTTGTTTTGTTTTTAGGTCACATTGGGATGCTTCAGGCTACTCAAATGACTCAAGAAGTTACAATCAGAGATTTGGAATCAGAAAAGTCTAGACTGAAAGAAAAACTATCCCAACTGGAAGAGGAAAGAAACTTACTACAAAGCAAAACACAGAGCCTGGATGAGCGACAAAGGCAGCAGATTTTGGCACTGGAGAAGGTTAAACAACTTACTGACTTTAAATGAGTAAAAATAGAAGACTTAGAATTCTAAGTGGAAATTTGAATGTGTTTTAAGTCTGAAATAACTAGAGTAGGAACAGTAGTAGTATGTTCCAAGTGTACCTCATGTAGCATCATAGAGTGACTAATATAAATTGAGTATGGTAGGTCTGGTGTTAACTGTTTCAATTGAAGGGAAGGCTGAGAGAAGACAAGGTAGATGTTACTGAAACTATTAGCAGCATCTTTTAAACGATTTCACTCAAATTATGATGTGCTTAGATATCTAGTCTCTGAAGTGTCTCAGTAGGAAGAAAGATGAAATGGTCAAAGAAAAACGAAAAAGCAATATTTTGAAAATGCTCTGAATATGTTTGAACTGAAATTTTCAGCAGGTTTARTACCTGTTGGCTATTACCACAGAGTAAATAGAGCAAGATATATTTTAATAATAGATCTAATATCTAATGCACAGATATACTGAAGCTACTTTTCTGGTTGTTGAATGATTTAGATAAATCGGGCAAACACTCCTCACTATATTTTACATCTACAAATATTAACTCTTGTATATATTATCAGTAAACTTTCTCTGTTTTTTTCCTCTTATASGAATGGAGTTTGGATCTTTTACCTTTTATTAGAAATAATTTAGATCTGAGATAAAAGGTTAAAAATTATTTTGCCTGTTTCTTATAGAAAGTAAATGAAGCAAGGGAGACGCAACGGGAATATTATGAGAAGGAACTGGTGAAATTGCAGGCAAGGTTAGAAGGAGAGGCTACTCAGTTAAAGGAGGCTCATTCTAAGACCTTAGAAGAACTGGCATGGAAACACCATACTGCAATTGAGGCTGCTCACACTAATGCTAACAAGGATAAGAAGAAACTACAGATGGTAGGTCTTTTTTCTTGAATAGTAAAATATGTTCTGGAAAGAAAATGGTAAAATTTGAACCTTGTGCTGGATCGTTTTTGTTGTATGGCAAGTTTCAGTTGGACCTATATGCAACTTTGAGCCTTTCTGAAGACGCTGTAAGACTTACTGTATTTAAATTCAGTAATGGTTGAGGGGAAAAAAAGAACATTTGTACTCTTATTTGCTGGCATAGAGAGAAGAGATTATTAAACTCAGTACAGCTTCCTTTGCAGTGAAGACTACTACTTTTGAGCTTAGTAGGTATTTTTTTTTTTTCAGTCTTTGTAACCCATATTCAGGATGGTGRTTTTGTAGCTCAAGGTCAATTCTGCTGAAGGAGCTGAAAGATTATGTTACTCTAATATTTATTTAAAATTTTCATAAACAATTCAGAAGTTCAGAAAGGTGGTATCTTAGTACTTTCTGCATATTCAGGAGGAAGCAACAGCTGTACATAGTTGCATAGTTTTACAATACAAGTTATGTATCAATGATAAATCTACCTTTAAGGGGAATCCTGAAAATGGTAGGCCAGCTTTGTGAAGCAAGAAAGCCTTTTCTTTGTTGTGATACATGAGAGGACTAATTTTGGAATATTGTTTCTTATTCTGATTGTGTATACATTATACACAAAATCTGCTGCATACAGTAGATACAGGATAAGTACTAATTGTTTAATTCATGCTTTTGCTATGCTCCTCTGGTGGGTAGCCTCTTGGAATATACCAAGAAATGTAGTAATAGMCAGTGATGAGCCAGTAATAGCCATCTTAGACTTTTTTTTAATTTTTATTTATTAGAGTGTTGCTTTTAAAAAATTTTATTTGGAATAAATCCTGAGAGTTTTTAATGTCTTTCAAGAATAAAAATAGCTCTCAGAGAAAATAATAGAAAAATCAGATGCATGCATTTTGTGTGTGTGAGACTTTTAGTGTACTTGGTACAATAAGCCTCCCTTTAAGGGTTTCTGGGAATATTTTTCTTTCAGCTCTCAGCCAATACATTCTTAGGATAAAATGGGCAGTTAATGTCACAAGTAGTGCCCTATTCTCTCTCTCTCTCTTTCAACTTCTATTTTGTGCAATTAAGCTACTTTGTTAGCTTTAATATCCTTTCTTTCTGAAGGACCGCAAGCTTCCACCTACTCCCGGTTTGATCTACAGTTAGCCGTTTCAGAGGTTTTTTTCGTGACTCTTTCTGTTGCAGTAAATTGTAAAGATCCCTTGACTTGCTCAGGCGTTGCAAAAAGTCTTGCTTCTGGAACTGAGCATGTACTACTTTATTCCACTTTTTACAGGAAGTGTTACATATTTGGATTTAGATGAAGTATGTATCATACAAGTTTCAACTTCCTACCTGGAAGTTCCAAACCATTTCAGAACAATAATATGAAATATTTTGTTTGCAAAATATAACATGGGAACTTTGATATTGCGTACTGTGGTTTTTTTCTCCTCAAAAATATTAAACTAAACTTCAGTGAAAGTTTAAATGTTTTGCAAACTTTTGTTGATATCTGTGGAAGTACTTTTTCTTACAGAAATAGTTTGTTGAGGTTTCAACCTCCATTTATTTAGCTCTTCCAATAAAATCCCTTATGGTACCCCATAGGTGAAGAATGGTGCTCTGTGCACACTTTTCAGTGACAATGTTCTGTTGATTCATTTAAGCTTCTTGATCCTATCTTTTCTTTCAACCGAGCGGTGTGCATTACCTGTTCAATAGTACAGTGCTAGTGAGGAAGTGACTTTCCTCTTGCCTAGAAAAATATGCATACATTTAACATAAGGTCTTAGTTCCTAGGAAGGAGATAAAGTTCATTTTTCTTTTAACAAGAAGAACTCTTGTTTATTTTGTACAATATTTATTGTATATTGTATTTATTATGAACTCTTGGTGCATATTTCTTCCCAGACTTTGTAATTCTAGAGCTCCTTTTTCTTGAGTTATTGCTACCACAGTCAATTTGTGATTGGCTGCAATGTCTGAAAAAATGCAGTTTACAGAAGAAGGAGGGGGGGAAAAAAAGAAAAAAAAAAGAAAAGAAAGAAAACCCCAGCCCTCTCCACCTTCAAACACACACACATGCGCAGACAAAGCCAAACCCCTCATGTTACCCTCATGTACTGTCTACAGAGACCTTGGAATCTTGAAAGATGCTTCTTCAAAGTCACTGGAGCCTAAGTCAGGACTATATTTTATTAAATGAATTGTGTAAATCCTGTGTAACCAGAGCTTTTTATGGTTGCCAATAAGAAACATTTCATCTATGGTATTTACGGTAGTCATTTCACAGTCATTATTAAAGACCAGAAAAAATACATAGTACTAAGAAAATCTAGAAGTTTCTCTGTCTAAAAAAACATWATGCTCAGGCAGCTTCCGCCTTTGAGCTTTTTACTTTGATGCATGACATCTGTATTTTTTCTTCTTGAGCTTTCATAAAAGCAATATAAAGTTACTTTAACAACTTAATTAGTGTTTTAAAAATTAAATGCATGAACAGAAAAGGAAAGAAAAGCATGATAGTTGTTCAGAACTTTACTTTGTCTTCATGTTGGTCCAAAGTTCTCAGTCTTTACTCTTTTGTAAAAGAAAACTTATATGTAGAAACATATGTTGTAGGTTCAGTAAACAAATACTTATCTGTAGAAAAAATATTTTTAACTGTAATAATTTAAATAGTTTTCCATCCTTCCTTAAGAAAGGTGAAATGAATTATTCATGGTAAAATGTGCAAGTAATTCTCTGTGCTACTCCAAGCAGTACTGATTAGTGTAAATTGGTCCTGAAGTATGGAGAACTCAAATGAATAGAAAATTCCTATTTGTGTGGTCTTGAGCACTAGCTTTAACTTTTGAAATCTTATTAGTGAGTTCTACACATCAGGGAGCATTGAGGAAAAATCTAGAATGGGTCGGAGAGCAAGAGAATAACCTCATTAAGTATTGAAACTGCTCTCACTCTGAAGGTTTTCCATTTGAAGAAAGTCAAATGCAGAAGAAGCAGTGTCCCTTGTACTTAACAAAATATTCACCACTGAACCATTTCTTTGTCATCAAGTTACCCCTTCTTTTTAGTCCAATAAAAATCTTTTGCTTATTTGTAATATCTTTTTACTGCCTGAAAAGCAGATTGTCTTCCAGTTGAGGTAGTTCATATTTCAAATTGGTTGAACATGGTGTTTATAAATACGTGTTTAATTTGGTCGTGTACAGCAACAGGAAGAAATCTGCTAGTGTAAATTATTGATATAAAATGTAAGGCATGAACATTAAGTGGATACAAAAGTAAAAAGTGTGATAAACGCATTATGAAAAAAGGATGGTCCAGGTTAAAGTTTTATTTTCTTGTTCTGGTGTGGAGTAATTATCTGTATAGAACCTTCCAATGTACTTTTAATTCAAGTATTTGAACATTATGGGAATAATATCATTGGAATATGAACAGATACAGTACCACTTTGAGGTTACAGGAAACTTTCCTTTTTACAAGTGTTATTTAACTAATGGCAGCTCTTATTAGAATCATGATCAGTGTAGAAATAATTCACAGTATTTTACAGTATTCTGTTTGTTACATGTGTCAAGTAGACTTACTCTGTGTTACATATATTTGAGATATGCAGCAGAGGAAACTGCAGTTCTGTTGACTCCCATTCTATAGATCTGTGCAGCTTATAATTTGTAAGCAAGAGCTGAGCAAGCTGAAGGTGTTAGAACGGTCATAACCAAGCAGGCTGTGGAATCATAGAACCATAGAATGGTAAGGTTGGAAGGGACCTCTGGCGATCATCTAGTCCAACCCTCAGCATAGCCCATACAGGGATTGAACCCATGACCTTAGCATTAGCAGCACCATGCTCTAACCAACTGAGCTAAACCTGCCCTGACAAGAACATCATATTTATGACACAAGAGAATTATGCATGCTGCTTTGGATTTTATGTGGGTTTGATTTCAGTCCTACTTGCTATTACATAAGTGCTGAAAAGAAGAATTTTAAGCTTATACTCTAGATCAGCTTCCCAAACTGTGATTGCATACCAGTAGTGATAGACTTATTGAAGTGAAGTAAGTGGAAGTTCCTTGAATAGCTGAATGTGTCAGACATCCAGCATGGACCTGTTAAAGCTGATGATGATCCTCCTGTTACTCAGACTAAGGTTGGCAACCCTTGTTGAAGTTCACTGAAGTTAGGAGAATCTTTCCAGGGTCCAGTGAGCCTTGGATCAGGCACTTGATATTGACCACTAGGGACCCGATGGAAGGAAATGTCCATGACAAGCTTAGTAATAGATAGCTGAACTCCAGGCTAAAGAGATTTTTCTTGTTATATTGTTGTTCTGTTAAAATATTTTTGCTCTAGACACTGAGAAAGTAATTTACTCCCTGCCACTGTTGTCCTCTGTAATTAATTCCAATGGTTTTCAGTACATAGGCAAAAAGAAAGACTATACTTGATGGAAATATTTTATGTTTTTCAAGTGGATTATTGCAACAGTGATGTTTTTATCAATTTACTTAGTTAATTKTGTTCTGACTACCTTACAATTTTTGCTTATTTGAGATATTGAAAGCAATTTAGAGAATAAAAGAAAGGAGATCATAAAATATTTGTTCTTAAGTCATGAAGTCAGTTGAAATAGGAGACATCTCTATAAATGTGACAAAAGTGAAGTATGATCCCAGTAAGGGAAAAGATAATGTTACTGAGTTCTGGATTCTTCCATTTTCTAATGATCAGTGTAGTCTATCTCTTCTGTCATCCCTAGGACTTGTTGTGTTGTTTGCGTAATTCAAGAAACAGGCTGTGTCAAATGCTGAGAAGAGTTGAACATAATATGAGGAAGAATCATGTTGTAAGGACCTGTGGGACAGAGGACATGAGAATTTATTGAGAATGGAAGACTAGGAAGGGCATCTGGGGTTTGGGAACCTTTGGAAAGACTGGGACGTGAAGAGAATTCTAAAAGATGAGAACCAGTCTCACTGTGAAGAAATGGCTTTAATATCTCTTAGCTTCATTTTTTCCATCTATAAAATGAGCTGTAAAAATGACATCTGTTCATAGGTRGATTATGAAAATAGTGGCTAATAATTTTTCATTACTGCACAGCTGTACTGACAAGTGTCATAAAAGAACCAATTATTCAGCAATCAGAATAGGGTTTGAATAACACTAGCGAAATTTTCTGTTCTGTAGATTTCACAGTGAGAGCAAGTAGAAATTGAGCAAGTGTCACTTAATCAGCATCATTTGTCCTGTGCAGTGAATGATCTGGGTCCAGTGAAGAAAGTATGCATTTATTGAATTATATTATATGATAATGTAGTATACAAATTGTAACCCTTTATCTTTGGTCCCTTCACGGGAGCAACTTCTACTACACAGAAAAAGATTGTGCAGGGAAGATATATGCAATGCGGAAGTATTTATTACCTATTGCACACAACAATAGCTAGAACTAATGAGCTACTAGGCTTAACATGCCCACTACTCCCAGTGAAACAGCTGATGAATCTTTACTGGTCAGGCAATTGTTAATCAGCTGAGGAAGGGTTGGTCTCGGTTGCTCCTTGGAAAGGGCTGGTCTTCAATGACACTTGAATTGCTGTCTTCCAGTTCTGTTTCTCCTCATGAATTCTTGAGCTGTTAACTCTTTCTGTCTCWGCAGTCTTACAACAGATACAGCTGCAGACATTGGTATTTTGCATGGCTCTAGTCTGCGTACTGTCTCATAGCCATTTCTCAGACATTATTGATTTCTCAGAAGTCTGAGCCAAGGACTGCAAAGATGAACTGAATCAAAGCTAGGCCTTGCATTGCACCTGGATTTCTAGGAAGAAGTTAATAAAGYTGCATAGAAACGTAGAAATCTTTCATTACCTAGCTCAGGAGTACCTTACTTGCAACCTTCTTTAAAGGTAACTTTGTGGTGTAATACATTTTAGAATATATTCCACTAAAATATATAATAATGCTCTTAAATATTTAACATGAAACACGGAAAAGTTACRTGAAATAAAGCATTTTTACATGAGCAATTTCTATTCTGAGTATTAATAAATTGAAGCTGAGACAAAAAATTATGATTTTCTTAAGGGAAAAAAACARCAAAGATGTATACAACACAGGCTTATGTAAACGAAGTGTAATTTACTCAATAAAATTCTTTTCAGAATCTGATTAATTTTATTTCACAGAAATTGAGAAAAACAGAGATGTTATCTGATTCTTTCATCATAGCTGAACTTACAGATAGAATCCAAAAAAAGCAACGGTCTATATAAACTGTGTAAGCTTTATGATATGCTTTTTTTTTTTTTTAGTTTATAGTAACAGCATAGAAAACTTCCCAAAGCTCAGTATGGATTTTAAGTTCTACTGTTTTATTTGGGAATTATATTAAAATGTAGGTGTATAAAGGCTGGAAGRGAAGCATATAATCAGTCCAATTTTTTAAGAAATGAAGGCTTTTCAATTTGAGTTGACAGAATGCACAAATGTGAAAAGATATACTTTTAATGGTTTTTGCTAATTCAGTGCAAAGTGAAGCTAGTGATAGAGAAAGAAGTCCTATATGTCTTTATTTCATGATTAATCAAGGATGTTAAATTAGAAAATAAACTAAGACCTCCAGTGTAACATGAAATAATTGTTTGTATTATAACACTTTAAGAAAAGGACATTTTTTTCTTAAAGTCAGACATGTTATTTATGTCAAAAAGAAAAATTTTAGTGTGGTACACCTGTAGTATGTGATGACCTTATGGCAGGTGTTTGATGTTTCTTCCGTTTTTCGTATTTCTGAAGGAGTTGGAGCAGCAGTTTGAGAAGGAAAAACTCCACCTGGAGGAGGATAAGAGTCAGCTTCGACAGCAGTTGGAAAACCTGCGGGAAGAGCTGACAACCAAGCTGACTTCAGCCAATCAGGAGGCAAGAATTAACTTGATCAGCTAACAGTCATGTGCATTAGACCACATTTAGTCACTGGTGTTCTCATACTCTATTCATGTTTAGAGTCCAATGCTAAGCTAGGCTTATGCTGTTCAGCCTGTTTAGGGCGTTATGTCTATGTTTAAAGTAAAATATCCTTCAAATATGGTAAGCTAGTGGACTACTWCTGAGCAGTGATTTTTGTCTCTTACAATGAAGCAAAAGAGATTCAAGTAGAAAGGAAGCTGTGTCAGTCTTGCTTATTTTAACTACTTATTTTCGTATTAAGTACTCAGATCTCTACACACAAAATATTTCGAGAGACAGAAAAATTAATCTGTATGATAAACACATACTTGTTCATTATTAACATATTGTAAATTCTAGCTAGCTTCCTATCTTGCAGATGGTCTTCAAATATTTACAACAAAAGTTTTCTGTGTATCAATATATTGATATATGCACCCTAATTTAATTTTACTCTCAGTATAGTTTTATTTTTGAATACATAATTAGACAAATTGAATTCAGTCTTTCACTTGGCTGTAATGTACTTGTTTTTAAACTAGTCTCAGCAAAATGATTAATGAATGAATACCCTAGAAACATAAGCTGTTGATATCAAAGGCACCAGATAGAATAATGCAGCTTGAGGATATCACTCAGTTTTCAGGGCAGTTTGAGTTTTTCATTTTTCATGTAGGAATTCTCAWTCAGATAATAGTATATTTCATAGGAAATTACAGATTATTGTTGCATATGCTCCTTTACATTATGGACGAATGCTTAGGATTTAATCTTTTCCTGAGATTGATTAATGTACGAAGGCAATGACCTAGACTTCCACAGGAACTTGATATCCTACTAGCTGCTATTTTTTGATGCCTTACCCCTGCCGTCTACCCTTCTCCTGTTTTGTTTCTCCAGCCCACATATTTAAATAGTTTTTACTTTCCTGATGTTCACTCTAATATTTTTTGAGAAATGGAGAGCTATTTGGTATTTGATCTTTAAATGGGCTAATTCACAGGCAGCTAGCAATCTGAAGACAACAAAGAATGTATCCTAGCACCAGCTTTTTATCCAAACACTGGTGTCTGAGCTATGTGAATATTTTTGGCAGATTAGAGTTTATGCCTTTCAAAATGGTGATTCTTATAATTTTAATTGCATACAACATGTTTTCTTCCAATAAAACTAAAGGTAACTTCAAAACTTTTACGTAATCTAGTYGTTGCAAAGTACTTCAAATATAGGTTGGATTTTTTTGTAAAATACTTTAATCTGAATCTTTGTTTGAATTTATAATATTAGAGTTTCATTTTCTAATTCGTGATCATTAAGTGATACAAAAAGAGAAGGAGCTATGCAACGAAAATAAGTAGTTTAGGATGGAATTAGAAATCTCTAGAAGAAAATGAAACTACAGTGATTTTTGACTGCCATTAGAAATAATTATATAAATTATACTTTCTGTGTGTGTATGTGTGTTGTAGGTGTGTCGTCTACAAGATCTAGTGAGAAAAAGTGAACAAGGCCTTGGTACTGCAGAAGGACATATTTCCAGTCTTCAAGAAGCTCAGGAGATACTCCAAAAAGAACTAGAGTTAACTAGAGCAAGACTGCGCGAAACTACAGATTCATTGTATAGTGTTGAGGTAACCATAATATTAGAGAATAAATTACTCAAACTATTATCATAGTGATTTTGCTCTTGTGTGCAGAATGGCAAGAAGTGTTACGATGTACCTTTCATAAAGGGAGTTTCATGTGGCTTCGCTAAAAAGAGACATTTACCTTTTCATTTTCAAGTAGAGGTCAAAAACCTGAAAAAATATTTTTTTCTGTTTTTTTTAAAAAAACATATTTGTTATTAAATAGTTATAACTACAAATACATCTCTGATTAATAAAAACTTTAACTGCCAAAATGCAGTGTGTCTCTACAAAATATATCCAGAATCAGATTTTTCAGAAGCATGACAGATTTTCGTGAGAATGCAGAAATGATGTATTACACCAGTGCTATTCCAGGCAGTTTCATGTCTTTGTGCGGAACGAAAGTTCTTATTAACCCTAGAATCCGCTGAAAACTTTTTTATGTAGACTTAAAGTCAGACCATACTTTTCCCCATATAATGGCCATGATCATTTTGGGCCCAAATTTACAATTTTAGATGATCCTTGAAAACAGTTTTAAGATACATGGTACAGTATTTGGAAAGATGGCAGACTTTCATCCAGAAAGTTAGAACACTTCATACAAATGAAAAAAATCATTTGTCTAAGCATAGATACATATTGCCATTTTAGATGCATTTAGATGCAATTGCCGTATTGAATGGCCTCCAGCTTTTGTTCCAGGAAGGTGCAAGTCCTGTTATTTGCCAGCCCTGTGTGTTGTCTTGGATATCTGAGATATATTTAGGCATAAATATGAATTTTTCCCATGCTTAATGGGAAAAATTAATTATGCTGCTTAATAATCAAAAATTAGTTCCCATTTCCAGTAAGGAAATAGGGAAAAATGTAGTTTATCTAGCAGAATTTAAACTGTAGTGCATTGTGTATATTTTCCCATGCTTAGGCTCAAAGAATGGAAGGTGTAAAGCTTCTGCACACATAGGACAAATMCCAGAACTGATTATTTAAAATTCATAAATAAACCTGTAAAAGCAGAGTTTTTGGGGGGAATGGGGAAATTTGACATTCTGAACTCTAGAATACTGTGGCTGCCATTGCCTACACTATACCTCACCAAAATCCTGTGAGAATGGGATATAGTATTTCGTTGTAAGTCTTTGTTTTTATTAAATTTTTAAAAAGAAAAACAATGACAGGAATGTAAAGTTCTAGAGCTGCTAGTTAATCTGCCAGTGGCTGATCAACTTTAAGACTAAGTATAACCTTTTTTTCTTCTTTTCTCAAAACAAAATGCACGCTTATAAGATCACATCAAATATTTGAAATACAGCATCAAATATTCAAGAAGAATATCCTTAAATCTGTTACTGTGCTGGTGTTGTTTTATTAATAAAAATAGCTTAGAGCAGGATGTTGCAGTATATATACTTTTTTTTTCCCCCCCCCCAAAAAGTGATAGTCAGGTAGGCACACTGTTACGGTTTATAGCTTCCCCTGTATTTTTTATAATTTCAGTGAACTTTCACAGGAATTGCTGGATTCTTCTCTTTTCAACTATTATAACACCTAAATATTCATATAAAGCAGATTAGTGACAATGGCAGTTATTTTAGCAGATTTTAAAATATATATGGGAAAAAAAGCCTACAAAGACTCTCTCACTTGAAAAGCTCTAATTAAATATAGATGCTGGTCATGTTTGCTTTTCATGAATAAAGCAAGCACCACTGACATTACATATTCTTGTAATTCTGAATTTTGGGTAGTACCTAGTTCCATTTTAATACTGTAAAATTTAAACAGAAATTGATATATGAATTCTACAGATTTTTCTCTTTCAGACTAAAATTGTATTTCTTTCAGGCTTGTACAATCAATAAATTGACAGAAAATATATGAATTTTTGTATATAATCAAATAGCTCAAGGTTTGAATTTTACATACTCGGTATTCACAGGTCAAAACAAATAAATTCAAAAAAAAAAAAAAAAAAAAAAACTCTTGACTGGACAAGACAACCTGCAACCAAGCAACCTGCTCTAAATCTGAAGTTAGTTCTGTGTTAAACACGTCTTCAAGATCTCTAGAGGTTCTTTCCAACCTAAATTATTATGTGATTCAGTGTAATGGTATTTGCAATGATTACTTCCAAAATGACTGCTGGAAACTTCCTTTTTATAGGAATGCAGAATTATATTCTCAGAATTGTATCAAGTAAGAAATATCAGCAGAATTAAAGGTATTAGCAGGTATAATTATGAATTACACAGTGAAATCTACAGTTCAAGGTTTTGTAAGTCAACTGTAACTGACATTTTGTTATAAATGCATTCATTTAAAGTTTGAAATACTTTTTTGCTGCTGATCAGTCTCTATTGTGAAGTTTGTGTTTGCAGGGAGAACTAGATCAGGAGAGACAACAACATGAGGTAATGATTGCTGCCATGAGAGAAGAGGAGAAGTTCAAAGTTGACAGAATGGCCCGTGACTTGGAAATCAAATGGACAGAAAATCTTCGGCAAGTGTTAAATTTTGTCTCTTATTCTTTCAAAAAGAAAGCAAATATACAAATATTATAGCAAGTGAAATGTAAATCAAAGATTTTGTAGCTGTCTGAGCTTTTCAAACTACTGCTCAGTTTCTTATTTATATTTTTCATTTCTTATACATGGTCAAGATATTATATATACAAGCTTATTTTTAAAATATATATATATATATATATATATATATATATATATATATATATATATAAAGGTATTTTAATTATTTGACCTTTACTTTTAGACAGGAATGTAATAAGCTTCGTGAAGAGCTGAGGCTTCAACACGAAGAGGATAAAAAGGCAGCTATGACTCAATTATTACAGCTGAAAGAACGTGAAAAAAATGCAGCCAGGGATGGATGGCAAAAAAAAGTTGAGGACCTTTTAGACCAGGTAACTATGATGCCTCTTTGAAGATTGGAAGGCCATTACAATTTAGTTGCCGTGTTTTGTTGCCGATTAATTACATTAAATTCATTGTGACACTTGTCTTCAGAATGAAATGGGTCAACATGATACTTTTAAAGCCTAATCACTACTGAAAGCTTTGATTAGTGGTGTGGATTCTTTTGGTTGCATGGTTTATTTGAAGGATTGGGGATTGGAGGTGGTGGGAGGAGTTGACAGTCTTACCTTTTCACTGTAAGTTTTTTTTTTTTTTTTTATTCTCTGTTTGTTTACATACTCCATTGCAAATGTTTTCTAATGCTATTTTTTTTTTTGGTGATGATCCTTATCTTTACAAAAATGATACTGTACAAAGCACTGAAAAATCAGAACATCCCTTGGCTTCTACAACACCTTTAATACACCTATGTCCTCTCTTGAAATATACCTATGTCCTCTCTTGAGTAACTGCAAACATTTATTTTTGGATAGTTTTTGATAAATCTTGACTTTTTATTTGCAACAGACATTTATTATAATACCAGCTAGATAATTCACAGAAATTATTGAGTTTGTACTTCTTCTGAAGTGCTGTAGCACTGATTTTGTTGAGTACAGCTTGAAAGAATAGCTGAATATGAACAAGTACATTTTAAAATAATAGAAACAGGTTTTGGAAATCATTGAAATCACATGCATTTAATGTGTTATTGTGGGATGGCTTAAAACTTGCTATCTACTATGAGAATTCAAATAACTGAACATGCACTTGATTAATGGTTCCTATAGGAATATATTTCCTGTATTTTGCCAGTAGGGAGGTTTAAGCTTGTAAAATTCTGTAACTTAGGCTCATAAAATCTGCAGGCTTTCAAAGTTTTTGATTTGTTGCTATTTATGATGTGAACATAATAAAAGACTTGGACTCATTTAATTTTTTAAGTTTAATTTGTTGCCTTTAAGCTTAATTTATTCTCTTTATTTCAATCTATAGATAGCATTTTCTCAAGTAAAGTACAATTTGAAAGTGATATGACAACAAAAATGTTAATCTTTATGTAGTTTTAATGTACTTCTAAAATACTTCGCTTATTTCTTCCTTTTAAAACTTCCACAGTAAAACTGATCTATGGTTTCAGGATGGAAAATTAGTGTGGAGCAAATGAACAAGTGTTTCCAGCCTATGAACAAAATCTTGAAATCAAAGCACTTGGGGGAACTAACAGTCATGGAGAGAGTTGTACTGGAGATTTTGTGGACATAGAAAATAGCTTGCATATGCAAAATGACTGGTTTCTTTCCTTTGTTCCTTCTACTATACCAAACAGTTGGCTTTTTTTTTCTTTGCTCTTCCTATGATACCAAACAATTGTACCATTTCATAACAGCATATGGATTTATAGGAGTAAAACTAAGGCAAAAGTTTTCTTTTCCATTTTTGTCTACCTAGTGCTTTTCCATTACTGGTGTTTGTGTTGGATCGTTGTTTCCTAATAATTGAAAAGTTGGGGAATTGTTAAGATTTCGCTCCTAGGAATCTACATTTTATCAATTTCTACTTCTTAGATTATGCTTGGAGGAGAAATAATTCCAGATCTTAAGATGAAAGGTGGATAACTTAACTTTGGGAAAATTTGTAATAGGTTTCTCCTGATGGCAATACATAAAGGGTAACCTCCAAGAATTGTACTGAAGTGATTCATATGTTTATGTAGGTTGGAAGAGACCTCGGGAAGTCATTTAGTTCAACCTCCTGCTCAAAGCAGAGTGGACACTGAATTCGGACTAGATTGCTTAGGGCTTTGTCCAGTTAGGTCTTGATAGCATTAAGGGATAGAGATCCCACAGCATCTCTAAACAATCTTTTCTAGTGCTCGATTATCCTCATGGTGATTCCTACCTGCCAGCCCTCCCTCCCCCCCAATATCCAGTCAGAACCTCATCTGCTTTGGTTTGTGATCGTTGTCTTTCATTGTCCCATTGTACACTGCTCTAAAAAACCTGAATCTATCTTCATGGTAGTCTCCTAATAGGTATTGCAAGGCTATTAAGTCCCCCCCAAAACCTTCTTCTCTTCAGACTGAGTGAACCCAGTTCTCTCAGCCTCTCCTCACAGAACATGTGCTTCAGCCTCCAACCTTCTCAGTGGTGGCTCTCCGCTGAACTTGTTCAAATTTATCAACATGCATCTTATGCTGGGGCAGCCAAAGCTGGATGAAGTGTTCCAGATCCACAGTCTTACAAGTGCCAAGTCAAGGGGACTAACTGTTTCCCTCGATYTGCTGGCTACCTATACTTCTATTGATACAGCCCAGTACGCTGCTAGCATTCATTGCTGCTAGGGCAAGCTATTTACTCGTGTTTAGTCCTACTGTTAACCAGGAACTCCAGGCTGTTCTTTGCTAAGCTGCTATGCAGCTGGTCAGACCCAGTCTACACTAGTGCTGGGGATTAGTCCATCCCATGTGCAGGTCTTTGCATTTGTCATGGTTGAATTTTATAGGTTCCTGTTGGCCCATTCTTCTAACATATGTAGGTCCCTGTGTATGGCAGCCTTGTTCTTAAATGTATTATCTGCTTCACCTTTAACCTACCCCAGTTTAATCTCATCCACAAACTCAATGAGGGTACATTTGGTTTCCTCCTTCAGATCACGCATAATGATATTGAAAAAGATAGGTCCTGGTATAGACTCCTTAGGAGCTCTACTTGTAATAAAACCTCAGTGTGAACCATTAGCAACTACTGTTTGAGCCTTATAATCCAGCCGGGTTTCACCCATCTGGTAGTCCTCCCATCTAAATCATAATGTCACAACTTGAATACAAGGATATTAAAAGCCTTACTGAAGTCAAGGTGGACAACATCCACTTCTCTTCCCCTCTCTACAAATCTTGTCATTTCAATAGAAAAGAAAATTAGAAGTRGTATTTTTGTTACAGAGAGGAGAGAGAAATTTTTGGTATGAATGTTTCATAAAACAGATGACTTGACTTACAGATTTCTGATGCATTGGTCTGGAATGATGGTATTCTGGGAGAAAACTGCRCTGGGCCTGCTTTGACACTTCAGCAAAAAAATTTAATAAGGCTAGCTGTGCTTGGAAATCTGTAAACATGTAATAAGGGTCCGTAACCCAAAGGGTTCACAGTTTATTTTAAAGAGACTGCAGATGGAGATAAAAATAAGGTTTTTCTGCTGTATCATATAATAAAAAGAAGACAGCCCTAGGAAGAATCCACATCTTCAATCTCTGTCTATTGCAAGGATGTCTGTTCCTCTCYATCTCCATCTAAGTACATTTAAGTAGAATAGCCCAAGATACTGTAGTAGAATTAAAAAGATGTGAATTTGTTACCCGCAGCCCCAGTCTTCATTAGTGGGAAGATGCATTTAAAACCCATCTGAGAGGCAGGAAGTCTATGTAAGAATTAGGAATGAAACAGAGATCTGGCACATCCTATTGCAATCCAATGTTTACAATGATTTTTCAGAACTGTATAGGAGCATTTGCATTTCTGCACATTCATTTACAAACTCTTAACTTGACAGAAAATGTTGTCTATGTGCTGCTTTATATGGAGAAAGTATCTGGAGCTAGACCCTTTTGTCATATAAGTTCTGTTCAGAAATGAATTGATCATCAGAATATTGCAGTATACTAGATCCAGAAGGATCTAATTAATGTAAATTGTTTGAATAAAGCAGTGTCATAAGAAATTTCTTTCTAGACTGAAGGAAGATGAAACATATTGGAATGATGCAACTTAAATTTAAAGGATGTAAGCATAATTTTTGGCAGATTATAAAAATACCACGCCCAGTGCAAAACAGTGAAAATAATATGATTGACTTCATTATCAAAACCTAGCTTCTTTTTAATATGGAAAATATTGTGTTKCTTTAGTTGATCATATTGTTATATTCCAGTAGGTATTAATGCATCTCATACTTGATTGCCAAAAAAATCAGTTTACAGAGAAGTATAACAACTGATCTGAAGTATAGGAATGGTTATGTAAGCAGAGAGTTTAAAAAGTTGGCTTAGATAAATGAAGAGCAGTAAAGTGAGACAGTATAGTTTATATAAACTGAAGAAAAGTATAGTATAGGCTATGCCCATTTGGTATCCTGCTGACTTAAGGGGAAAAAGAGACAGACAGAGACAGACAGAGAGAGAGAGAGAGAGAGAGAGAGAGAGAGAGAGAGAGAGAGAGAGAGAAGACTGCTGATTCCAACTAGTTTATGGCCATGAAGTATTTTAAGGGTGGGATGGGTTTTTTTGTGTTATGCTAATTGACAAATTTTTGCCTTCTACAGCTTGCTGCACTTTTGGTAAATGACATTTAACTCTGATGTAAAGCAAATATTTTTCTTTTATACCATTAATATTAAGTGGTCCCTAATATAATACATGCAGGATTATTATTGTTATTATTATAACAGTATGTTATGAGTAAAGTAATTACTGTGAGTTAAAAATGCTATTTGGCTGATCAAGTGCTTAAACACATTTTTGCCRGTTGTAAAGCATCACTTATCATTTACAGTTAATGTGGTTGGTAGATTAAGTGGATTGGTATCTAGAGACCAAGTTAAAAAGAAAAGAAAAGTGCTTAAAAAGAAAGTGCTTTTCCTTTTTTTGCTTGTAAATTTTACAAAATATCAATCCATATGAGAGTTTCCTCATGAAATATGCAGAGAATTCAGATGTGTTAGCTTCTTGCTCTTTTAGCTATGGAATGCACTTTTTTTTTCTCAAAGATACTTTACTGCTGAGAAGGCTTTTAGCCATGAACAAAATAGAATGAATTTTCTTTTTAAAATATGATGTGTTCTCTATTCTCCTTATTTGTGTAGCACAAGCTACAGGTCTTAGAGGTAACACAGTTCAGATCTAAGAAGTTTGGACTGGGAGGGTGTTGTTGGAGATGGCAGGGATTAACAAAAGGACCTCTAGAGTCACTAGCCTCCCTCGAGTCTCACAGAACTTCATTTGTTTCAAAAGGGTAATAATATTCATAAAACAAGCTAAAGGATGCTAATTTTAAGGAAATGCTATATTATAGCAAGTTCATTAAAGACAGTTTAAATTTAAGAACTACCTAGCAATACAGATCAAAACTTAGAGTTTCAAAGTATTCTCAGTGGGATGCAGTAGGTATGCTATGCTAGCAAATGCTAGTTTGAGTCTTCTGTGTAAGAATGAATGTTTTATTGGAGGAAAAATAGTTTATATGAAGAAGAGACCAAAACAGATGAAAACGAAGCCCAATGTATTGTATTTYTTTTACCTTACAGATACATCTAGTCTGCTAGTTGAAATTCTGATACCGTCATATCCAAAAGATCTTGTCCATCTGATCATAAACTTTTGCTTGGAATATTACCAGTTTTTTATTTGGCAATGTTTTTGGATGAAAAGAATTAAATTCTTAGTATAGGATGGAGTTAATGATGCATGCATCATGCAATCAGAAGAGAATTTAGTTTGATGTTTAGAGTTCAGTTTACACTTTCAAAAGTGATAAGTGGAAGCCTAAACCAAACCCTGCAGTATTGCTATTATTTGTTAACGATAAACATAACATAAATGATGAACAAAACTCCATTGTAATTTCTTTTAAAACTAAACTCCATTGTAATTTCTTTTAAAATTGGAACTAAACTTTGAATATGTGGTGACAAATGAGATAATTCAATGGGGAAGTTTTATATTAGTTTCTGTTCTGATAAGAAATAAAGTTAGAAACTTGGGATTTGGCATCAGATCAGACTTCTGTTTCATTTAATTAAGTGTCTTGTCCAAAATAGGCTTTAGCACTCAGTATATCAACTACTGCTGCAATAAACAAAAATTGGTTAGATTTCCATTCATAGAAGTTTTTCTTGAATTCTTAGTATTTTGRGGATTACCATATGTTCTCAGGTAATTATTTTTTACATTACTTCCAAAATCTGGTTTTCYTCTATCATCAGCTATTATAACCTAAGATAAGTAATATTTGGGACACCATCCTAACTCTCTGTAGTAAAATTCACTTTAAATTTTTTTTTAAGTTGTTTGACTTAATCACCAAATTATGAAACTCGTTGTAGGCTTTCTGKCTTGAATTTGATTCTGTAGTATAACTGATAATCTGCTTTATAATTTATGATACAGGAAGAAAAAATTTCAAACTGCTTTCTTCTAAGCTGTTGTTTTTATACTTTTCTCATGCGCTTTGTAATTGTTGCCTAAAATAATGTGTTTTATTTCTTGTGAGTTAATATATTCCTCTTCTTCTGTTATCTTTCTYTAAGTCTCCTCAGAGCTTCAGTAATTTTGTAAAGAGACACCAAGCATTTACTATACACAATGCKCCCTATGAAAGAAATTCATTTATGCTGTCCGTGTTATCATCTGCTGTGTTAAGTATGTTTCTTAGCGTGTTTGCCTACTTTTTTAACCACAACTTCGTATTAAAATTGTTTGAGCTTCCTACAGTGATGTCCAAATTTAAAGCTTATGGAAATGAACATGGTTTCCACTCCTCCTTCCTTGCCATGGTTGATGTGTTTCTAAACTTGAACCTCAATTTTCTCCTCAGCTCTTCCACGCAAAGTCATCCTGTATTTCATCCATCATGTTCTAGGATGTATTATCAAAGATCCATGTATAATACTTAAAATACTGAAAGCTTTATAACAGATGAAGATTAAAAGATATGAAACCCTAGTACCATTCCAAATACTTAAAATTTTCAATAAATTCTAATGATCATCACTATTGAAAACTTATCCCCTGGCTAATGAACTTGCAGTTTGTTGGATTAATAGCAAGTAATCCAAAGTGTTACAGGTAAGAATAGGGCAGAATACCTCAGCCATTTTGCTTAGGAGTAGGATAAGAATCTTGTAATTGGAAATGAGAAGAACTAGATCTTTTTAATGCACCAGGATAATACTACCTTGAGATAGCCTTGACCCAGCACCTTCACTCACACTGTTGCTGCAAAAACAGAATTGGTTGGGACCAATTAAATCTCAGAGATATTTATAAATTTTAGCATGTCTCAAATATACTCCGATTTTCCTCAGCAGAAACCAACTGGGCTTTGACAGAGAAGAAGGGGAAATGGAAGGGGCTCTGAATGCTGCTTTTTCTTATCAGTTGGTCAGGGCAACCTTTGGTGCAACTTCTCCATTCCTGGTATGTCACAAGCCTCAAGCAAATATAAAACATTGTGGTAGGAAACAGCTGCTTTTCAAATTTCTGCATAGTCATCAACTGCGGAAGCACTAGGCAGAGACAGTGAATCTGCTGACAAATCAGTCTTTCTCTTCAAACCAAAGAAATATCCTGAGGGTGATTTATTTTATTTCTTATTTTCAGCTGGGTAAAATGGACTTGTGCCAAAGGTCTCTTCAATTTCTTCATTAAGCATTTTAAACTGACTTGTTTTACTAATATCTGATGAATACACTAAGTTTTCCCTTTCAGAAAGATTTTCAACATCTTTTGGAGTTCACTTCTAAAATAATACAAAGGCTGTGCAGTACTCTAGATCTGCGCCACCCCACTTGCCCTTCCCCACCTAGGATCTTGGGTCTTAGCAGAAGAATCTCTCCTGCTGACAGTGTATTGAAAAYTCGGTAAACAGTGTAGCAAAGTAAGGCATTGAAACAGTATGACATTAAGATATCTGTGGGAAGCACAGTGAGAAAGAGAGTTATGTAATTGATCTGAGTGACATGGAGATTTATGCTGAACTTTAGTGTAAAGCCKCTTTAATGTGATTGAAGGTAACTTTTAGCCAAGGGAAAAAATGAAGTGATAGAACTACCCATGTGTTAAATAACCTAACATCTTGCAGGAAACAATTCCTTTTTAAGGAAAATACCATAATACGATCATAAGTAAGTATGATCCTTGTGACAGTTGTTATGATGGGTCAACCAGYGAATGTAGTAAAGCAGCTCCGAGGCATGGATAAGTTTCAAATGTCCGAATCTGTTTTATTATGATGCAAAGTAGCCCATTTTCATTTTTTTTAAGTAGAAAAACTCAGCTGTTTTAGTAGAGACTTTAAAATATGAAGGAGGAATACAAGACTTCCTCCATATTTTAATAATGATTTCAAGTAGAGTAGCTTATTTTGGAGTTTCTAATTCTGAATGTGTCCCACATTCTCTTTAATAAGGAGCTGCATCTGATTTATGTTGCTACATATTTTGTTGAAATCAGCCCCCCATACCAATTCGACTGCACTACATATTTATAGTATACTAATTATCGTGCACATATTCTATCAAAATCTTTTAGTTACTTTCTAATAGTGGATGAAAATACCAATTCTTGTCAGGTTTAGTACTGATCCAAAAGAATCCCTATGATTTACCACCAGCTATTTTTGAGATTTGTAAACAGGTTGGCTTTAATCTTTTAAAGTATACTTTACTAAAATTGGATGAGTAAAAATATTTAAATCAAAATCTCATGCAATAATAAATTCCATAAAAAGTCTTGTTATTTCTGTACAGTAGCGCTTACTGCTCAAGAYTGTAGTCTTTTCAAAGCAAGAAATCAAGCTTTTTTAGCTTGGCTCTTTTCTGTTGTCATGTTTACTGAAAAATCATCTTATTCTTGCACTTGAAGTCTTTCTTGATTGAATCCTGTATCATCTTTTCCATTCTTTTTCAAGTACTACTAATGTTTGGCTAACTGTCCTATAATGCCTTTGAATAGCAGTATGATGTTGGGACTTGTAGATTTAGAAACTACATGTGTATTTGAAGTTTTGTTAAAAATCAATAAGCTTTGTTTACTGTATGCTCATTATTTGTGCATGAATACCTAGGAATGTTAAATATATAAACTCAACTTTATTAAAAAATGATTTTGGRGGGAGGGAGGTGGTCCATATCAGCCATCTTTTCACCACCGTAATGTATGAGCAACTTGGATGTGGTTTTTTATTTATTTGTTTTTTTCCCCTAAAAAAGGTGATAATTATTTCATAATCGGGAAGTTTGGACATCAGAAAAATTGCTTTGCGTCAGATAACATAATAAATACATGACAAAAAAAGAACTTTATTGTAGAGTTGTAGTCCAGAAYCTTAATCAAAAGTTCGTATATGTTCCTGCTGTTTTTGGTGTCTCTGGAAAACTTTTAAACTTGGAGTCGCGCACATTAAAATGGTTAGCCTGTTTTAGTTCTGTCAGTCACAAGACTGGTTTGACAGCAGCTATTKTTCTTTCCTTATTTCTATAGAGTGCCTTGGGGAAAGAAACCTGCATTGTTCTGCAAGGAGCAGGGGGCAACTCTCAGAACTCAGAGTACAGCTTCCAAAAAATATTTTTATTTAGAATTTCTTTTCATTATAGGACATTACTAATCTTTCTACTTGAGATTGTAAATCTAAATACGTTTGATAAATRTTTGTTGTATTGCAGTAGTGCCTGAGTGTGTCAGTCAAAATTAAGTCCCAGCCATTCTAGAGGCAGAGCATGTACTTAGTAAGAGATCATTCATGCTCTCAGAGTAGCTTCCAACCTAAATAAACTAAGATAGATGGGAAAGAAATCATAGGAAAGTAGATGGGTTTGCTGACGTTGGCATTGGCAAAATTAGGAATTTGTAGGAATTGGAACTGTTATGTGCTAGTCTATTCCCGTCTGCTGCAATATGGTGCCTCCTAGTGTTACTCTAATGACTCGAAAATTGTTGCTTGTTAACGCTTTTACGATTTTAATAAGATAATTTGGGATTTTCCGCTATAGTTTATTTTTATGTTAATCGTTTTGCAAATTCAGGAGGAAGAATAYTATTTTCTTCTTTTTCTACTTTGATAAAGTATCTTCTTAAAAATTCCCAGGTAAAATCTTCCAAGCTGGTGTAAAAATATCTACTGTCTCCCTGAGAAAGCCATCTTCTTGACTAATGTGTGCCAAATGTAGAAATTGGTCATGCTGGATTTTAAATTACTCTCACTTCATTTCTGATGACTGTTATGCATGCATGTGTGTGTGTCTGTATCTATCCGTCTAGCTATATGAATTTTATATATGGTTAGTAATACCTGATATAGAGCATATACTTGGCAATTTGTTCTTATTTTTGCTTTTCATTAGCAATCAACACTGCTGTAAGGYGGTACAGTACCTAACATTCTGGTAGGAAATTGCAAAAAGTCTTTTATGTTCCCATCTCATTCTGAAATCTTAGAAAAATATTTTAATATAAAATTTACTTCATTTGAGACTAAACTTGATCTCTTTTTAGCAGTGAAATCTTATYTTTAATAGTTTGCATTTAATATATCTGTGATATTTCAGGGACACAGCTGATCATTGATTCTTTTATTTATGGCTTTTCTAATAGTAATGCAAATTGATGTACTTAATGACTTTTCCACAAAATTATTTGCCATAAAGGTGAAGAGAAAAGAGTTGGATAATTTAAAAAATATTCAATTGCSTAATGTGGAAGAATATTATAATATTATATTGAAGAGACTGCAACCCTGTACGTTCAAAACATAACGCAAGAAAATGCTCCATTCTGTTCTGTGTTCAAAGCTAATACACTAACTCAAAGCAAAGTATTCAATTAATATTTTATCCAGATAGTCTTCAACTTATTTTTCCCTGGTCAAATTATAATTAATGTTCTATGTTTTACTCTCCCTTCTTTATCCCTTTTTCTTTTACTTAGTTGATTTCTGAATGTTTCCCTTTATTCCTGTGATCTTTTCTTCATAGCGGCACTGTCTCGGTGAAGCTTTACATAAATCTATCAGCAATGTAAGTGATTTGCACTTACAGCTTGTAAAGGGCATGTTTGCGTTACTAAATATGCATATCCTGTAATACTGCTTTAAAGCTTTAGCCTATAAAATCAAGTATGTGATAGTATTCAAGAGAACATGTTTGCCGCTATTTCTCAAAAGCTTCTATACTGCATCCATTCATCTGTGTAAGCATATGTATCACTGGTCATCAAGGAATACATACATGGTCATAACATAAAACAGCATTTTTATGTCATTGTTAAAGCAAGCTTGTGGGCAGTGCAAATGTGTATTGCAGAGCTTTCTACAAAGCATGAGATTGCTGTATTATAATTTGCAGTTTGCTGTGCAAGTCATAATTGGAGCTAAAATACTTTTTTTTTTCTTTTTTCAAAACTAATATTTTTAATCTGCTGAAAACTGTAGRTAAGTGTACTGGAGATTCAGAGGAAAGTCCTCAATATAGGAATATTGAGAAGGGAAGCTCCAAAGACATGCAAAGAGAGGCACTAATATTTTCAAAAATGTCATCTTAAGAGTATGAATATACATATTGAATAGACAAATTAATGCTTAAAATTTTGTTCTCCCTTTAAAAATAACTATCAATTTTTTTAATATGTGATATACTTTCAACAACAAAAAAATCCTCGTTAGCATAGAAGATTAGATGTCTTGACTTGGTTGTTGAAGTCATTTAAGCCTCATCATACCATGYTTGCTGCATAGTCTATTGATGCAAACAGACCTCTCCAGAGATTGACTTATTTCAGGCTATGAGTTTTTTCAGTCACTTTAATCTGGTGGAAGTCTGAGCTGCCCTTGAGAAGGGTATTCCTGATCTTTGCCATCTTCTAARATGACTGCCTGGCTAGGTGTCAGGCTTCTAAAAAGCACCTCAATTAAAATGTTTTCTATGCTTCCAAGAGTGGTATTAAAAGAGAATTTTTTTTTTACCCATACTAAAAATGTTTATATATGATACAATGAGAATTACTAGAATTTGGAACAGGAACTTAAGTGAAAGAGAATTAACTTCAAGCAAAAAAAATAATCTTTTTGTCATCTTCATAAATCCAAGCAAATTTGGTTAAGATGCCAAACTCTGATCAACTCAGTTTGAATATTGTCATGAAAGGCTTTTCAGAGTATGATGATTACATTTCCTGAGGCTCTGCAGGAAATGAGCAGAATTTTCTGTGGAGCWGTTACTGCTGAGGGTGATGGTGATGGTGAACAATGGTGAGAAACGTGAGGGACAAGTGAGAGTGGACAGAACATCTGTCCACTGTCTTGGTGTTTCTGTCACAAGCACTTAGTAGAGAGGAGGAAGAGGATCTGAGTGGAAATTGTGGAATTTCCTTTATGAATTTTTTTAGGCAGTAATTTGTAATTGGTCCAACCTATTGCAAAGAGCTGGACTAAATCTCATAACCTTATCTTAGCTGTACTTTCCTTTGATACCACAAATGGTGTTAGGAAGAAGAAAAAGAGCAAAGGAAGGGAGGAAAAGGAGGAGAGATACTGGATTATGGAATGGGCCTAAGAGAAGGAATAGAACAGCTAGAGCCAAGCTACAATAGTGACCTTAGTGAAACAAAAGATATATTGGGAGTTTATGTTTATGGATGGTGGTTAAGTAGGAGCAGAGGTAATCTAAAGAAGCGTAAGAATTACATAAAGGCACGGGAGGGGGAGGGAAGGGAGGGAGAAAAAAAAAAGACCTGCAGGCAGTCTGAGTTTTTTGGTAGGTGCAGTGTGGCAGAGAAACAAAAAATCAKGGTAAGGCAAGGCAGTGCAAATGAATGTACTAAGTGATAATATTCGAGAGAACATGTTTGCTGCTGTTTCTCAAAAGTAAGTATGTATAAGTAAAAGTAAGTATATGAGGTTATGAAAATATGGGGACAGAGACAAGGGCCCAACAGTRAATGCAGGCTGCATAAGAGTAGATAGGAATGAAGGGATCATAGGTGAGTTYAGAGAAGACAAATTTCTTCTGGAGTGGAACAATCAATAGTACATTGTAATACCAGATTACAAATATACATGGAAGTACAGGGTTGGTCATACTGGCAGTGGTATGCTGCARACTGACCTCTTCAACCCTGGAATTTCGATCCGTTGATAAGGAAGAGAAGAACACAATATGTGGTTGTGTTATTGGCTTGTCTGATCAGGATGGCAGCTATAGCYGTGGTATACTGAAAGGATTAAAGAGGCAGTGTGGATAGGTAATACAGTAGTAATAGAGAAATTCAGGTTATCTCCACTAGAGTAAACAAATACTAACTACATCAAGATATCTGCACASTGGAGACCAGTTTTTTGAGACTATGAATTGTTTTTTGGGGAGCACCTGCCTTGGGAGCTCACAAGGCATTCTGAAACCTTTGAACTGGTTCTGAAGGATCTAGTTTCTTACCCTGATGAACCTTAAGCAACCTCAGGAAACTTGCCCTTGCTTTTTTTTTTTTTTTTGTTTGTTTGTTTGAAAAAACACATATCCACCAAAATTGTGTTTGGCTTCTGAAAGAGAAGTGAGGAGTTACGTAAAAAGAGAAATCTTGGCTGCGTATGGGGGAGGGGGTTATTTTATTTTTTTAGATAAAAGGAGCTGGTCTTTTAGATAAACTGGTGGCGTAGAGGCTGCTTAAAGATACCAGATCAGAAGCATCATGCTAAAAATAGGCTTGAGAAATGACATCAGGGAGTTGACATTGCTAAACAGCAAGGTAAGGGTTAGAAATAAGAGATACAATTTAAAAAAAATCAATCAGTATGAACTTAAAGAACCTAGAAAGAATCAGAAGCTGTATTAGATTAAGTGTAAGAACAAAAAGAGACCAAAAATATTTGAGAAATAACTAGCAAGAAGTGTCAAAATTATTTAATACTTCATTCAAACACATCCAGATCAAGGAGGCCTGACAGAGGRTCTGAAAGGCAATAAATGAACAAGGTATAAAAGGAGCACTAATAGATTTTAGTACCACTATAAAGAGGCTAAATGAATACCTTTGCATTGGTGTTCAGAGTAGAAAAAATAGGAGCATTTATCACACTGGGGCCCTCCATTGTACCCATTTTAGGACTCATGTGAAACCGAGAATGTAAAAGATAGTATGGAGCAAATGAACAAAATGAACCACAACAGATAGTCAGTACTTGTATATTCACCCAAGAATTTTGTTGTGAAGATCCTTTTGAACACAAACACCAGTATGCAGTTTTTCATGTATCTRTGTTGATTTATAAGGATTGATGTGCAAGCAAATAGGATGACAATTTTTCTAAAGGCTCCRAAGGAGATCTGAGGAATAACAGACCTGTAAGCCAAATGTCTTTGCAAGATGAACTCACAGAAACTGTAATGAAGATAGAATWTGTGGACACAGTGATCTGTTTAGGAAGACTTAAAATAGATTTTGAGAAGGGAAACCCTGCCGTAGAATTTACTGTAATTCTTTTAAAGGAATCAGTAACAGTCTGGGTAAAGGTGGTGTGGCTGATATAATCTGCTTGGTTTTCCAAAAGTCATTCCTCTGAAGCTTTGGAGGAAATTAAAACTTTGTGATGTGGGAGATTGATTTTTTTTGCATAACTAAGTGATTAGTTGAAAGATAGGAATTAAGTACAATGTTACCACAGTTGAAGGCAGATCATCAGTGGAAATCTACTGATGTGCAACATACTTTTTGCAAGTTGTTTGTGAGTAAGAAAGATGGGAAAGCTTGCAATTTATACAAAGATATTCAGGGTAGGAAGGACAAATGCTGGTTGAAGAATTGTAAAAAGTTGTAAAAAAAACCCGAGGGACTTGGTAATAAAATGGCAGATGAAATTCGATGTAGATAAATACTAAATGATACACATGGAAAAAAAAAATCTAACTTTCTAACTTCCTGTATAAATGTCAGGCCTTGACTTGGCCATTATAACCAAAAAGATTAGATTTGGGAATTATGTGTATAATTCCATGAAAATGTAACTCAGTGCTCAGCAGCAGTCGCAAAAGCAAATAACACATTAGGAATAAGGAAGACGGATAGAGAATGTAATACCTGAAACCATTCTGCTGTACAAAACTATAGTTTACCCTCATCTTGAATACAGTATGCTGTTCTAATCCTCTGTTCTAATTCGATCTTTAAAAGGAAAAAGCAGAAAAGGAGGGAAAAGTAGAAGGCTGATGAAAGATAGAAAATAACTTCCATGCATGGAGTGACTCAGTAGGCCAAAACTGAAAGGTCAGTCTGAAGGAATAAGGAGAGAGATGATGGAGATGTACGGATATATGAGTAGAATGGGGTAAATGAAAAAGAAACTTCTAGCTCTTCCATTAGAAGTAGTGGAGGGCATTCTATGAGAATGACAAGTGTATTGAAGCTGTGGGACTTCCTGTGGGAAGTTTCTGATGCTAAAAGTTTATATGGATTCAAACAGTGATAGTATTTAATGGATTTTTCTTCCATGATTTTTTTCGCCCCCATAAATACCTCTTCTAATTTAAGAAAGGTTGCTGGGTGCTAGTAGACTTTAGAGTCAACATCCATATTGGGAAATGTTGGCTATTTCTAGAGGCAGAATACTACATTAACAAACCTTTGGTCTGACATTGTACAATTTGTATGTGACATTAATATTACATGTATTCAGTAAAAAGTTTTCCATGTATAGTTTGGATTGTAGAATATAGTTTAAGTCTTCACGATAATCCTTCAGTTATAGTTGAATCTCCTTCAAAGATCCTTGAAGCAAGGTGCTGTTGTTATAGTATGCTTAGAAGGTAGTGTATATTTCTACAAACACAAACTTGGCAAATTCTAAATGCAATTGGCCGTGGTCATTTCATTCAACTTAATTTGCTTGATTTGTTTTAATGCTGATTTTATTTTAAATGTAGCTTCTTTCCTTTCAAAACTGCTTAAGCTGYGTCCTTCTGAAAAAGATACGTTCAGCAATAATGTTTATGCTGCAAATTGTCCTTGATATGCTGCTGTTGATTTTTTTGTTAAGTGATGAGATGTAATGTTTTATAATTCAGTATACTAATGCACAATGTCTTCATTAATTTCTCGTAATTAGTTGTAAGATGTACTAAATCAAATGACACTATCAAACTTCCTTTTATGATTCAATTGCATGTATTGCTCTGAGGCTTGAAAAATACTCATTCTGATTCAAATCCTTTGTCCCATGGCAGTTTCCTTTTTTCTTCCTGCGAGTCACTGTAGCAAAGTGGTTTTTTTGTTGTTGTTGGGTGTTTCTTTTTTTTTCTTGGTTTTAAGCAGACTTTAACTGAGGGGCTTTCCATTCCCCGAGAGCCCCCCCTTCCTCCACNGTAAAATCTTGTTTCCAGAGTTGTAAGGTTCCTCTTTTTTATTTGACTCCAAAGGGAATACATGCTTAGTATCTTCTGTCTGAAAAGATGCTATGTGATGTGAAGAACAGAGTATAACATTATAATAAAAAGAAAGCAGATCTCTTTAAAGGAGTAGTATACTCTAATATATTAAAAATGTTTGTTGGACTTAAACTGTCATTGGTAATATCAAGCATTTCTGAGAAAATAAGTATTTGTGAATGGAATTGCTTTGGTGTTAGTGGAAAGTCAACAGAAAAATCACTCCTATGAGCTAACAAAAGAGGTTTCATAAAGTGTTGTATCTTATTCGTGATGTAGTATGTTTTCCTATTCTTAAAACAAAAAGATAACAGTAAGAAAGGCCCATAACAAATCAACAGATAGTCTGCAACATCTAGACTGAAGAATTTTTCTGTGTCCCCCAACAAGTGCAGGATTTTCTGTACGGAATTGACATGATCTTCGCCTGAGTAATAGTTTAACAGATGAAATGCTTGACCTTAGCCCATGATAGTGTCATTTTTATTATTCAAGACCTAGAAATAAATTTTGATAACTTAATTTGGCCGTGAAATATCAACAATAATAAAGGTAGTACTATACTATAGACTTATAAATACGAAAACTCTTACAAAATTATTCCAATGTAATGATTGTATCCCTGAGATACAATATTAAAAACCAATTCAATAGATGGACAACATTGCTTATCCCTCTTTTAGTTAAAATGATGGATTGAAAATTTCAAATATTTCCTTCTTTTGAATGTTTTTTTCAGAGTTGATGTTAGTATTAGTGACTAATTGATGTTTACTGTTCTGTGGGTTAGATCTCATTGCTGAAGCAGAATCTGGAGATGCAACTTTCCCAGTCTCAGAGCTCTTTGCAACAGCTGCAAGCCCAATTCAGTCAGGAGAGACAGAGACTGACTCAGGAGATCCAGGAATTAGAAGAAGAGCATCAGCAAAGGCATAAGTCTCTCCAGGAAGCCCACATCCTTGCATTTCAAAATATGGAAGAAACAAAAGAACAGGAGCAAAAGGCATGTTCTTATGAATATTCCAAATTATGTAGAGAATGTCACAGTTTAGTCATTGTGCACACAGTGAAAATTAATAAAGTATTTGGGTAACTACCACATTTCCTTTTCAGATTGTGTTTTTAATGATGTTATTCAGTTAAATCTGTTTAAGAWATATTGAAAGTCATCTCTAATACTGGCATTAATTAGCATCTTGCTTTATATTCTATTATTGTGTTGATATATCTAATTATTATCAACACATGCACATTTCTTTAGAATAGCTTGAGATTATCTATAGCATCAATTTTAAGATTGATGATATTTCCCTAATTTCTCATGTTTTCTGATGCTTCCTATCAACTGACTACTTTTGTAATGTATTTTACATTTTCATTATGTTAAAAATCCTATACAGTATGTTTTGCAACTTGCAAGGTAATTTTCATATCCAGAAGATATTTTGTTCAAACCTTCACTAAATCTTCTTTGAAATTGAAATTCTGGCAGTGCATGATACTTCATAGTGTGTGTCATTAGATTTTTAGTTCAGATTGAGAGTTTACTTTTGCACAGAATTTCCCAGCTGTTTCCACTTACTCTGCTTTGGTTGTGCTTTGGTTCACATCAGAGGGTTGTCTTTGGGTATGCAGTTTGGGTTTGCTTTGTGTGAAATGGAATCAGAAGATGTGCTCCAGCAGCTTTAAGCTTAGTGCACATGAATGGAGAGTAACACCCTCACCAAATATGTATAGCATACACTAGGCCCCTCTATGGATCTGCTATTGTTCAGATACATTGTTTGCTACTGTAAACATAGCTGTAGATTTTTTTCTGTTTTTCAACTGTGAGCAKAACAGTCCTATTTTTTTGTACTCAAGTTATCTTGATAACCACTAGCCATAGAAAAGAAAAAATACTGTAGTATGATGATCTAGTTAAGAAAAAATGTGAGCAATATAAATGCATTTTTAATGRTTTCTAGAGTATGTTAGTGCCTAATTTTTGTTGCCAGATGAATTATTGTTTAATATTTTATAAATTCCCTTAGCTGGTATAYAATTAATCTTCTCAATTTGGATTTCATAGGAGTTAGAAGAGCGTTTACAACAAAAGCATTCAGAAGAACTTCAAGCGCTGAAAGAAACGCATAAACAAGCCATGGAAGGATTCAAATTGGAGATGGAACAGGAACTTCAGACTCTTCGATTTGAGCTGGAGGATGAAGGAAAAGCTATGTTAGGTATGTCATTTTCAAATTTACAAATAGGTTTGAAAGCATTATTTCTACTCATAAAAATATACATGCACAAATACACACATAAATGTGTATGTATGTGCATATATATGTATGTGTATGTGCCTGTGCACATGTGTATACACACACACACACGCTGCATTTTCCCCAAACATTTCAAGAAATGAAAAATAAATTGAAACTAAATATTGCAATAGAAATGTAGACAATAACTGAAATATCTAAAACACAACAATGCATCTCAAAAGCATTCAAAATTGACCTAATTGTTCCTGTTAAAATCAATAGAAGCTTTAACAAATAAGTCAAAATTGATTGCTTTTGAAAATCTTACCCTTTAATTTTTCAGAATGACTAAGTAACTGAATTTAATGATGGAGAATACTTCAGGAAGTGACAGGAATAGAAGAACTGGACAGTTGTTTAGCTTTTTATATTATAGTGACTTTAGAAGTGTGAGCCYTAGCATTCCATCTCTACAGCAGAGAGTCAGGAAGCACAACAATTTTGTTGATGTATTGATTGCGAATTAGTTTGAACTTTGTAGTACAGACAGGATTTGAACTGTACTTAGAAAGGTACAGTGCTTCTGCCAGTTCAGACAGTATGGAATAGTAAATAAGACAAAAACAGGAAAATAGTGTTTGTTACTTGGCTATTTTTTTAATAATATAGTTGAGAATTTAATTAGTGTTTTGTGTTACAAGAAATGAACCAGATTTCTCACAAATAAGTTAAGTTGTGATCTTGCCTCTGTAAACATAATCCTTGCTTATGGATTATAAAATTATAAATTGATGAAATAATGAAATCAAATACAGCAGAAGGTCAAGGTTACAACAATGTCATGGTGTTTATTCCACAACATTTCTTGATAGTCTTGGATTTTTGTTGGATCTAAAATTGAAGYAGTCTTTCCCTTTCTTACCTGTTCTATGGACAAAACAGCAAAAGTCAGTTTTGAAACAGAATTGGATAGGGCAACTGAGATGTGTTGGAAGACAAACTTGTGAGAACTCAACATGTTAAAAAAAATTATAGAGGGAAACAGTAACATTTGTCAGAGGTAAAGATTAAAGGGAGCTGATGCCGTTATAACTGATAAAACAATAAGAGTAGGGTGCACAAAGAAACATACTTCAAGCAAGTAGAAAGGTTGGCCTGATATTGAGCGTCAATGGCGAAAGCAAGAAGACTTCAGTGCAAAAGCTAATAAAAAAGGAAATGCAGAGGAAAAGACAAGGCAGGCATCTACTGTAGCTTTATGGCAGGAGATGCAGAAGAAAAGACCAAGGGACTATCTGCTACAGCTTTTTGGCAGTCTAGAATGTAGAAATGACGATGGTGGTATAAAAAGAACATGAAGAGATTGCATCACTCCAAGCAAGAGAAATAAGTGCGTGGAAGTGATTTATCTTTTTGGGATAGAAGGGAAAAATCAACTTAGAAACACCATACAGACAAAAGTAACAGCATAAACAACATGAATGGCCTTTTTTATTTGTTGAAGTCAGCCAAAAACATGCAAGCCTGAAAACAGACTTAAATATATACAGAAAGATAAAATTTTGCAAGTACGTTTAATTGACACTTTCTGTCTAACCACTGCTTTCTTTGTGTATGTTATATATAATCAAGAGGTTATTACTAAAAATGCTGTGGCTTTTTTGTGGGTTAGGGTTAAACATTTCTTCTCTGAGAAATGCATGTACATCTTGTAAAGTGCACATCAGAATAAAAATTTCAGTCCTGTCAGGAGAGGTTGTCTCTGTTCTCTTAACTCTTCTCTCAGCTCAGCATCTTTTCCACTTCGATTAGCTCAGTCTTTCCACTATAAATATCAAATGAAAGATCCTATAGTTGTACAAGTTTCAGCTAAACGTTGCAACTCATCAGACGTGGATTCCCTCATCTATTTTTGCTTATATACAATGGTTAGTTTTGATCGTTCAACATTATATTGCCAGCARGAGAAGAATTCTGAAGAACTTGCGTTCAAGTGATCTCCCACCAAAATAGGAACCATTGTTTTATCTAGGAGTTTTAGCTCATTACTGGGTGGCTACACACCACATATTCGTTTTGTTGAACTGCACACAATTTTCATTGAGTAATGCAAATGAGCGGTCATTCTCTGTCTTAATTTTTTGATTCCCTCAACTGAGGGCTAGAGCTACTAAATAAACTTAGCAAGTGTAAGACTGAAAACAAAAGAATTTGATTTTTCACACAATGTGGAGTTGAACTGTAGAATTCCATACAGGAGGATGGTGTAGATGCTAAAATTTTAAGTGATTTCGGAAAGAAACTAGACAGGTTTGGGGAGGGGGGGGAAGGTAAGAGAACTTGGGTGGTAAGACAAACATTTTGATTCAGGAATTTCCTGGGCTGCAGATTGTTGGTGTCCTATGATGTCCGGTGGATCAGGCCCATGCAGGAGTTTAGATGGAGTTTGAGTGCCTCCTGCATGTCTTTTAACTATGTGCTTCTGACTTGACAGTCTGTTTAGATGCATAGAAAAAAAATTAACGGTTCAAAAATTCAAAATGGAAAYGCAAGCTAAATAAAGGCAGCTTTAACCTAAATTCTGTCTAATTCCAGTTCCAGTGCTATACTTGTAACTGTTCATTGTTTTGGGGCTTTTTATCAGAGCCAACTGAAACCAGTGCCATTTATTTCAATGAGGTCAGTGTGGTTAACAAAAGAGCAAATCTGGTAAGTCCTGACAGTGTGTAGTTAATATGGAATAAGCTGACACCAACAGAGATACCTTTATAGAAATTAAATTGGGGAAGGAACCAAAGTAAACACTAGAGAATTTGTTGGGTCATCTGTTAAGTAAGCACAAAGTCTCAAAATGTTTTAAAAACGCAGCTGATATGCATCTTAGTGGTAAAATCAATATACACATTGAATGAGAAGATTGAGTTGAGAGTTATGTCCAAATTCTATATAGTGCAGAGAAAGATAACACAAAATAACTTTTCAGAACAGAACAATTCATAATTCTAGAGGCAAGTGCTTCATCTGAAAAGTAACATTCCATCCTTGCTTGCGATATCAGTAACAGTTTAGCATGCATCTAGGCCAAGATATCATTATAGTAAAGGATCCAGGAAAAAAAAAAAAAGTCTTTCTGCTTAACCCGTGACAGTAAAAATCCAGATCATGAGATCAACTGAACAAGACCACTGAAGGTATAAAAAGAAGTAGAGAATAATTCTCATAAATGTGTAAGAAAGGGGACGGGGACAAATTCTTTTCAATTGTCCCATGTGACAGGACMAGAGGCAATGGGCAGAAATTGAAGCATAGGAAGTTCCGCCTGAGCGTGAGGGGGAATTTCTTCACTGTGAGAGTGAYRGAGCACTGGACCAGGTTGCCCAGAGAGGTTGTGGAGTCTCCTTGTCTGGAGATMTTCAAGGCCCGCCTGGATGCAACCCTGTCTACTGTGCTCTAAGTGACCCTGCTGAGCAGGGAGGTTGGACTAGATGATCTCCAGGGGTCCCTTCCAACCTTACTGATTCTATGATTCTATAATTCCAGGATCCTGAAATATCTGAAAAATATTAATCAATCACAATTAGTAGGTAGCATGACAGTGAATGAGATAAAGTGCATGAGATTTTTAATGCAGAAGTATTTAATAGTCTGGCATATTGAATGTCAGTGTTAAAGCTAATATGATCAAAACTGAGAAAAACTTTCATCTTTATGATGTTGAATTTGTTATAAAACTCGACCAACATGTTGTTATTTAGTCATTAATTTTCACACAAATTTGAAATGCTAAATATGAGAAAAACATAAGTGAAATGCAATTCAAAGTAAGAAGAATAGTCTGAGCAAAGTGCTTCGTTTAACCTCAAGAGATGCAGGGGGAACCCTTCTGCTGCAACAGACTGCTTCATCTCTATTTTCTTTCCTTCCCTCTTTGTAAAATGGGAATACACATAAGGCAACTTCTACCTTAACTATTTTCAGGAGAAATTGTGAGATTCCCTATCTAGTGTAGTTGTGGAGTTTTTATTAAAAGACATAAAGAAAGCAAATGTGACACATGCAAATAAGAATTCAGTACAGATTACATTGAGACCTGTTCTTTAAAGGGTCCTCACCAGTTTCCTTTTGCAGATGCTTTTTCAAGTTCTAATATCATATGTGTAGAGGTTGAATATGCACATAATAACCCATTTGCAGAAGTGAAATTGTATGTTTGCTCTGTTACCTTTGCCTAAGTAATAGAACTTGAATGATGCACTCAGGTATATGCATTTGGAAAATTAGGTCATTTTTTTCAAATCTGACTGTGAGTACTTTTACATTACAGAACATGTTTTTGGAGCAGGAATGCAGAAGCCATCATTTTGTCTTTTATTTTAATTTCTATTTTAACACTGAGCAAGTATGACTCTTTCTAAATAGTGGGCTGCTGGCACCCAACTTACTAAATTGAAATTTAAAACATAACTGCCATAAACAGTGTGAGTGTGTGTGTGTGTGTGTGTTTTAACACTGAGCAAGTATGACTCTTTCTAAATAGTGGGCTGCTGGCACCCAACTTACTAAATTGAAATTTAAAACATAACTGCCATAAACAGTGTGAGTGTGTGTGTGTGTGTGTGTGTCAGGTGAGCAGCAATACTTGAAGGAGATGGTCTGTTACAATTAATTAGCAGTAAACATTTGCAAAATAAACTTCTCCTTTTATTCATGATAACTAGCTTCCCTGCGCTCAGAGCTGAACCATCAACATGCAGCAGCAATTGACCAGCTAAGGCACAATCACCAGCAAGAGTTGGTAGCTGCCAAACTGGAACTTGAAAGAAGCATAGAACTCGGCAGACGACAGGTATGAGGTTTTACTGGTAACTTAATGTAAAATTGCATAATCAGTATTGGTTTTCTGTTAGCTGGAGGCAATAAATGTTCTGCACATACAGAGAGGAATTTAATCCATCAGAGTTAGGCAGCACTAGCAGAGTCTGCGTGCTTATGACAGGTAAACTTCCTTACTTAGCTTTTTCTTCTTTCAGCAAACTTCTTTAGGAGCCTTATAAAATATCCCAGATCAAGGCAGTTTGGTTTTAGGATTATCAAGCCATCTCGGAACATGCTGGCTTTCCTTGGGAGGAAATTCTGTTTCTCACAGAATTCTGCTGGTTCTCAGCTGCTAATAGGACTTAAAAGGAAAAAAAAAATGTTTCTCTCTGAAGACAAGTGATAGGGTTAAGAAGGGATTGCTTTAAACCAAGTGATTACTTCAAATTTAAAATCTCTTATTTTCAGGAGCTAAATTGGGAAAAATAAAATTAACTTCTAAAGAAAGCCAAGAAGACAAACAGCTTTCAAATGTATATTTTTAACAATATTTCAAAAWTCCAAGGGCAACATAGATTACCTTTGCTTTCAGAGGCAAACTGATTCTTTCATTTTATGCAGTGAACTTGCAGGATGCAAGTTACAACTTGCAGTTTTGCAAATGGAGAGAAGACTCATGGATATAAGAGGACCAGAAAATTATTTCTTTATTTGTAAGAGGAGGCTTTTAAGGATTGCTTTACAAATAATCTGATGGCAAAGAGATTTAATCCTTTTAGAAGTATACTGGTAAGAGGAAACAGGTGTAACTGAATATAGTCCTTATACTTGCACAAACAACATAGTAAAATGTGACCCCCTTAGTTTTCCCCTTCCCTGCCAGTTTACAAGCATAAATAYTAGAAGCAAAGACGTGGTGCTGTCAGCAGTGAAAGAAAACGCGGAGGACTTAGGAAGGTGTAGCTTCAGTTGTGTTTTGTTTAAACCTAGAGTGAGCCACTCAAATGTGTCAAGAACAAAGATTGAAGTACAACACCAAGGGTTTGATCCAGCAAAATGGCAAGTACTTTGGAGTCAGTACAGTGAGCCGCTAAGCGTGTGTTTTAGGTATATGTAAAGTGCTTTAGCTTCATAGTAAAGCAATTAGTTGTATTTTTCTTTGTTAGTATACTTCATCAGTTTACAGGATCAAAGCTGAAGTACATGCAGAAATATCAGAAAAGGAGGGTTATATTTGCTAATTTTTAAAATACTTAAATATGTGGATATAACCTTTCCATTGCTTTTTCTTATAACCTTGATGTAGTCTTTGTGTAGGGAAGCAGAGAGTTATTTTTAAAGTTCTATTTTTAAGGTTGTACTAAAGAAATGTACATTAGGATATATTTGTATTTCTTGAATGCATGAAGGCTCAAAACCGCACAATTTTATATAAAGCTACTTTGAAATGTCTGTCACTGTGCAAACGATATGATGATTTATTGTTGTGAAACTGTAAAAGTCGAGTAGATGGGAATGGAGAACTCTGGGGAAAAAATATTTAGTTAATTTTATTACAGAATTTTTCTAAACCCAGCAGAATCATCAAAATCATTACTATGGGATCCAGGTGGGTTCCAGAAAAGCTTCCCATGTGTGCTTAAATTAATCAAGATGAATAGTCTCCCAGATGTTAATCACATATAAAACAAATATAAATAATAATATAAAACAAATGACTTTATTGATTTGTTGGATACATTATAAGTACTATACAAATTAAAAGCATACATAAAATACGGACATTTGAAGTGCTGTTTTGTACCAACACAATTTAAATTAAATGTGCAACCGCACATAAGTGCAAGTAGCTTACTTAGATGGCCATGTATCCTGCATATATATATATATATATATATATATACACACACACATATATATATATATATATGAGATATAAGACTTTTGAATCACTGTGTGTTGGAGCAGTGCATAGCTCTTGTGCTTTTTCATCAAGCTATGACTGTCCTTTTGTTTCCACATATCATAAGTTGCAGAGATAGAAATTGCAAATGCCCATCCTCCTACTTCTTAGCAGTATCTATTTTTTTAGGGAGGGATGTGCTTTGTTTTTTACTTTTTAGTGTTCRTTCACTAAGATATGGTATCATGTGGACATGTCTAGATTGAAAGCTTTTGTAGACCCCCCTGTGTAGACTCCTCCATCTCTGCACACCCATATACAGCTTTTCACTATGGCTGAATCAAATGCCCTGCTTTTCATTTTACTAGACAAAGTCCATTGACTGCAGGTGTTTGTTCTGTTTAGCAGAATTCTATAGTAGATGTCTGGATTGAATAGATAAGAGCCAAGATTCAAAGGCAAGAACTTGTATTCAAATGCARTCAAGATGTATGTGGAGACACAAAGGGCAATTACTGGGGTATCTTCCTATGGTACAAATCACCAATCAATGCTCTAAATCAGTCGTCAGTTGATCTTGTTTATCTGATGCTTAGTTGCTAATAAACTGSTTTCCAGAGATGCTAGTTTTCCAGGTAGCTAAAATCCTTGCGTGTTTTTTGCAACAACTTACCAATCACAAGATATGCACTTGAATGTTCATTTTCTGGAGGAATGCATGAATATTACTTTTTCTAACACAAGAGGACCAAAAAATGAAAGATGGACATAAATATTGCTACTGAGGCTCCAAAGCAAAATCCACTAATACTGAATTAGACATATATTTTGCAATAAAGACACTACAGAGTCAATACCACTATTATCAAAGCTTTTAATGTTAAGAGAAGCTGCTTCAAATACAGGAAATGGAAACTGCAGAAGGATCTCATGTCATTTTTTTTGCAGGCCAAACCAACTAGTCACCATCATTACCTAGTGGCACTGATACAAAATCAAACTCAGAGTATAATATAGCTTAGACAGAGTCCCAGATGGAGATTTCTTCCTCTCCAATAGCAGGGCAAATAGAGAACCTTCTTCTTTGAAAATCACATTTAAGCCCGTAGAAAACCCCCTCATTTCAGACAACCTAGTATTTTGGTAAGAACAACATTGAAGTGACAAATACTGAACGACTTAGATGTGATACTTTGGACTGATTACGATTATTTGGTCTGCATTTGAAGAGAGGGATCACATTCCTAACCTGCTGTTTTTGACCAGGTCATTCTTACCTGGAAGTATTAATCCTTTGTATTGATACTGGTTGATTTAGAAGTTATTTCAAGATATATTTAAAAATGTTGCGTAGATATATCAAGAGCAAGTCSAGAGCTTAYGGGTAAGGATTAAGGGCAGGCAAATATGGGTGATACTTGTGGATATTTACCACAGACCACTTGATCAGGAAGAAGTAGTCAGTGAGGCCTGCTGCAGACAGCTGGAGGTAGCCTCATGGTCACAGGCCCTGGTTCTCATGGGACACTTCACTGCCCTGATATCTGCTGGAAGGACTACAYAGCTAGGCACAAACAGTCTAGGAGGCTCCTGCAGTGCATTGGTGGTCACTTCTTGACACAGGTGGTGGAGGAGCCTAYGAGGAAGGGTGTCCTGCTGGACCTTGTCCTTAGCAACAGAGAGGGACTGGTTAGAGATGTGAAGGTTGGGGGCAGCCTTGGCTGCAGTGATCATGAGATGATGGAGTTCAGGATTCTGCGGAGAGGAAGGAAGGCAATAAGCAGGATTGCAACCCTGGACTTCAGGAGAGTGGACTTTGGGCTCTTCAGAGACCTGCTTGGAGGAGTCCCATGGGTTAAGGCCCTAGAAGGAAGGTGGGTCCAGGAGAGGTGGCTAGTATTCAAGCATCACTTCCTCCAAGCTCAAGAGCGGTGCATCCCTATGAGTGAGGAGTGCAGGAAAAGGGGCAGGAGACCTGCATGGATGAGCAAGGAGCTCCTGGCAAAACTCCAACAGAAGAGGAAGGTACACAGAATGTGGAAAAGGGCACAGGCCACTTGGAAGGAATGTAGGAACACTGTAAGAGTATGTGGGGATGCGATGAGGAAGGCTAAGGCCCATTTGGAATTAAGTATGATAAGAGATGTCAAGGACAACAAGAAGGGCTTCTTCAAATACATCAGCAGCAAGAGGAAGAATGGGGAAAACATTGACTGGGGTAGGTGCTGTAGTGACAAAGGCTACAGCGAAGGCAGAATWAYTGAATGYGTTCTTTGCTTCAGTCTTCACTGCAAAGGGCAGCCCTCAGGAATCACAGAGCCTGGAGACAAGGGAGAAAGTCTGGAGACAGGAAGACTTTCCCTTGSTCAAGGAGGATCAGGTTACAGATAACTGAGGCAAACTTGACACCCACAAATCCATGGGCCGTGGTGGAGTGCTGAGGGAGCTGGTGGAAGTCATTGCTAGGCCACTCTCCATCATCTTTAGAGGGTCCTGGAGAACTGGAGAGCAGCCTGAGGACTGGAAGAAAGCCAGTGTCACTCCAGTCTTCAARAAGGGCAAGAAGGAGGACCCAGGGAACTATAGGCCAGCCTGCCTCACCTCCATCCCTGGAAAGGTGACGGAGCAGCTCATYCTGGATGTCATCTCCAGGCATATGGAGGAAAAGAAGGTGGTCAGGAGTAGTTAGCATGGATTCACCAAGGGGAAATCCYGCTTAACCAACCTGAGAGCCTTCTCTGATGGAATGACTGGCTGGGTAGGTGAGGGGAGAGCAGTGGACGTTGTGTACCTTGACTTCAGCAAGGCTTTTGACACTGTCTCCCAGAACATCCTCCTGGATAAGCTCAGGAAGTGTGGGTTAGACGAGTGGACAGTGAGGTGAATTGAGAGCTGGCTGMAAGGSAGAGCTCAGAGGGTCGTCATCAGTGGCGTGGAGTCTGGTTGGAGGCCTGTGGCTAGTGGCRTCCCCCARGGCTCAGGACTGGGTCCCACCCTGTTCAACTTCTTCATCATTGATCTGGATGAGGGGACAGAGTGCCTCCTCAGCAAGTTTACTGATGATACCTAGCAGGGAGGAGTGGCTGAAACACCTGAGGGCTGTGCTGCCATTCAGAGWGACCTGGAGAGGCTGAAGATATGGCTGGGGAGGAACCTCCTGAGGTTCAACAAGGGCAAGTGCAGGGTSCTGCACCTATGGAARAATAACCCTAAGCACCAGTACAAGCTGGGGGCTGACCTTCTGGAGAGCAGCTCTGCAGAGAAGGACCTGGRAGTGCTGGTGGATGATAAATTGACCRTKAGCCAGCAATGTGCCCTTGTGGCCAAGAAGGCCAGTGGTMTCCTGKGGTGCATTAGGAAGAGTGTTGCCAGCAGGTGGAGGGAGGTGATCCTGCYCCTCTACTCAGCCCTGGTGAGGCCWCAYYTYRAGTCCTGTGTCCAGGTCTGGGCTCTCCAGGACAAGAGAGACATGGAGCTACTGAGGAAGAGTCCAGCGTAGRGCTACRARGATGAYCAGAGGGCTGGAGCACCTCCCCTATGAGGAACGTCTGCGAGAGCTGGGCCTGTTGAGCGTGGGGAAGAGAAGACTGAGGGGGGATCTTATCAATGTGTACAAGTACCTGAGGGGAGGGTGTCAAGGGGACGAGGCCAAACTCTTTTCAGTTGTCCCACGTGACAGGACAAGAGGCAATGGGCAGAAACTGAAGCACAGGAAGTTCCGCCTGAGCGTGAGGGGGAATTTCTTCCCTGTGAGAGTGACGGAGCACTGGCACAGGTTGCCCAGAGAGGTTGTGGAGTCTCCTTCTCTGGAGATATTTAAAACGCACCTGGATGCAAGCCTGTGCCATGTGCTSTAGGTGACCCTGCTTGAGCAAGGGGGTTGGACTAGATGATCTCCAGATCGCTCAACCTGCGATTCTCTGATTGATGACATTGTTTACATCGAAGTAATTTCATGACTATTTGCTATTCTGAAATTTCATGAYCAGTTAGAATCACCCTTCCAGAATCCTAGAATCACTTCATGAAACTGCTGACCCAGTGACAGGTACTAGCCATAGCAAAACCATCTGGAAAGCAGATCCATCCATGAGTCCATGTGACCAGGGTCCATCACACAGGATTCTAAATACTTTCATAGTATTCCAACTTGGATTCATGACTTGTCTCTGCAGTGCAGGAGGAGTATAAATAAAAAATGATTAAATGACAAAGACTTCAGAAGTTCAACACACTTTAAAAAAAATACTCCTGCTTCTGTGTGATCTTGAATTATGCAATACTTGACACTCGTCACCTGTGACACTGACATTACCTGAAGAATAGACCTTTCTGTCAAAATTCCCTTACAAAATGGAGCGATTTTGAAGAAAATGGCTAATACAGGCTTTCTGAATGACAATAAATATCTGTGAAGCAATAGCCAGGTGGATGTGACAGACAGGCTGTAGATGTGATGACAGCTATGGATGTGAAAGACAGGGATGCTCAAGGCATTAGGAATCATCAGGACTCTCAAAATCTGTGCCTTTTGAAGGAGTTATTTTATGAACAATTAAAGGGAGAACATAATGAACTCTTCAAGGCTTAACGGCTTCTTTGCAGACTCTGAGAGTTATATAACAAACCAAGCCTTCAATTCCAGTTGATAAAATTGATGTAGTCCTTAGAGCGTCATGCCAAGGAAAAAGAATTGTTTTCTAGCTTTTTTTTTTTTTCTTCAGCGCTATCTCTTGAAGTTTAACTCCGTTCCACTAGTCTGCCATTCCATGACACTGAGATGAAAGTGCTGAAGATCTTTAGATTTGTCTGTTTATGTATATTCTATATACAGTATATTTGAAGGATACTTTAGGAAGTGCAATATGAACTTATTAACATCAACAATTAAGTTGCTGCTTCTAACATTTCAACACCAGTTCCCCAATCAATGCTTATTTTTATTCAAACTTTTCTAGTAGGTGTCAACATCAGCTCCATGAGGACAATAGTGGAGCTGGGTGTTGTCTCTCGTTTTAGTAAACAGTTGGAATTACTGCAAAAATTACAAAATTATCCATCTGTAAAATGGAGAACATTCAGATTGATATAGTACTATCCAGATCAAAGAAAAATTGGTCTTTTTCTTTTTAAGATACATATATGGTTTACTGTACAGAATGAAGTATATCTAGTGAATGATATATCCTGTTAGTTTGTGTAGTTCATTATATATTTCTTTCTGCCTCGCATACGATGATACCTTTTATATTCTCTCACAAATTGAATGACTTTGATTTCTTCATTATTTGTATTTCACACAACAAAAGACAGTCTCTCAGTTTTAGTTAAAATTTGTGTTTACGTCCAAACACTGAAAAAAAATTGTCCAATGAATCGAAAATTCTGTTCAGTTACTATTTTCCAAAAGCAAGTATTGTCTTTCTGAGAGAAAATATTTTTTGCTGCTGCTGCTTGTATCATAGGAAAAAGAATTTTTATGCCGAATATCAGATCTGCAAGATGAACTGAGACACCGAGACCATCATATAGCTGAACTGGATAAAGAGATTCTGCATCTTCATGAGAATATAAGTGCACTGACTAAGGAACTAGAGTTTAAAGGGAAAGAAGTTCTTAGAATACGCAGTGAATCCAACCAGCAGATCAGGTATGTTTTTTTTTTTTTTTCCACTCTAAGCTTACATGTTCTCTTATGTATTGCTTTGCTTAAGATACTTCAACATTTGTGACTTTCAGTTTAAGCTCTTAATCAAGTGGTGTTACATGTTGCTTAATCTTCTTTAGAAAAAAATGATGTCCATTGCTAGTAAAGTTAGTGAATATTACCATACAATTAAGCTGCATTTCAATATTTTGGCTTATTTTAGTTACAGTCCTTTCAAGTGTTCTTTTTTTTTATTATTATTCATTATGTTTGTTTATTTTAAAAAGCATTAAAGGAGATGTGTTTTCCATGAAATAAGCTAGAAGATTAGAGGGGACAGTAAGTAGCAGGTTTTGATGATTCAGTAATTTCTTTCTGTGTTGTCTGGTATTATGTAAAAGTCGTTAAAAGCCTGGCAGAAAATCATGATTAACAGTCTGATTTTAGAATAACTCTTTTCTCAACAAAAATAAATTAAACAGGATGCATGAGCAAGATTTAAGCAAGAAACATGAGAAAGAGCTGGATGTCTTGACAGCAGATCACATCAGAGAGAAACAAAGCATGCTGGCAGATTTTAATAAGACCCAAGAGCTGCTCAAGGAAATTAATTCAGCTTTACAAATTTCGTAAGTTTTATTGCATAAAAAAGTTCATATGTCTGCATTTCAGTGAACAATAGTTTATTCTGATGTCCATAAGTTACCAAAGATAATTACAGAGATACAGATATGCAGAAACCTCACTCAGATATGTGTCCTAGTCTTGCATTCTTTGCACAACACAGCTCCTAGGAGCTTCGGGGAAATTTACCAAGATAAATTATAATGGATTTGAGACCAAAAARAATCAAGTAGAAAAACTAGTAAGTCTGTGCAGTTCTTAGAAAATTAGAAACATGATTTCAAATGTTTTCTCTCAAACAATTTATCCTTTTTGAGAACACAAAAGTTTTTTTAATAAGTTTATAAATAGTATAGTATCTACTCTAAAAGTAGCTGATTATACTAAGTGGATTGAGTGGTACTAACATTTTCAGATTTGCTGACATAAGAAAAATGAAAAATTTCTATTGGTATTCTCAGTAAGTGTCTGAAATGAATTACACAACCATACAAATAACAGAATGCCTCTGAGTCAAAGTGCCACCTGGGGTTAGACCACCCCGAGCAGAAGTGCAGTAGCAGCATGTTGTTCAGCCAGTGTTTTCCTGTCCTCCACTTTCTTCTTTCTTATCCCTGTTTATGATGTAACTCGGAGTTTCCTGACAGAGTCTCCATGAAGGACTTTGTATTGGCAACATAAAATATCTGTGGCAGAGGAAAGAATTGGTTTCAAGTGTATGATGCACAACTTTTCTGAGTAAATATCAATTCTTAGTGGACAACAAACCACACATAAGATTTAGGATTCTGGACAACATCTAATTTTGTCTAAAAAATACGAGTACCCCAAAATTCTATTTAGCTAAAATGAGTCTAAAATTCTAATTCTTACTGTTTTGTACTCATCCACATACACACTCTTGTGCCATGGTGGTAACTTGCCATTCAGTAAGTTAGGTGTAAACTACCTCGTGTTACTGCATTTGTCTTATATGAATAATGGGTATATGTGCAGCCACTGCAAATAGTTGCTGGAACTGTATACCCTAACTTTTACCCTAGCTGCTTGTTTTGCCATGTTCTGAAATGCTCCGAGTTTGCTTCCTATACTTGGTTCTTGCTCAACTTGGAGCTGCAGGGAAGTAGCTCTGAAACCTATGGTGTAAAGGTAGCRAGGAGATCAGTGCCCTGTGCCTTGCTTCCAGTTTGTTATCTCATTACATTGTAGCAATTAGATGTCAAAGGAAGAAACTTTGTTGAAAAAAAAAGAATGTTTTGTGGAAAGATTTCTTAACTAATGATTTCCAGTGTCTGCATTACCTAAAACAAGACCTTGTGAACTTTTATGAAATGAAGAATCTAGGTCATAGTAGTTTAGAGTGGTATCATTAAATAGGTTCTCCAGCTAGATTCTTTAAATTACATATTACCTATTTGAAACAGAGAAAACAGTTCTGTGAAATATCTGAAAATAAAATGACAGATGTGCATAACTGTGTATTGTACTCTGGGGATTTGTATGCAATAGCTTAACCCAGCATAAAATGTATACACAAAATTAAGCTAGCTGAGCATATTTTACGTTCTGCTGAGTCAAATACTTTTCTGCAAATAAAAACAGTTGTGTTGTTCACATTCATAATGTTTTATATAAATACATTATATAATCTTCTCAAGTTATACACAGGTTATTTGAAGGTTATAAATAATTTAATATGCACTGTTTTCTCAAATGCAACACAAAGTCAAAATTATACAGCTGCTTCTGAAGGGAAAATACTTTAAAATCAGAAGTGATGTCTGCTTCAGATGTCTTATGGAACTAAGTTTGAGCTGACTAGACACTTTAGATTTATAGGGTTTTTCTTTCTTTTTTTTTTTAACCTAAGCTTTTTAAATTTCCTATTCTGGAATTTAGTATGCTAATCTATGTGAAGGCTGAATACAGTAGACAGGTATTTTGGTAGTTTCTTTTCAAACAATGTTTAGTATTATGAGTGTTACGTTTTAGAGACAAACAGTTATTTGGAAATGTCTTTCATCTTCAATACTTCTTCCGTTATGAAGAAACAACAAGGAGAGGTGTGCTGTTACTTCTACATTTCCTCTCTTAGTTGGCTTATTTCAATTCTCTCCTTTAATGCTTTCCCACCAAGCATTTCAAATATCCTCATATTATTTCAAGTGTTTCTCAATTGTTACTTTCCTCTTAATCCCAATATTCTAATATCTGGATGTTTATTGCTTTTCTTTTACAGCTTATTCCTTTATTTCCATCTCTAATGGTACTAAGTTGATTTGCGGAGAGGAATTAGTTACATATTAGTCTTCACTATTCTTGGATATCTGTGTCTCACTATGCTCCTCATGAGCTGAGGAAGATGGTGCCAGCCTTGTCTGTCTGTCCTGTTTCTCCACTATCACAAGCATGCATCTTCATTCAGTGTAGATATCTGTTAAAATAAAATGATACTGCTTTGCTCATCCAGCAATTCAGTTGCCAGCTTTTCAAAATTTACATTAATATTAAATACAATACAGTATAGGCCCTACATTATACATAAGAACCCATGTTACCTATATGTTTTGTAATTCTGTTGTCCATATTCTTTAACTTTGAGTGCCTCATTTTCAGTCTGGCTTCCGAGAGGCCTCTTTTCCAAATACCTAGTACTGCATGCACAGAAAGGATATATTTTATTCTATATTTTAGAATTTTATTCAGATTATTATTTTCTGTAGTAAAGATTTTTTTTTACTGAATTTTTAATTAAAGCTGAATGATAACAACACTGAAGTTTTACTTTGAGGTGAAATGCAAGTTGTATTTTACTCCTTGAACTGTCTTTTGTACTAACCAAAGATATGACTTTATTCACTCATCATTTAACACTGGATCAGGCTAAAAGGACTGTTTTTCTTTCCTATAAAGTTTAGAAGAAATGGAAGAAAAATACAAAAACAGAGAATCAAGACCAGAAGATTTGCAGCTTATCTCAGAGCTGAAAGACCTAATTGCAGAGAGGGACCAACTCATAAAGAAATTGATTGTAAGGCTTTTTATGCTCTTTTGGTTTAGTGTCTTGACAGATATAAATGTTAATCTAATTCAGAGCACTTAAAATGTATTCAGAGTACCAGTTCTGCTAGCATATCTTCCTATGCTTTAACATTTTATCCTGTGGTTTCAGTGATTCATAATAGTAATATTAAGTAGATGCAGAGGTTTTCTTGCAAAATCAAGCATAATACATTATTACAAATATAAGTTAAAATATTAGTTTAAAAAAAATTGCGGTATGACCTTCATCAGACGTATCCTATCTGCAGTCCTGGAATAAGAAGCAAGCCATGCAAGCCACATAAGAAATAGCCTCTTCTGTGAGGTTTTCAAGAAGGTCTCAAATTTCCTGGTACACTGAACTTCCCAAACTTAGATCCCAAGCAGCCTGACAGATAGTTATTTATTCAGAACCAAGTAGGAATGAGGAAATTCAAATTAATTAAAGATCAGAAGTTAACTATACTGAATCTTTCCCAGTGTGTAATCCTTTAATCCATGCTCATTCTCAAGGGTAAAACATACAATGGAACTGCATAAATAGAAATGATTTAGTATTTACACATAATAGAATATAAAACATTAAGTATGAAACAATTGATAGAAATGTAGGTTCCTTTAAAATGTAAAACATCAAATTTATTTCAAGTCATTTATAGACAGATTTGGCCACTAAATAATTGAAAATGCATAAAAAGAAGTTTCTATTTGTTCTTCTTTTAGGAGGACAAAAAGTTCTATCAACTGGAACTAGTTAACAGGGAGACTAACTACAACAAAGTGTTTAATGCAAGCCCTAATGTTGGTGTTATTAATCCATTGGTGAAGGTATGTTCCATGGACTTCATTGCTAAAGTGAAGAAAAAGAAATCTAACTTAGAATATAATAAAAAGAAGAAATATATGTATGTGTGTGTGTACGTGTGTGTACATGTATCACTCACTTTTTATTGAAAGAAATGTTCAAAACAAGGAGCATAGTTTATTATTTGTCTCTTTCTTTTTGTGTAGATGTATTTGTTTCTATTATGTTGTTTAGGGATCCACTGATATTGTTGCCCTAGTTTGCTAGGCACGGATGACACAAAACTGTAAAATCTAGGTAGAAAAGTGAAAGGCTACAGAAGGCAGCACTGTAACATATAAATAGAGAACGCTAAAGTCTGTAAACACTRTTTTGTATTCATCATCTTTTTTTTTTTGGTCATTTTGGAAAGTGGAAGGGCAGTTTTATTTTTCAGGTGGTACTTAGGATGAAAGACCATTAGAAAAACTGAAGGAGAGGGGACACTAAACAAAAGGAATAAGGGTAAAAGAGGGAGGAAGAGACTATGAGAAGGGCATGGAATGAGACTGAATAGAGAAAGATGGAGTGATAATGGAGAATTGRAGTGACAACCAGACATGGACTGTGGAGGTCGCTGGAAATAAAAGCAGGCTTCCACCCTTCTTAGTAAATGTTGAGTCCAATGTGAGTGAAAACACTTCATAGCAGCCTTTTCCAATTTGCTGCACCCTGGTGAACAGCAGCCAATCAAGGCTACTGTACAAAAATGCATAGTACCCGCTCTGTCACTTCAAAAGCCAGCAGCATTCCTACAGGAGGAATCCAGAGAGACATGCTGAAGGCTACCTTTATTCCATTTCTTTTCACCACTTCAGCAGTAAGAATGAGTCCTCTAACATGTAACGCGTGAGTTTAGTAACTCCTAAGCTGTTACATCTGCCTGGAAATGGAAGAGATTTTTCCCAGCAGGAGAGGTAGAATAGTATGGAAAAGTGCTGAAGCAGGGGATAACCCAAAGGGCACAGTGTAAGCAGCTGAAATGACAGTTTCAGCTGATAAATGATAGTTTCAGCTGATAACTTTTAACATCAGTTATCAAGGTTAAAATGGGTTGTGAGGCCCCCACTGGCTTGGAGATAAACAGTTCACACAGATCTCAGCAAACATCTCAAAACATCTTTTATGCATTTGAGAAGTTGGTAACACTGAAAATCCAGTCAAGATTCAGTTCAGCATCAATGCCTGTTTAGACATCTACATGAGAGTGTGTATGTAAGCATCCATTACAGTTAAGGGATATTTAATTTATTGTCAATGACCCTTAGAGCCCAGCTGACTTGAGCAGCCACTAGGTACCTAGTTTAGGGCGAGCTGAATCACTCCTGTTTTATCGATTTTATCTCCACCAGTTATGTAGATTATATGTAGATGCTCAAATTGCCACAAGTAGAGGCAAGTTTGGGGTGAGTTTAAAAGAAAATCAAGGCATATGAAAGAAAGCAGTGTAATCTTGCATAATTTAGGGTTCGTTCACATTGCAGTAATTTTACCTAGGATCCAGCTGTTTAGTTAGCAAGTAAGCAATTGGGTCTCAACAAGTAACAATTCTCTGTATAAAAGAAGGTCTGTTTAAGTCATTTAATAAATCAGGCTGTGTTATTTATTTATCTAAGCCTTATTATGGTTTCATGTCAGGTCAGGCATGAATACACAAATTCTGCTGCAAATTGTCAGCATTCTTCTACATTTTCCAGGAGCCCAGCAGCTCTGACAAGCTCATCTGCTGATGCCTCATACATAACTGCATAAAAAGCTTAGCTTGGGCCCAGCAGAGACAATATCAGGACTGCCAGATACAATTTGGATGCTTTGTCTTTATGTGATACAGATTGTTTAAAAATTTTGGAAGTTTGTCTGGACCACTCATTTTTAAAACTATGAAATTTAGCTGTCAAATGCATCAGCTTGTGTTTTGTGTGAAATCTGAAGCATTTGTAAGAATCCTTTAGCATCAGATTTCCATAGTGATAATTCATTGATTTTTATCATATGCTTCTATCACTTAAATTTTAAGATTTAAATACTAAATACAAGACAGTAGTCTTGTATGCCAAAACATTTTGCTCTCATTTCATGAATTGTGGACTATGTTATTTTGTCAAAGCACGTACTGTGTTATTGGAGAATGAATTACAAAGAAAGTGAAAATCTCATTCTTTTTGCTTTTTTGTAATGAAAAAAAGAAGTTGAGTTACTGCGGGCTTTGCATATTAGCGCATAATTAGAACCATTGCAGTATATATTAAAGCTTCTCAAATTTGTGCAATGGATCTGTTTAGTGTTATATTGTTAGATCTCAAGTTTCATGATGCTTTGCATGAATTTCATGGAAACTACACATATAATTTTGTCTCTCCAGATTTGACTTCTTCAGAAGCATAGATTGTTTTATATAGAATAAGATATAAACTGTAATAGTTTTCTAAATGTTTATATGGATAATATATTCAGGAAAACTTAGAACGCTTGAGAATAATTTTCCAGAATACCATTTTCATAGAAATGTGTACTATGAAGTACACATTTTTAATTACAGTGTATGTTACCTGGTATGTTTTACGTACTTAGTTACTTCTGCTAAACTAATTTTCCACTTTCTTGTTGTTTCTTGCTTCTTCATCCTGTGAAGAAGTAAAGTGTATGGAACGATCCTAGTTTAATCCTTTGCAGCTAATGACTTTTTTCTATTATAGCTTTTTGTTAAATTGTTGATTTTATGTTGCCAAAAACAAATGCATGTACCACTGTGGCTATATCAGCAGCATTTACATCTGCCAGCCCTGGAGAGGGTAGGCACTGAAATCAAAGCTAGCAAATAGCTCAGTGGCAGAGAGTACAAACAGTAGGACTCTGTGTCCATCTTTGATTGAACTGTTGCCCTCCCTCAAACAGAGCAGCTCTTCTCTTTCAAATGCAGTTCTGCTTGGAAATTACAATATAAAAACAACATGACATTCCACTTGTTCTTCATTTTCTTCAATTCAAATTCAAATGATTTATAAGTTCTTAGGGTTTTTTTTTTCTAGTGCTTTGTTAGGATTTGATATGTATAATTGAAGGAAAGCATTTAATATATACTTAGTTAATATATAATTCATGAGAACAAAAGAATCTAGTTTTATTTTTGGAAATGGAGGTTTGTTAAAATAATAATTGTACATGGAATATTCAGTAGAAGTCACAAAATACACATGGCATTCCATAATAAAGCAATTGAAGAACTAGAGAATTATTTGAATCATCTTTCCACACTAAAATATCTAGCCAGTGGGGAGGATAAGTACTCATTCCTTTGTATGTGTTATGAATAGTAAAATGGTAATATCAGAATAATTCTCCAGTATTTTTTGGTCCCATGGTATACTGCCAGTAGGAGTATGGAGAGTATTAAAAAAAGAAAAAAGTTCAGTTGTGCCATCTTGTGTCTAGAAGTGTTAGCTGTAGTCAAGTTAGTCGAGTTAGAAGTCTGGCCTTTTTTCTTCTGTGTGCAGGAAACTGGGAAACTGATCTATGATATAAGATTTTTTTTTTTAATCTTTACCAGTATTGCTATAATATTCACTAACTAGGAATGCATCATTGCTTTAAGAAGAGAAATGAGGTTGGTGTTCTAGGTTCTGTGTTTCACTTATCAAAATGTGCTTAAGTAATGAGGTGAAACGTATTGGAGAGAGAGACTTTTTTCTTCACTGAAATTTGCTGTAATTACATTTGACAGCAGAGCTGTGTCATTAATACTAAGAAAGAATTTAAGTAAAAATGAAAGGTTTAACAGACTGAATGATAATTTTGTGGAAAACTTGCTATCTGCAGTGTCTTAGAATATTGGAAAATCATTAAAAATTACACACTCGTTGATTATTAAACTGGTTCTTAATAACGTAATCACCTTCTCAGACATTTGATTTTTCTGTGAAAATTTATGCTGTTCAGTTCTGGTCAAAGCAAACAGTAAAAGTAAAAATAGAAAAATATCCCACTCTCTCTCAGTTGCTCCCCTTTCAAAAGATGAAAACGACCATCAACAAAGCTTTAAATCTGAAAATCTCCTCATCTGTCATGGTGCAAGGAGCCTTCCTTACATTTGTTATTTTTAATGCAGCAAAAGAAGAAGAATGATAAATCAACAAACAGGTTTGTGAGTGTCCCCAATCTAAGTGCTCTGGAATCTAGCGGAGTGGGCAATGGACATCCTAACCGCCTGGACCCCATTCCTAACTCACCCATCCACGATATTGAGTTCAACAGCAGCAAACCACTACCACAGCCAATACCACCCAAAGAGCCCAAGGCGTTTTTGAGGTGAGCACTGCCTCACCAATCTTTTTTTTTTAACTCAGAAAAATTTTGCATTCTTACTTAGCTGAATCCCACTTGCTTGTGAAACTTTCTGAAATACAGATACTATTACGAAATTTTTAATTTTTACACTATACTTGTAACCTCTTTACAGTATTCCTTTTTATTGTAGACCTTGTTGAAATGTGCAGTATTCTCTCACTTTTCGTAAGTCTTGAATACTCAACTTTGAAAACCTCTGTAGGTACCTTAATTCATGTGCTTCCAATTGTTTACATATATGAACAATTGTTTTAAATGTTTGTTATTTACTGATTGTCATTTAAGAACTGACACTAGCACAGGATTTCTTTTATTCAGTATTGTGTGATAATGGTTTTTATGTAAGAAAACTATTTTCTGTGCTACACGGATGTTGTCTGTTTCCCTTTTTCTCACCTATATCAAATTGTTTCATAAGCATAACTTTACTACAGAAACAGGAAATATGCATGCTTGGATGTTTAATGCTGAGCTTCCAATAATTAAAATCAGCATTAAAGTCTCAGATCTCTGAGGGATTGGTATAGTGAATTGAATTACTAACTTTAAAAAAGGTATTTACGAGAGAGGATTTAAATATTTTGGCTTTATGTGCCTATATACTGAATGAACTGAAAAGATGCTATACTCTGTATTTAGTAGGTACTGATATCTTACCTCTAAGTTGGCAATTAAAAGTAATTTGTGATTACCACTTCCGCAGTTGGTTGCTTACCCTCTCATCTGGTTTAGATGTGAAAGGCCACACGCCTGTGAACTGCTAATTTTAAAGTAAAACAAGTAGTAGAATATAAAATAGATAAAAATAGTCTATTTTCACAAAACAATCTTTCATTAAATATATTGTGTTGCTTATTTTTTCCCTTTGCATGTGACGTGCATGAATGTGTTCAGATACCTGCAATGTGCATGTGCATGAACTCATGAACTGTGATGCTGGAGTTTCCATTCCAAATTGTTTTGTGCCTTGTATTATCCAGTAATACAACAGGAATTATTATATTACTGGGTTTTATTGATAAAGGAACTTAATTATGTCATTAATTTAAATTTCAGTATTTTCTCCTGCTATTTTGTGAGAATTGAGGGGTGCTCAAGGGTGAACAAATCTTGTTGCAGTGCACCAGTTTCTTTTTTCCTGGTATATTAACGTATTTTAAATGTGTGCATGAAACAATGCAAGTGATATTTCAGTGTGATACAGTGCAAAGTATTAAAATAGTGTGTATTTTTGTTCAGTTGCCAACCAGTCCTTGTGAGCACATGTCTAAGAATATGATGCTTGCATCATATTTCTGAAAATTAACTTTACCACAGGAAAAGGATGCTAAAAAGAGGACCTTCTTCAGTCACGCTTTTCCAAGAAAACTTTTTATTCTCCCTGAAAACTTGTAGCTGTTAGTGAAATTTTTAAATAACGTGTTCCAAAATATTATTTGCCCATCCGGTAATGTGGCTCCCRAACTGACCTGTAGGTGCTGCTGATGCTCTCCAATGGAGTGGATGATCACAGATTCTATAGGGGGACATTAAACCGTATCCTAAGGCACATTGACAATTAATCCATGGGAAAATAGACTGTTCTTTACTGTATTCTCTGTGATTTCTTCTCCTTAACTTTGCCTCTTTATTTAGTTGTGGGTTAAATTTTTTTTCTTTCTATGAATTTAGCCCTCCTCAGACTGAAGCTTCACCAGTGGCTTCCCCAGATCCACAGCGCCAGGAGTGGCTTGCCCGATACTTCACATTCTGAGGGATGATTTGTTCTTGTGGCACAGCGTGGTGTGGACTTTCTATAAGAGCATGACCTTAAGTAAACCCTGATGTGAACAAGCTTTCCTGTAATTTGTCAAACACTGTGAATGAGAAAGTATTTGTCTTTCTGATTTGAAAATGCACTGTATTTCACGTGATATTTGTTGGAATCACTTGACATGGTACTATATAATGTGCGTAATTATAACTATTATTTTTATTTAAAATGGAAGAATCTTTAAACTTTGTAATTACTACATAATAAATTTTGGTAGAACAAACATRATACTTTCCCCCTTTTTCCTATATGTGTTTTCTTTGATTTCAGGTAAGGCTTTTCCCCCAAAAGATAATGTAATTGCATGGTTGTTATAAATATGATTTAAATTGTAAAAGGAAAAGAAGCATATAATATATTTCTCTCTCCAATTAGGACAGGATATGTTTAATCCATCCCAATTCTACTGTTACTTTGTAGCACTTTAAAACTGACCTCTTTCTAACAATTTAAAGGAAGAATGTGAAGTAAATCAAGACTAGTATAGCTGCTAGCCTTCAGAGCTGAGTGATTTTGACAAGAGCTAACAAAAAGGAAAATGTTCATTGGGAGGTTTTGACTTCTTACCTACTGCTCATCAGCCTTTGCCCTCTAGTTATAACTTAACATTTTAACATTGAGTTTAACCAGAAGCTGTTCTCAAAAACTGTGTGTTTATTTTATGAATAGCAACAAAGAAATGCTTGGAAAATCTGAAATCCTGTGCTAGTATCTGCATAAATCAAGACTCTGGATTTTGATCTTACTGTCCTGCTTTGGATAAAATTCATTCCTGAAATGCAAAAACAAACAAAAAWACTTTATCCATTCATACACACTGTAAGACACAGATCTTTCATTAAAACTTATTTACAGTCTGCTGTCTATATTAAAGAAGTTTTTTTCTTCTTCTGAAACTAATCTACGAATTACATGCTTTTTTCAGCTAGTGAGCATGATTCTCCAGTCTACACCTTTTATGATGCCAGTGTTACTCCAGAAATTCAAGGCACCATATAGAAAAACAAAGCCTACTGTCTTTAATATTTTTATTTTTTCATTCAAAGATTACCACAAAGTAACACACTGGTAGTCTCAGGGAGAAAATTGTCTCTTTGTTTTATGAATGTATTTTTAAGCTGAATCTCTTCTCTTTTAAAAGCAGCAAAAATTGTTTGAGCTATTATTTGAATAAGGTTTTAGTTGGCATATACAAAGGTATTGAACTTTATTATTTCTTCTGAAGCCCTAACTATATCCATTTTCCCCATATGCACAGAGGTAAATACCCACATGAAAATACTTGCTAATTACAGTGAGTTTTATATGTAGTATATGTATAAATGAAAAATTTGTATGTTTTCATATAAACAATATAAAATATTCTAAATGAACATTTTAAAACTTATATCTTGTAATTCAGCTTAAACTTAAACTCCATTGAAAGCTGTATTCTGGTGATGCTGACATGGATTAAGGATGTATACAGCAGATTTTCTGTACTTGGTGGACTCAAATGTAGGTATATGCAACTTTTTAATTTTAGAAGAAAGCCATATTAGGCAAAATGACAGATTTCTTGGCTGTTACCCAAATAAAATACACTAGATCATTTTGTTACAATGTTCTGAAGTGAGTGTTGTGTATTTTTTTTCTTACGTGTTCTGGAAGTTGTTTATAAACRCTCAGCTTTTCTCCTCCTTCCTCTACTTACTTTATTTGTACATCTTTACATATGGAATTGATAGCTATAAACAGCAATAATATTTGCATTCAGTTTCCCTGTTCATATATTTTTACAGACTTCAATAAGAGGTGTACACCRTAGTTGTTACTAGTAGGCATTGGTCTTATGGAAAAGAGCAGGAACTCGGGAAACACTGTGCTCCAAGCCCATTGAAGTCAGCAGCCATTGCAGCAGCCAGTCAGTCTTACAAAATGGAACAAAAACAAAGAGCAACTGAATACACTAGCAAAAACTTGAGTATCTAAAAAATGGCATTGAGAACTCTGTAAAATATATTCCTAAAAAATGTAACTGATATAATCATTTTGGATTAATACAGGAATTTGCATTATTCCACAATATCATTATGTTCCTGTTTTTTGCAGTATCTGATGCTTTAGAAAAAGCTAAAAGTGTGCATAGCCATGAGTCCAATTCTGCAAAGTCTTAATTCACAAATGTTGTCTTTTGATGTTTCATTATATAAAACTTCTAGTAGTTTAATAGACAGCTCTGAGTAAGCAGATACCAAATTAATGTAAAATCACCTGTGTTGTTCACAGGGGTAGGAGAAACTTTTGGCCTTCAGAAGCTGTGCTTTTGTAGTCTGACACATTTAAAGTCTGTTAACTACTGACTATCAGTACTTAGAATCAAAGAATCAGTAAGGTTGGAAGGGACCTCTGGAGATCATCTAGTCCAACCTCCCTGCTCAGCAGGGTCACCTAAAGCATGTTAGACAGGGTTGCATCCAGGCGGGCCTTGAAGATCTCCAGAGAAGGAGACTCCACAACCTCTCTGGGCAACCTGTGCCAGGGCTCTGTCACTCTCACAGGGAAGAAATTCCCCCTCACGCTCAGGCGGAACTGCCTGTGCTTCAATTTCTGCCCATTGCCTCTGGTCCTGTCACACGGGACAACTGAAAAGAGTTTGTCCCCGTCCCCTCGACACCCTCCCTTCAGGTACTTGTACACTTTGATAAGATCCCCCCTCAGCCTTCTCTTCCCCATGCTCAACAGGCCCAGCTCTCGCAGCCATTCCTCATAGGGGAGGTGCTCCAGCCCTCTGATCATCTTTGTAGCCCTACGCTGGACTCTCCAGCAGCTCCATGTCTCTCTTGTCGTGGGGAGCCCAGACCTGGACACAGGACTCGAGATGAGGCCTCAGGCAGGGCTGAGTAGAGGAGCAGCATCACCTCCCTTGACCTGCTGGCAACACTCTTCCCAATGCACCCCAGGATACCATTGGCCTTCTTGGCCACAAGGGCACATTGCTGGCTCATGGTCAACTTGTCATCCACCAGCACTCCCAGATCTTTCTTTGCAGAGCTGCTCTCCAGAAGGTCAGCCCCCAGCTTGTACTGGTGCCCAGGGTTATTTCTCCCTAGATGCAGGACTCTGCACTTGCCCCTGTTGAACCTCAGGAGGTTCCTCTCCGCCCAGCTCTCCAGCCTGTCCAGGTCTCTCTGAATGGCAGCACAGCCCTCAGGTGTGTCAGCCACTCCTCCCAGCTTGGCATCATCAGCAAACTTGCTGAGGAGGCACGCTGTCCCCTCATCCAGGTCATTGCTGAAGAAGTTGAACAGGATGGGACCCAGTCCTGAGCCCTGGGGGACGCCACTAGCCACAGGCCTCCAACCAGACTCCACGCCACTGATGACGACCCTCTGAGCTCTGCCTTTCAGCCAGTTCTCAATCCACCTCACTGTCCACTYGTCTAACCCACACTTCCTGAGCTTCTCTAGGAGGATGTTCTGGGAGACAGTGTCCAAAGCCTTGCTGAAGTCAAGGTACACAACGTCCACTGCTCTGCCCTCATCTACCCAGCCAGTCACTCCATCAGAGAAGGCGCTCAGATTGGTTAAGAAAACTATTTTCTTCCTACCCTTTACAATTTTTTTCACAAAGAAATTAACAATAAACACAAAAGAATTTATGTTAATCATTACTATACACCTCTATTGAAGAAAGAAGCAACAAGCTATAACCGATGAAATGCAAAATAGTAAGGAATCCTATGCTTAATCAGAATATCGTTATAATAATCTTAAAGAATGGTCCTGTCTTTCAATCTGTACTGCTTGATTTACTTTTGTGGTAGGAGTTTGAGGCCAGTGAATTTTCCAGATAAGTAGAAAACTTTTCTAGCTCACTCCACCTTATATGATCTCATAGCTCAAGGAGGAACTATAGCACGAGAGCCATATTGCTTTGTTTTGCAGCAGGACTTGTATGCAGAAAATATACTTGAAAAAAGGCCCAAAGCTAACTGAAAACCAAGCTAGAATCAGTGCCAGCACAGAAATGGCATTATCAGATTGACTCCATCCTAACACAGCTTTCCAGCTACTTCAGTGTATGTATATATATATATCTTTATTTACACACACACACACACACACACACACACACACTATTTAGCTGAGAATTCAAGGAAAGTATTACTCGTATGAGCAGTACTGCCAATAAATTACATGGGTCAACATTATGTAATTAAAAAAAATAATTTAGTCTAAACTTTAATTTGAATTATTCTATTTTATTTCTTCTATAGTCTCATGATGTCATTGTAGACCAAATAAATAGACTATTTAGACTATTTTTCACTAATCTAATTTAGGTAGTTCTGCATTTAATATAATAATCAAAAATTAAATGTCTTAAACTTGTAATAATCTTTGGTCACTTTAAACAGTAAGAAAATCTACGTATTGTAACATTGGAGAATATAGAACAATTAGTCTTTTTTTTAAGACTAAGATATACCAATCTTATCTTTCTAAGTGCTTTATATAATGCTGCAAAATCTTTTTTTTTTCTTTAAAGTATAGTAATAGTTTTTGTCACTCATGGTGTAGTCTTTGGAACTGCACGTTGCTGCCTTTTAAGACTGAAAACTTTCCACGAGGGACTACTTTCGATGAGCTGCACTTGAAAATCAAAAGCAGCATGCTTTAGAAAAAAGCTTCTGTTCCTAGAACTGGAAATGGAGGGATTCTGAGCTATAGAACATGTTGCAGCACTTGTCCTTCTGCCCTGGCAGTGGAAATATTTGGCATCTAGCTGTCTTTTTTTTCCCCTAAGTTGTTAACAAATATATTATTCCAATAACATAACTGGAAAATCCCAATATTAACTTCTGAATAACCATCATTTCTTTTTTTCCAGTTTTAATCTTACTTGAAGATCTCTTTAACCATTGGATATGAGCAATTCCTTTTGAATATCAGGAGAATTTACTTATAATAAGAGATAGAAGCCAGACTTGTTCAGGTCAGTGTGGCCCTTCTCTTGTTGGAAGGCTTATTTTAAAATTTGCATGCATCTTGTTACATGATCCTAGTGCTATCCCAAGGTAAATATCACCGATTCTGYACTGAGACAATTAGATCTCAAATTTTGCTTTTCTACTGTAATTTACTTTCCTTGGAAGGAAGCTGACTGAGCCACCTAGCTTAGAAAAATATGTTCTTTAGCCACCTCTGCAGTCAACAGGAAGAGGCAGCTTCCAGGGTGAATCAGCCCACTTMTCTCTCTTGATTGGATAAAGACTGCAGAGCAACAACAACTAATTTAAATGCCTTGGAAGCCTAAATTTAGACTGCAGGAACCCCAGCCTGTCATTTTATTTATCTGTTTATCTTTTTTACTAATGTCTGCCAAAATGTAGCAACTTGGTAAAAAAAGCAAAGTGTTTTTCCTTACAAGAAACATTTTTTTCCTGGTATGTTCAACATAGTTCAATACAGTATCGCTAATACTTTCCCTAGTCAAATGTTAAACTTTTTTTTTTTTTTTTTTTTTTAACTAGAAGGAAGATAAATCTGGTTTCTGGTATTGTTCTTTAGATACTCTTGGTAGTTCGGCATTGTATCCATTCTATTTATCTATATACTCGCCAGCAAAACCTTTAAATGGAAATAAGGCTTAATTTCTGTATGTGTACATGTGTAACTACATTGAGGAATCAGTTTGCAATTCCAAAGCTAACTCATTTTGCAGTGTATTTTGATCATGCAAACATACATCCATTTCTTTGGATACTTTACAGTAATTGAAAGTAATAATTACATAGCTGCATGTATTTGTGCATAAAACTGCATCATTTGAAAATCAGATATCTGATAGCACCTACCCATCCTCAGGATTACATTCTTAATGCTGTATCCCTGAATCGCCCTTCAGGTATTGACTTGCCTAACCTCATGCTGAAGATGAAATTTTMTTTGTTAGTGTATTTTCTTTTGCTGGGTGTTCTTGAAAGTTTCTTGACATAAATTAGTGTTCTTATCCTTAAGTGCATGCAGTCTTTTCTTCAGCAGCTCTGATCATCCCCATGCTTTGGGGCAGAAAATGGGAATGGCATTTGCCCAGTCACAAACGTTATGTTCAGGATATGCCTGAGCTGATTTCAGCCCATCTGCAGCAGGTCAGCTCATTACTGTAATGGCCAAATCTCTGTGCTCCTGAGGCAGGACAAGGCACCCACACTGAAAGGCAGAAAGTTATCTATCTTGCATATTCCTTATGACTCCTCAACTACAAACTTACAAGGTGCAGGGAGATGGTTTGATTCACTGAAGTTTGCAAAAGGTCTTCTACTTAGATTTTACTAATCCTGTGTCAAAGTTTCCACAGATTAGCTGGAAGACCCAAACGGGATTTACCTCCACCAACGCCTCTAATGCCCAATTGCTGTATCTTTTCAAACAGTTGGGATGAGACTGATAACTAGATTTGCAGATAAAAAAGAACTGTGTTAGGTCAGGCTACTATGGGCCATTTAAATATTTTGCCTCTCATGATCATATATGATCACTTGGCAGTTTTGCGCAGTGGATTCTCAGATGCTGCAAGGACTGGGATGTTAATTTCTTCCATCATTCCTGTGTATTTTTTGTGGTGCCTAATAACTACAGCTTCTAATCCATAAGGAACTGAAAAGTATTTTGTAGTCTGTAACAGAAGGAATGTTAGTTAAAAAGGAGTTGTAAAACACCTGCTGTAATTATGTCTATTGGACTAGACCGTGGCTAATTTCATTTGCAATAGGTTTCTTCACGATCCTGTGTTCTCATGTTCTCATAACCTCAGTTCTGCTTATGTAGTTGTTGAAACATGTCATTTCCCTAGCTCGGCCAGCTGATGCACAGATCGTTTCACCCCAAAATAATCAAAGAGGCTATACTGAAAACACAGATGAAAGCCACTTGGAACCAGGGTCATTAGTTGAGGTTTATAGATACCTACTTATTTAATAGAATAAAGATGTATACCAACTGATTTCAGCTATTTCAGCAAATTCAGTGTTTAGTATAAACCTGTACATTGTGTGGGTTTTTTGTTCTTTTTTTGTCAGAAAGTACCGAGAATGCAGTCCTAAGTGATTAAAACCAAAGAATAYGTATTTGACATAATAGATACAGTCTGTAGTAAAAATAGATGTTGATGCCTGAAAAGACCTGGAGCAGAGACACGGAAAAACAGAATGAACAAACAAAACAAAGGCAGAAGTGAACTCTCCTGCAGCTACAAGGAGGAGGAGAGCAGACAATAGAGGAGAGAGAAGAATGTCGTAAGGATAAGAGGTGAGACTGAAAGGACAAAGGAGGAAAATGAATAGAACAAAGCAGGTACACATAAGGGTCTGGAAACAGGGTTCACCTGTCCAGCACACAGCAGTTGAGGTAAGGGGGAAATCTACAGGCTTTGCACATGGTAAGTTAATTAGCTGAAAAGTCAGCTGCAAGGGCAGGAATCTTGCATTGGCCTTCTAGCTGCCATGAAGGAGCCAAGCAGAAATAGACCTTCCTTCTTTAACCTGACTGTTTAACTCAGTATCTCTTAAAAACAAAACTTGTTACTTGTGTGGCTTAGCCTTGAGCTCTTGAACTGCACAACTGGGTTAATATTAGCATTTTAAAACATACCCAATTAGTTGATGCAAACTTTGTGGACTATACAAATTGCACTGTAAGTTCCTAGGTTAACGGTGAGATCTATGTAGGCAAACTCCTGATCCCTTCTGGAGTCCCATACAGTCTCAAAGATGAGTTTATGTAGTGCCTGTCACTAAGGCAACTCAGTTATTTWCAGTGTTAAGGATGGTCTAGAAGCCTATTCACAATGAATCGCAGGCTGAACACAATCAGAAGTATCTGCTGCCAGAAATATTGATAGCAGTGTTGCTAGGGAACAAGCAAAAGCTAAGCCTAAGAAAATAAAAGCATAATTCCGTAACGGTTGCCAGAATCTGGCCTCATTATAATAGTGAGTACTCTTAGAAATAATCAGGTCTTCCAAGTTCAACCTGACAGACTAAGAGAAAAGTTCGGAGAGCCACTAAGTCTTTGTATTTCCTACCATCAGCTATCACGGCCGAGCACAACACAAAAAGAATCGTCACACTTTACGATGTATTACACGCAGTCTCAGTTGCAGCTGGCAGTCAAAATGAAACTAAACCAGAGGCTTAAGCCCAAGTGTCACCGTTAAATAAACACTCAAATGTATTCCTCCTGTTAAATCTGTACCTTTACCTCATCTGTGGGACCCAACAGCTCTTCTCAGCAGTCGCACATCTGTGCTGGCACTGTCCCCCAGCTGCACGTTGGAATGGGACGYGTACCACTCCTACCACTGCATCACGGACAGTGCTTGCACCCTCACACATTTCCAGGTTGAGAACACAAACCATACTCTGTAAAACTGAAAAGCAGAGGAGTTTTAAAGATTTATGTTTTTCTTCACAAACATAAAAGACAGATAACCTAAAAATAGTAATATTGGCTTATGCAAGAGAGCCATTTAGAGTGTAAAGTACACATGAACACACAAAAGCATTCTGAATCAAGTACAACAGAGCTTTTCAGGCTAGTAACTGCTATCACTGTATTCATCCACCTATTTATTACTTTTTTTTGCCCTATTTTGCACTAAGGTTTCAAAAGGGACTGCCCTCATGGATTTTCAAGTGGGCAAGATGCACTTTTCTAGCACACCTGAAATGTGRATTTTTTGTTATTGAGTAGTATTTAAGGATAAGATTCTTTAGATCCACCACTTTATTTTATAAACCGATTTGGGTGGATTTTTGCTTTTTGTTTCAGGTACTCAACCTGAGATTATGGTCATGGTTCTTCCAAGGAACTGTTCCAGTTGGAACAGCACAGCATTTTTTCATTACTCAACTAAGCATGTAACTGTTACTAGKTTTTTTTATTATTATTAATATTGCATAATAATAAAATGATAAATATTTCAGATTTTTATTGTATGAACAACTACCTAATTGCCACCTCCATGCATTACTAGCTATTTCTGCTGTAATCAGCTCTTCYAGTTGCCTGCTGGTGAATCATTCTTCCTCCTGTTGCTTTAGGGGTCTAGGCTAGAAAAAGCAAAATTTGAGGACTCAGAGAAAAACACCTCCAGGAAATCACAGAAATAGCTGTTTTCCTGTGTGGCAGAGCTGTTAACTGTGCTGATTTAAAAGATTTGTAAAAATATCTATATCTCACCATTAGAAAAAAAGCAACCTGGTTTTGGCACCTTGCAAGACAGCATCATAAACTGAGTAAAGTTCAGATTGAAAGCCCATCCAGGTTAGTCTCACACTCCACTCAGAATCTTTACCAGAAACAGTTTTGAATGTTTACAATGATTGCTTTGTATACTGTGTTGCAGATCTCAGCAGCACTTTTGTAGCCATATCCATTCAACCAGCTAGAATGAGACCGTTTTATAAACCAAGATATCTTTGTGCCTCCAGGGTTAAGGGTTAGAATATTTCCTTTTTATAGGCTCCTGAAGCAGGCTTAGACTTTTATTGTAAAACAGCATTTCCTTCCGATTAGGATTTAGGCAACGCTTACAAATACTCTAAAGAAGTCTGTAATTTCAAACCATGCAGGACAGATACTTGAAGGTCTGTTCACTGATTTACCATACATGAGTCGTATATACAGGAGTCTTATATACAGGAATCTTCTTCTGACAGCTTGTCAAGTAGCAATTCAGATAAAAACACATRGACAAATTCTGGAAAAAGGAGTAAGTAACTAAAAGTAACTGGAATTCCACCAAGCAACTTTTGTCCAAATACTGCAAGAATATTCCCTTTTCCACCAATCAGACTTTCCTGGTGTAACCTCATGGGTAACAGATATTCAATTCAGTCAACAGAAGTGAAGTAAGCTCTGTACCGTTCATATTTATTAAAATCATTGTATTATTGCAATGTGTGAAAAAAACAAGTGAGATAATAATCAAACTAATTATATTAGTATAATTAAGGTAGGTAAATTATTTTATATATTCAGGCCATATACRATAACTGGAAAATAAAGGATCTAAAGGACCTTATTTTGTTTGAAATGTGTTGACTTCCCTCTCCCTAAGTGATAGTGAATTGAAATTTTGTACATTTCTTCTGATATTTTTTTAATAGAATTATTCACACAGTTCTGATACTTGGCAATAATATAGCACCCTTTTCAGTTAAAACCTTATATGGGCAGTAATTTTTGCTTCAATCACACATTAGTAACTTATCATTTGTATGAACCAGCAGTGGGAGGCCCTGATAGTAAGGAGTTCAATAAAGAAATTGAAGATCCTTCAAACACTTTGAAGTTCAGGGGGACTGGATAATTCACTATGGTATCATAAGACTTGAAAGTATGCATGGAAACAGTACATGAATGCATTATTACATGTACTGAAATGATACATGYATAATTCAGAAGAGAGAGAACTTACTGCATTGAAAGCAATAGGAGTAGAATTCATATGCAAGAGCATAGCATTTTTACATAGCAAAAAAGCCCACACGTGCTGGAAAGTGGCTACCGAGGTAGGAAAGAGGCTCAGTCGCAGTTGGTCAGGCAGTAAGTTGCACACACCTCACACCTGGAACTAAATTTTAAAACAGAAATAACAATTTAAAAGATAACATGCTTTAAATAGTTAAAATGTGTCACTGGGATGTAACATATGCAGGGATAAAACGACATATAGATATTAAGTAATTCAAAATAATACACTGTACATGTTGGACGAAGGTGAAAGCTTTAGTGCCTCTGCCAAATCCTGCTTTCAGGCTATATTAAAAGTAAATTAATAATAATAATAAAACCCCCTCAGACTTGTTGATATGGCCAGTCTTTGATATTGCCGACGGGGCAAGAGGAACTGGCTGCTTTGTCAGACAGCCCTGGCGGGGCCAAGCTCGGGCTCCACGCGCGGGTGAGCGCCCCCGTGGGGGAGCGGCAGCGGGCAGAGCACCGCGGCGCCTCCCCTCGCCTTGCGGGCTGCCCGCTCCTCCTCTCCGCCTCGCAGCTCTCCCAAGCGCGCCCGGAGGAGCTGGGAGCGGAGCCCCTTCCCCGGGGCGAAAGGCACCCAGGAAAAACGACAATCTGCAACACCTAATAAATAAATAAATGAATAAATAAATCAAGAGAACTCCCCCCCCCCCCGCCGCCCGTCGCTGCGCCCCTTGCCCGAGGGCACGGGGCAAAGAGCGGCGCGTCCTGCGGCGGCCGCGCGGGGCCAGCGCCGACCGCCAGCCCCGGGGTCCCCCCTTCCTCTTCCCCCTCGCCACCGGCGGCTCCTCGGCGGCGCCCGGCAGGTACCGAGCCCGGCGGGGCGGGGCGCAGCCTCTCCCGGCCCTGGCCCGGCCCCGGCGTGAGGCGGGGCCGCGCCGCCTTCAAAACTTGCCGCGAGCCGGGCCGGGCCGGGCCGGGGCCCACCGCCGCCCGCCGCCCCTGAGCGGACGAGCCCCCCCGCTCCGCCGCTTTTGGCGTCAGCTCGGAGTAACCGCCCTCCGCCGCCCCCCGGAAGCGGCAGCTCCCCGTCTGCCGCCGCGGGGCTGCTCCGGCGGGCGGGGCGGCGATGACGGCCTGCCGGGGGGCGGTGACGGAGGGATGACTGACAGCCCACAGGCCGAGCGACCGACGGGAGCGAGGCGGTGAGTGGCTGCCCGCCGGGCCGGGGGCGGGGCGCGGGCGCGGGCGCGGGCGGTGAGTGGCTGCCCGCCGGGCCGGGGGCGGGGCGGCGGTTGGCGGGAGCCCGCGTGGAGCGGCGAGCGGCGGGGCGGGGCGGGGCGGGGCGGGGCGATCGCTGCTGCCGCCTTCCCGCTTCTCTCTGCGAAACTCAAAGCGCGGCGCGAGGGGGCCGCTGCTGAGGCCTGCGGCGGGTCGCGCACCGCCCCGTCCCGGGGTTCGCTGGCTGAGTGACACACGCGTGCGAGTGAAAATAAATCTCCCGAATCACGTGTAAAATTGTTAAAAACAAAACGACACAACAACCCTTGATTCCTTTATCCTGCGCTGCGCGCGCTGGGCTCAGCATGGCGCTCGGTGCRGACCGGGTGGCGCTCATCGGGCAGGTGTTCGAGTCCTACGTTTTGGAGCACCACAAGGACGACATCCTGCACATCCTGAAGGAAGGCGACGACGAGGCGCATTACCCGGTCGTCGTCGACGCCTTGACCCTGTTTGAGACCAACATGGAGGTCGGGGAGTATTTCAACGCCTTTCCCGGCGAGGTGCTCCCCGTCTTCGACGGGGCGCTGCGCCGGGCCGCCGTGACGGCCCTGCAGGCCGCTCCGGAGGCGCCTCGGCTCAGCGTGAAGCCGAACCTGCACGCCAGGATTTCGGGTGAGTCGCCTGGGGGGCTGCCGGCGCCCTGCTGATGCAACRCGTCCTGCGCTTGCCGTGTGGAAACCAACAGAGTTTCGCTGATGTTTATCAAATAGAGAAGGACAGAGGAAAAAAAATAATAAGCATTAGAAGTGCATTCAGAAGACCAATATGGGGAGAAACAAGTCACGGCTGTCTCTTACGGTGCGTGTTCCCCAGGGCTGGGGTTCGTCGCTGCGTCAGGACGTAAGCCAAAGCCTTTCTAGGGCTCCTCAAATCAGCGTCAGTCTCAGATTAGCCCTCCTGCAAGGCAGAAGGTCTGACGAAAGAGTAGTTTGTGGAAATAACTGGTTTAGCAGAAGACGCGTAATTCCTAGCTTTTCTGGTTGATTGAACTCCTAATGGCAGGAAGTGAGTTGCCATATTTGTTGGCTCCAGCCATCTCTGAGGACAGCCAAAGTCTAAATTTTGAGGTACTTGTCTTATAACACTTTTCTCTAAAATGGTTGAAACTTAATTAAGCTACTTGTTACAAAATTGGAATGAACTGATGGAAGGAATGATCATTAATAGAGAGTTTTGTCCTTTTTTCACTAATTTGATAATTCTCTTAGTATAGACTTTTTTTGGGTGGCCTCTGAGGTGTGGGCGTGTGTAGAGGTTCAGAGGACCCCCTTGGTTAAAACATCTGTTTTGCCTGCCGTGGGGAGCTGGGTTAGGTGGTGATGTAGTTCCTTCCAGGTGTTGGTGATTGTAACTATTTGAAGATGTCTAGCTTGCAAAGCCAAGAATTAGCGACCTGTGTTTTCCTTCCGCAGCTTGTGTTTGAGTGGTTTATGATCATGTAGACTTTTAGTAGTTTGAACTTGGATTAGCCACAGTTGTTAAATATGCCTGTGTTTCACCCCAGTAAATTACAGTAGGAATATTTTCATTAAAATAGCACATCAGAAATATAATTACCTTGTGACTCTCATATTGCCATTGTGTCAGGTCTTTTAGGGAAGAAGAAAAAAAAGAGATTTTTGCCTAAGTGGTATATGCAGCTTATGTGCAACTGCAGACTAAAATATAAAAGGATTACCACAAACAAAATGTTGTACAAAATTTTGAAATGTAGTACATCTCYCTGTACCTGTAAAAATAGGAGTGAATTAAAACTTTTTTCCACAGTATTCTGAAATTCATGCTTCAGCATGAGAATAGGGTTATTTTTACTGAAAAGCTATTGTTCTTTTATAAGCTACCAGAAAGTATTAGAAAGAGTAAAGCAGTGGGCAGATGTTTGCTGCGTGAGTAACTGCATCTGTTTAGGACATTCCTGCTCCTGTTATCAGCCCACTGCCAGTGCTGACTGTTCCTCCCACAGTGATGTTTTGTCTGAATGTTTCTTCATCAACTTCAGGCAAAATTAGCCAGGTCTGATGAAACAGTTTTACTAAGTGATAAAAGCAAATCTGACTGATCATTGACAGCAGAAATTGGTAAAGCAGTCTCACAAATTACTCCATCAGTAGAACTGGAGGGAAGATGGCAAAGAGCAAAGGGTGATCATCCTCGTGTGGTCCAGCTCAGTCAGAAGAGCATCTCTCCATGTAATTTGTTTTATATTCAGTACTGCAGTAAGTCTGCTACTGAGGAAACAAAAACAATGAGTTAAATGATGTGAAGACTTTTTCCATCCAATTTTCCCATGAAACTGTCACTTTTTAAGGGGATGCTGAGTTCTGATTAACTCTGGGAGCCTGGTTTTGGAGTGCCCCTTCCCGTTTCTTCATCGAATGGGAAACTGAGAGAAGGAAATGGTGACCTCTTGTCGGTGGGAGTGGCAGAGACATATATGGGATGGCTTCAAGGGGGTCTGTGTGTCAGGCTTTGGCTGAAGTGAGGATGAGTGATTTGGTTTATGCTAGGTATAAGAAAGCGATCTCAGTACCCTGATAGGATGTGGATCTCCTGATACGGAAAGGATATCTAGGAATACAAAGAAGGAATGAGAGAAGATTATGCAGTGATTAATAATGGATGATTACCCCTGCTTCATAGAAGAAATTAAAAGATAAAGTTCTTTTCGTGAATTTTAGTATTATAGAAACTTGACTGCGTAACTTAGCCTTTCACTACAAATCCACTGAAAGCTTTTTGCTTGCTTACTATTAGCCTGAGCACCACAGTGTCACTGAGATCTTGGTAGCCAGGCTACCTGTGTAATTCAGTTTTACACGTTATTGCTAACACACTAAAACTCATTCAAAGAGGCACATACTCAAGTAAAGAGTTTGTCAAACAGTCCAATATGATGAGAATGGAGACTCTCTTTTTCCTGGTCCAGACTCTGTCTCTTTGATATACACAGAGATAATAATATCATGTATCCTGCCAACAGTGTTGCAGCTCTCTCTAGTGTGAGATGTTTTGCAARTGTCATTGAGGCACATCAAATACTGAGTTGGGAAAAAAAGAAGCTAAAACAGTTGGAAAATAATTAATTCTTTTTCTTTTTCTCCCCCCCCCTTTTTTTGGCCTAAACTGATGAAAACCAGAAACTTGTAGGAAAATAAGAATTTTCAACAGCTTTGATAAAATATGTAAATAGTTTTGTTGTAGTAAACCAGAAAAAATAGTTTGTAAGCTGTTGTACATAATAGCTTTTTTCCTTTTAAATTATTTGTTTCTTTAATATTTCAGCCTTTTACCTTCTTAAAATAGCTCAATATTTAAAAACAAATATTTCTTTAAACAAAAACAGTAGATTAAACACTTTTTAAAAAGTATCAACACAGAATGTTTTAGCATGTCTGAAACAAAAAACATAACTTTGAAAATATTGAAATAAATTTGTGATGTCTTTTTTTTTTTAATCAGCCAAAGCTACTAAGCAGATTTGACCTAAATGCACAAATAGTTTTGGTTCCCTTAGAAACATCATTTTCCAGCAGATTTATTATTTGCCTCTTCATTTCCTAGCTCTATTTCAGAAGTATAACTGTAAGAAAATATTGTAAGAGAAGGTAATTTCTTTTTAAGTTGATAATTATTAACTATACAGTTTTATCTAGCTTACATAATAACATCTGAAGAGGCAATTATTTTGATGTTATCCTCAGCTGTGTATTGCAAAGTCCATTTATTTTTATAAAGGTTTTGTAGACTGTTGAGTTGGATTAATCTTCCTAAGGGTTTCAACCAGRATGGTGCTAAGTGACAGCCGTACAGATGAATGCAGGAGCAGGAACAGTACACCACAGAATTGCCTGTTGGGGTGGAATTAAAGCAGAAGAAGTACCATGAAAATGTTCTGTCACTCTTGATTTGAACTGAATTTGCTTTGGTTGTGTTCATAACCCTTTTATATTCCTTTTCTGTCATCTTCCTTGTGATTGAGGTTTATTGATATGGAATGTGGATTTAAGGTCAAATGCTCATGAACTATGAATTTTGAATTTGCTTAGACCTCAGCATTCACACAAGATTGTGAATAATGCTTATTTAACCAAGGAAGCAACACTGAGTCACAACTAAGYAGCATAAGTAAAATTTTGTAATTCATATAAAACCAGTTGTAGAATAAATGATATTAAATGATTAAATTGAAATTCACAAAGAGATCTGAGAATATCAGGATCTATTTCCATGAATGGAAGAAGCAAAATACTTCACACTGTTCATGACTACTCAGCCTTTGGCAAGAGTAAGAGAGTAAAATGGCTGTATTTTCTGTTGTCGATCACCTTATGATGTTTTTCAGCATCTGAGGCCAGTGAATCAGATTTATGACACAACAGATGAATTGTTGAATCGTATTTATAAAACAGTAATAATAACAGTTACTGCTAATATATAGCTGACATGTTTTCTAGCCTTACTGCTTCACTGCACTGTAAGTATGTTTTATGTGCATGGTTTTATGTGCTGTACTTATTTTCAATCAACAGGTTTGCCTGTTTGCCCAGAGCTGACCCGAGAGCACATTCCTAAAACCAGAGATGTGGGTCACTTTTTATCTGTTACTGGAACTGTCATACGCACCAGTTTGGTGAAAGTCTTGGAGTTTGAACGGAGTTATATCTGCAATAAGTGCAAGCACGTGTTTGTGGTTAAGGCTGACTTTGAACAGTACTATGCTTTCTGTCGTCCAACAGCCTGTCTTAATGAAGAGGGCTGCAACTCAACTAAGTTCACTTGCCTCTCAGGAACGTCTTCTTCTCCTACCAGCTGCAGAGACTATCAAGAAATCAAAATTCAGGAACAGGTAAAAAGATAAGCAGAGAAAGGGGAGGGTAGAGAGATATAAATGTCTCAAATAAATTAAAAAAAAAAGAAAGAAAAAAGAAAAAACCTCTAAAGGAGGCATTTGGGGGGATAATTTCCTGCTGGAATAAGGTTTTTAACTCCACTAATGTTAATGAAATTAGGAGGATATAAATTAAGAGGACAGTGGTGCCAATCTACATCTTAATGCTATGAAAACAAAAATTTATGAAATTAGAGATGAAGCATTTTGAAGTTCAAAGTAGCAAAAAAAGTAATGGAATAAAGCTATTTCTAGGAGATAGGCCCTGTGTTGCACACTTGTGTTATGATTATTTCTGGTGTATGGTTTATATTAAGACTTTTAACTGTGACACAAAAATCTTTATGATGGGACAGATTTTCAGCAGGATGGGCCTATTAAACACAATAATGAAATGAATTTCACCTGTATTTCCTATTTAGTGCTGTCAGTAACTGTATATTCACTGGCAATACTGACAGTGAGGCGAGCTGCCTGCGGCTGTTCAGATAATACACAAGGATAAAATAACCTTTCTAGAAAGTAGAGAGCGAATGAAGCTAGATTTCTAGTATGTATGATGCTGTGCCACAAAATGAAAAGGTACTTCCGATTGTTATTCTTTGTGCAGTGTATGTTTTAACACTTGCAAGCTTTTTCGTACAAGTGAAAAGATTTCTAGATGGAAATAGACTGTGACAAGTTTACATAGGCTTTGCCCTGGAGAAAAGAAAAAGAATTGCAACAGTAACTGGCACACTTGTCAATATACATTCTTCTTGTTGTGTGTGGTTTGTTTTCTTCTATTGTTGATTTAATCCATGACACCTAGGTGTAAACTTGTTTCCCAACTTGTCAAATTGTGGTTAAATACCAGAATAACATATAATAGTTTTTCAGTATATACTTCAATGAAGAGTTTTCTAACCTATGGATATGCTTCAGTACCCAAAGTCAGCTTTGCTTATTGAAGAAGTGTTTGAAGAATATCTCAAATATATTCACAAATAAGTTCTGCTCTTTCAAACGTCTTCAGTGAGCTTTCTCCTGCAAGATATTGAAATCATACAGCGTCTCTGAGGCTTGAGCACCTCCAGCTAACTTAATGCYCAATTCCATTTCCATTGTTATTGACCTTAAAGTTCACTCATGAAGTTCATGGTAGCAGTGGCATGTTTACTGACATGTGCACATCTAAGTTTTGTGAGAAAAGGCAAGAATTGACCTCAGGAAAGGAATGTAAATCCTTCAAAGAGCATCTCTAAATGGCATTTAAAAAGTGCTGTTCTTAAGTGCTTTTCCTTTCCATCTCCCAGGTTCAAAGGCTGTCTGTTGGAAGCATCCCTCGCTGCATGGTGGTTGTTCTGGAAGATGACTTAGTGGATAGTTGCAAGTCTGGTGAGGATACAGCATATATTGCATGTATTTGTACCATAAACGTTTCTGGTTTTCCATTTGAGATGATTGTTTGCCAAGTAGAGTGTCAGCGCTGAGGGCTTGTCTAATGAGATATGTTCATCTGCCACGTTGGTTTTTCAGCTTGGAAGTTAGCTACTGTAGAAGCTACTGTAGAAAATATCATACATACATGTTACGTCTTGAGCGTTTGACAGATCAGTTTCAATAAGTAATGTGCTGTGGCACACAGAAAGCGTGCTAAGAGTTGTTAGTGTCAGAATCCCAAGCCTTTTGAGGAAATTAGTTCACCTGGAAGGGACTGAGGCTGAGAGTCTGATGTCCTTCTATAGGTTCAGAAAGCAATGTAACTTTACCTCTTGTCTAAGGAGTGCTGCAGATGGAAAAAGATACTTGGCTTTCAACAAGGAAGCTCACTGGTGGGAGGATGTATGAAGAATGGACTGAAAATTTGCAGAATGGGATTATTATATTTCCCTAAAGTTATGGCACATCCCCACAAGAAACTCAGTGTTCATTGCCGATTGCACTGTCTCAGAACAGTGCTGTGGCCAGAATGTTTGTAAGTGATACTGGAATTACCAGAAATCATACTGTGTAAGTTTTGTCTAAATTTTTTTGGTTAGTAAATCTAATAGAAAGAAGAACTTCTACAGTTTAATGAGAATTTCCCTTTCCTAAAGGAGGAAACAAGCATAGGAACACCTCTAAGAATTCACCTACCTTAATCAGAAGTGAAAATGCATGGTAACCTTCTACTCCAGACATAAGCAATCCAAATAATGTTTGTTTTAGACTTCCAATAACTGCAGAAGGCTGCTTCTTGTGTTTTTCTTTTTTTTTCTTTTAACCTTATTAACTGTATATAACTGTTATAACAAGATCTAAGCTGCACTGTTACTCATTACAGCTAGCTGACACAACTACATACCTTAAGGCAGATACTATTTTACCAATTTTTCTTGTTACCCCCAGGAGATGACATCACAGTGTATGGAGTAGTAATGCAGAGATGGAAACCTTTCCACGAGGATGCACGCTGTGACTTGGAGCTTGTTTTGAAAGCCAACTATGTTAAAGTAAACAATGAGCAGCTAGCAGGGGTTATGATCGATGAAGAAGTCCGCAAGGAATTTGAAGATTTCTGGGAAAAGCATAAGGATGATCCCTTAGCAGGTTAGTAGTTACAGATTTTGAAGTGGGACTCATGCTCAGATGTAGATGAAATCAGGAGTGAAAATACTGCAACTGACCACATTTTTTTTTCTCTGTTATCCTGTCCCACCACCTGATAAAGTGATATATTTTTCCCAGYAGAAAAATACTAAATTGTTAGTTAAAAGTTACCGAAGAAACAGTACCAAGCATGCTGCCTTGATCTTTCTTCTTTTGAGCTTTCTATTTGAATGTCTTGTGGAACATTTATTAATAAGAAATGAGAAATAATATAAGTATCAGGGGAAAAAAGAGAAAGTGTTTTATAATCAAGAAAAAGCATACCACTTAGAAGAAATTGTGTGGATAATTGTTGACTCTGAGGCTATAGATCTGACTCTTTGTCTTTACATCCAAAATCAAGATCTGAATCTTTGCCACGGCGCTTAGTGTGTCTCTCTTTAACCTGACGCTTAGATGCATAGTTCCACGGTTTACGTGTTAGAGAGCCTCATATCAGGTATGGGGAGAATCTGCCAATTCACAGGAACCTCCAGAACAGCCAGAGTGTTTAACAGGCTGACTCCTAAACTTACTATGCTCTACAGTGAACCAGATAAGAGATGCCAAGGGTTGTATCTGGAACTCTGTTCCTCTCTAGCATCTGAATGCCTCCTTCTGAGCTGCAGGAAAACTCAATGGACTGTCTTGGATAATGACTTATGTCATTGAACTGTCTAATGCCAATACTGTCTGTCTTTTCAAAACTCTGAAAAGAGTTTAGTTTTTCATCTTAAAATRCCAACAGGGAGGAAAAGCAGGTGGAAAAGTTGCCCATATTAGTACAAAAGTTAGGCTACTGGTATAAGAAGTTGGAGATCTTCGAAAGCAAAGCTATTCTTCGGGCCTGCAATTCCTAGAAAGCAGTTTAACTACTAGCCTACTGCTGTTGGGATTGAGAACATTTCCCACTACCYTTGTTAGAACTGTTCAGAAAGTAATTCAGGATCCATTTTCAAGGTCTCAATTAATCCTTTGTTCTCAGGACAACTTTTAAAAGCCTGGAGTGAACAGTGTGGTTTYATGCAATATTACCCATTCAGAACAAATAAATGGATGTGAAGTGGCTGCAAGAGAATTGGGGTTGMAATTGGAAGAACTTTGACTACCTGCCCCGTCCCTTCCACACTGTTTTCTTTGAATTAAAACCCCTCAGGTGAGGGCAGAGATCAAACTTGACCTTGTACCTCGTGTCACAAGATTACCATTGCAGCTCTCCGAGAGAGAGAGCTTAGTCAATTAGACAAGTGACATTTTTTTTCTAAATAAGAAATGAGAAGAGGCAGAACTGCTGAGCAGCTCAGCTCAGAGGCAACTGTGTAGTTAAATCTTGGGTTATGCAGCAGCTGATCAAGGTTTTGAAAATTTCAGTTTTGGACAAAGAAGTGTTAATTCCCTCAAAAGACCTACACAAGAGACATATATACCTTAAGTCATCTATTAGCGCTCTACATATTTTACCAGAGCTATCTTAAGGTTTTCATGTGCTTGCATTCAAATTTAAAATATTATGTTAAGAACTCAAAATTGGTTGCTCTGTTTTATGCCCTAGCATTGAAGGTAATTTATAGTATTAAAACTGTGATCCCTTATGTGCTGTTAGTATCAGAATTTCAAAGGATAGAATTAATTCCATTACACGCCTTCCAAGCCAACAAAATTATCATAGCAGATTGAAACATTTTGTTGCTGGAAAGAAAATAAGGGAGGGAAGAGGAGATGGAGAGTACAGAAGGGTCAAAGGAGAAGGAGATTCAAGACAATAATGAGAAAATGAGCMACACCATGTCTGCTCAAAAGTATGGTGCACAGATTTAGGCCRAAATACTTTAAGTTTTAAATGTGACTTAGTTTTCTGAAATGTACAGCACTTCAGTTTTCAAGGTAATATTTTGAAGTAATATGTACAAGTTTAGAAAATGTTTAAGTTTTATTCTTCATAGCCCCTATACATTTATTTGGAAACAAAAGAATTTGTATGAAGCCTGTTATTAGTGYCTATTTTCATGATATTCAAACCATCCGTTCCTTAAATTGGTATAGGATTTGCATTGCTGTTCACAGCAGTGGAAGATTTAATTTCTTTATAATTAAAGTTTGTATCAAGCAACTGCATTGAGTCTTATTGAAAAACAAAAATAAATATTTTCCTCTCTGGCCTGTTTCTTTTGTTCAGGAAGCAGGCCCAAATTATTTGTCAGAACAAGGACTTACACTGTACAGTTCAGACAAGTTTGTTGATTTACACCAAGTTTTACACTCTTAAGGTAATGCTAAGTATCATTTCTTTTTCCTGTTCTAGGGAGGAATGAAATTTTGGCTAGCTTGTGTCCTCAAGTTTTTGGATTGTACCTGGTGAAGTTAGCTGTAGCCTTGGTGCTTGCTGGTGGCGTACAGAGGACTGATGCTACTGGAACTCGAATCAGAGGTTGGTATTGTTTGTAATAGTATCACATTCTTCTCTTTTCTAGCAGCTGTTCTCATCCCTATCTTCACCTGCATCTTCCCCACTCAAAAATCAAACAGGTACAGTTTCAGAGGCATAATTATCTCTTCACTGAGAGCAATTTTTGATCAATGCTGAGTATTCTTCCAGAATCTCAAAAAAATAAAGTGGATGTCTGGACTTCCTCTTTTTGTATTAATTTTTCCCAAATAAAATATGTTAAAAGCATGTTTTCAGGATCTATTATGTAGAGTATGCAAGGCAATTGTTTTAGATAAAACATAAACTCACTTTTTTATTGTGTAAGTGACATTTTGAAATGACTTCTAGTAGACTATTCCCAGCAGTGTTTGGCATCAAAGGATGGAGTATTAATGTTTCCTTAATATGGATCACTATAGTACATTGAAGGGAAAATGCAAGGATTCATTTTACTACCTAGTGCCAGATTTTTCCATCTGTGATTGTCAGCACATCTCACTTAGATCTGTTACTGTAAGTTATCTGCCTGCTGATTCTCCTTCTGTTGTTATTAGATGGCAAATATGCCATGTGCCAGGTGGTACGCAGGTCGTAATCTATGTAGGTCATAATAATTCTAAAATAATAYGTGTGTATATACAAATACAGTATTTTCTTAATATTCCAGCAGCTAAAGAAAGTTAGAGACTTTAAATTGAAGTTGTATTGATATTTTGTATAAGACTGAAATATTTTTAGAGCTCTTTAGTGAGTTAGTAGTAGCTAAACTATCTTGTAGTTGCATTGTATCTGAAATTACTACATTGTGTGACTGTTGGAAATGAAACAGTGTAAGTAAAGAAGAACAGCCTGCTGGTTTCCTTATTCCATTTTGCATTGATTAAAGTACCTGARTAGTGGAATTATTTTTAAACTCTGATAGCCTTTTGTTTCTTGTTCAAGAGTGAGTTAAGTCTGTGAAACWAATATTCTAAAATGTAAGAACTCATATTTTACTATAAGTATTTGGTCTGGGTGCAGTAATATGACTAGATGCTTTTATTAAATAATACCTTTATGGCACCCAGTAAATAGTACAGTCTTGAACAGACTTACTTATCTATTGTATATGTAGTGCTAGTGTTAAATAAAGAATGAGAAATATTACTTAATTCAAAGTATTTTGTGCATATCTTTCTCTGTACTATGTACATGAACATTTTTCCCAAAGGTGAATCACATCTTTTGTTGGTTGGAGACCCGGGTACGGGGAAATCTCAGTTTCTCAAGTATGCAGTAAAGATTACACCACGGTCTGTGCTTACTGCAGGAATTGGATCTACAAGTGCAGGTATGTGCTTCTTCAGCTGGAACACTTTGCTTTTTTCTCTGGAGTATGGTTATATAAAGGCATTTGTGTATATGACCAAGAACTGGATTTAAGATTGTATGAACACAGTCTAAGTGGAAAACTGCCATGAAGACAAGTGAGGTTTGGGGTGACTGTCTGCAGAAGGGCAGTCCTGCCCCCTCTTCTCTGTCAGTGGGGCAGTAGGATGAGCTTCTAATAGGGAAGCTTACGAAGCATCATCCAGAGACCCCTTTCCCTGCTTTTCCAGCAGAGGATGATCTGGATCTAGTGTTCTTCCCAGTTATGACAAATCTGACATCTTTCCAGAGCTCACACTGTGTGATGGGGTGGAATTGTTTGGTTTCTCCTGAACAGATATTCTCCTCTCTTCCATGCTTTTATATGTTCTGGCTGAATTCCAGTTTGATTTCTGCTTACTTTCTGAAAATGCACCCCTGTGTTGAGACATTGTCTCTGACTCATAAAGATGGTTTTGGAGAGCAAAGGGGTTTTTGTTTTGTTTTGKTTTTTTTTTAACTTTAGATATGTCCCACCTGTCTGAAAATGTCAGATACCTTTAGAAACTCTTTCTGAGGAAAATATACAGCCTTAGATCACCTCTATAAATTACTTAAATTTGAGCATATGACTGTTACATTAAAAATCTCGAAATAGGGACAAAAAACAATGGTCAAGGCTACCACTTCTAAATTGAGTGTTTTCAGGCAGTGTTGTTCTTCATTTTCTGTCTGAAAAACAGCATTGTTTATACCTGGGAAAACCAGAAAATAAATCTTTCCCAGTTCTAGCTATGTGTACATGTGTGTACTAGGTTTTTGTAGCTGTGCAAGTGCAACAACTTATTTCAGTGATGGTGAAACATGATGTTGAACTTATTTTCTTGTGTGCAGGGAGTTTGTTTTGAAATACATATTCTTCTAGTTTTTCATTCAAACTGTTGACAAATGTGTCTGGAGAGAAGGCAGAGAGAATATTTTAGTTCAGCATAACCTTTTCTCCACCTTTTGTTTTGTGTTAAGAGCTGAGGACAGGCTAGATAATTTAAWTTTTTGCCAAGGGACTGGCAGTAACCTGCAGTGAAATTTTGCCGTGCATTTAAATGTGACCTTGCCCACTTTTGTCGGTAGTTATCCCCCTGTCAGCTGCTCTTGGATGTTCCTGTTGTCCAATGTTGATATTGCCTTCTTCACCACATCTCTCACTCGCTTTTTTTTTTCATATGATCTGTTTTCCAGCTCAGCTGGGTACAATGACATTTCTCTGAAATCCAGTGTTGTAGGCTACTAATGTATCATCATATGTGTGCCATAGAATCAGCTCTCCTGATGTGTGGAGGTGGTGTTTTATTTGTGAAAGGGTTGTCTTGAGTAGATCCACTTGAATAATCCTTGTATTTTAAAAAAGTACTCTCTCCCCCTCACTCTTCCCAGATTTTACAGCATGTGCCCCAAATTTCCACCTTGAAATTCTTGAGGACTCTTATCATAAATGCAACTTGGATGCTAGCTGGAAATCTAATTAACCCTAGTTTAACTTCAGGGAATTTTCCATGGTTAGAATTGCTGGACTAAAGCTTTAATATCTAGCTCTGGAGTTTGGAAGTAGTTTGAATCGTTTTCTTTGCCATCTGTATATGAGAAGTATCCTGTTTATCATGTTTTTAACTGTACCTAACACGCTGATTTCATGAACTTTATGAAGCTCCAAATGGTGAATTTAAAGAACTATTAAGTTGTTCTGCTTTCCTTGTTATAATGGCATACTTTAAATCAACAGTTTCTGCTTTCCTATGACAGAAAATTTTTAATGAATATTTTTTCTTCCAATGTAAAAAGACTAAATCCATAAATTCCATTTTTGACTAGTTGCTTACCTTACATAAAATGCAGCCTACAATGCAGTTAAATTACTAGTTCTGGTTAATTCTCTTCAGAATAATTAATAAATAATAATATTAGGAAAATTCACCATTGCACTGAGAAATTATCACAGAGCATGTTACACAGTGAGCTTTGGTTATAAACAGAAGCGCTTTTCAGAGAGGTTACAAGAGGTTCTGTTTCAAAGCAGAAGTTAAGTCGGGAATGCAGGCTAAAAGAGTGAGCCCAGAGGCTCTACAGACTCATTTCTCCCTTTGGCTCCTTTCCATTCTTGCTGTCCTCTCCTAATCGCCTGCTGCTCCCGGTCGATCCAGCCGGCCCGAGTGGGAGGATGGGAGCACTTGACCTCTAAGTCAACGGCTAACGCAACTTAGCAGAATCCCTCCGGCAAAACAAAAGAAGCTTGGACCAGCAGTGGGTCTCCCAGTCACATAACACTTTCCTTGAACTTTTGTTTTCCTTTACAACTTCTTATGTCTTTTGGTCAGCATTCAAGCAGAGACTTTCTTTGTACCTTGCTTCAAATCCTTGCACTTGTAAGGCCAGATGCCAGAGAACAATGCATCCCTGCTTTTTGTCCTGCTTAGGATGCATCATTTGTCCTATAAATTGTTTTCTGAAAGCCTAGCTGTAGTTGGTCTAGTGTGTTAAAGTGTCAAAAGCATTTTTACATTATTCTATCCAGTTTACCTTTTCCTCTTGGACTTTTTCTGCAAGTTGGGTAAAGGGGCAGTAATCTTAGAAAATGAAGGAAAGAGATACAAAATAATTTGATGATCTTGTCAGGATTGAAACGAACACATGCATGCTCTTGGCAAGTCTGGGGCTATTGGGCATTCTGGCTAGTCATTCTGCCACTTCCGGGTGGATATTTGGCCATTAAGACCTCTGCAAAGTTTTGTTCAGTGTTGTGTCCTTCCACAGACGAACTGCTTAAAGAATCTTGTGAATTATCTTCAGCAAAACTTGTATAAAAATCTGGGAGTCCACCAACTGTTTCTCCTGCTTTCCAGTTCTGTACAATACCCCTTTCTGGAGCTATATGAAATACAGCTTTCTGTCCTCTCTTCTCAGAGCCTCTACAGAGCCTTGGGAGTACTACCTTTTTGATGACAATTTGCAATGTCTGACATTATCCATATTCATGCCAATGGCACTCTGATGCTGTCAGTCAAAGGTGAATAACTCAAGTTGAAACAGCCATTTTTCTTTTTCTTAGTACGCTTCTTCCTGCTGAGCAAGCTTTGGATGATGGTAACAGTTCTCTCTCATTTGAACAAGTACTCCAGTACTCAAGCTCTCAAGCTGGAGAAATTTTCCCCTGAATATAACTGCCTATCTGTAGTGGTCCCCGGTCCCTGCTAATCTCCAAACTACCTTTGGGAATCCCCTGTGAGAGTGCTAGTTGGTACAGGCCAAGGCAGGGGCAGGCAGCATACTAACAACTCACCGCTGTGGATGACAGCATCTGGACCATGCCCCGGCCCTGATCAGTCTACTGCAGCCTTTGCAATTGCAGTCTTTTCAGACCTTCACTTCTACCACAGGATTCTTCGTCTTCACGAATATTCATAACTGCAGGTGAACTTGAATTTCCTATCAGCATTTTCTATCAGCAAATACCACAAAAATATTTTCCTGAGAGTATGACTTCACTGGCTTTTCCTTAAACAGTTAGGCCTCAAGTTGAAGAGGACTTGACTTAACTCTCTAGGAAAGCTGCTAGATTTTTTTGAGGAATGAATTTTGAAGTTGTAATCAAAGCCCATGGGAGATATGTCACACCTGTAACAATGTTTCTTCTTTTGCAGATCCTTAAATTCCCTTAATTTCCCTTCATTAATGCTGTTCCAAGATGATCTTGCCCTGAGACAGAGCTTTCCTTGGCTACCTGCATGCAACAGATTATTCAGCCAAATAGACAGCTGTCTGCAGTAGTTTTGGTCTATTCACACCTCTGTGCCTAAAGATCTCTAGTTAAGAGGAACACGAAATACTGCATGTCCAACAGCTTGGTGATGCTGGCTGGAAGAAATGCTTTGGGTCTTACGCACTTCTGGCATAATACATTCAGATAGGCCTTCCAGAGACTCTTTTCTCCTGCTATTGAAATAGCAGCTATTTCAATCAGTAGATTTTGGGAGTGATGTTACATATCGTCCAAGATTTTCTTTGCCACACCACAAAGCGTTCAGCTATTATCAGGCCAGTTAGCTCAGTTGGTTAGAGCGTGGTGCTAATAACGCCAAGGTCGCGGGTTCGATCCCCGTACAGGCCACCCATTTTGGGGTTGGACTAGACGATCTCCAGAGGCTCCTTCCAACTTTACCAATTCTGTGATTCTTCCCAATTTGTACCAATGTCAGTTTACCACATCTTTCCAGCGAGATGAGAACAAACCAGAGGACCCTGCTACCTTAAAAGGTAGCGCTACCCTCCTTAAAATCTCATGATCCAAGGGGTTTCTGGAGGGAGACTCAAGAACTACTTATGTTCATAGCATTTCAGTTAGGTCTGAGTGTTGCTGTTTACACTTAGCTGGTGTCTATTCCATCTGCTCTAGCCTTTCTGCAGCATACAGATCTCCTTCCTGAGTTTTTCTCTGTTTGCAGGAAAGCTAATCACATCACTCATACTGTGGTGCATGAGTGCCCTGTCAGCCTCTAAGAGCATTACCAGAAGTTGGAAATGTTAAAGTGTGTCCTCCCTCCCTTTGAAGGACCTTTTACTTTCCAGGTACAAACCTGTTTTTTGCCTTTAACATAGCCTTCCTACTGATTCCAGTTGGTTCCTCCTCCTTAGATGTTCTTCTTTGCTGAGAAGACCAAAAGTCAAGCAAGATTTCCCCAATCTGTCTTGTGTAGCTTGCCTCATATTGCACAAGACCAGCTCTCAAGAAGAACTTTAACTGGAAACATAAATACAAATTGGAAAGCCTAATACAAGCAATCTTCCACACAACTGCTAATATAACTTCTATGACTCTCAACAAAATGAAAGAATCTGGCCCAACAAGCTTGTACACCAGTGTGTTACAGATAAGTGGCAGGGTAGTTAGGTAAGTATGTAAAACATCTCCTGGATATGTCCAGATAGTAGCTTCTGCTTTTTCCTTCTCTAGTAAATGAAGATTTGCCTGTAGTATGCATGCATGAGTTTTTTTTCTTTTACTTCCTGCTACAGTGGGCAATCTTTGTATAGAGGAAAGTAGCTAGCCTCCCATCTGAGCTGACTTCAGGAAAATCAGCAGCTGAGGTTTTACAGAGAAAAAAAGAATGGACTAGATTGTCAGGTCTATCCTGGACTTCATAACACAGGTCTCAAGGATACAAACTGACTGCTATGAACTAAGTTACTGTGGTTACAGTAGCAAAGTTCTGAGCTACTGTAGCCTTGAATATCAGGACTAACGTTTGGCATTTTCAGTAGAGCTTTGCAGAGCTGTTGGAGAAGTTAAATTTCACCAGTCTCCATTATGATGGAGCTGGTGTCTATCTTTTTGCCCTCTTCAAACTTAAACAGAGCATCATGCTGATTTAGATGGAAGATGATACATGAATGAATCACAGTGACTGTAAGAGTCTTCTCCCCTCCCCCATCTAGACATAAAAAACATGTTTTTCATCAGTAATATTGGTGTCTGTGATCCACCAACTTCTCACATGGATAACCTCTGATAAGCATTATGACACTTGTCTAATGGAATTGAGTCTATTTGGAGTAAAAATAGTGCAGTTCAGTAGTGCTGTTAATAGAATCTAGCATTTCCTTGTCTCTCTGGTGGTCTCTACAAGTAAAAGGTCTGGGAAGATGAACTCATCTTGGACCTTGAAATTGTAATGTTACACTGTCTATACTAGCTGTCTGCATGTCACATTAAAAAGTGCTGTTTTGAAAGCTTCAGAGACATCATCAGGAACAAGTTTGTATAGAGATGACTTAAATTCATTCTATCTTTTAATACCACTGAGTTTGTGCTGTGATGTTGCCTGATGATCAGACTTGGAGTACTGGAATTTGGCTTCTTAAAATTCAAAATGTGTGCTGAATTAATATGATTTTGCCAGGGAACACAATCTTTGGAATACAAGTGTGTATGCAGTGCTAAAATCTGGACAGAAACATTGAACACCTGAGAGGCATCCAGTCTCTCAAAGAGCCTAGCAAGACTCTTTTTCTTACAAAGATTGTGAGGCTCTCTGACAGTGGGCATATTTGCTCTTTTCTAGTTTTCATCAAGCACAGTGGGGTGATGTTTTTTTGGGGTCTTTTCTCCTCCTGTAAAGCGGTGGGCCAGCTACATCTAGTAGGTGTACGAGGTAAGGTAGTGCCGAACTGTACTGCAGCAAAACGCCATCTGGTCTAGTTTGAAGTTTAGTGCCCCCGAGTTCACCTGTGCTCAGCTGGATTTTTTTTTTCCTCTTAAACAGCGCAAAAGGTCTCTCTGGTTTCTCTAAGTTAATTGGTTTGCTGGGTGAAGTAGCATTGCTGACTCTATTTTGTGGTTGATTCTGAAATGGCTGTAATGCAGTTTGCTTCCATCACTGTAGCATTTGCTTCTAAGAAGTATGCATGCTACTAGTGAATGGATTCTGGATATACTTGTATTTGATCATGCTTTCATTTAAATCATTAATGTTAATAGGTACACGGGTTTGATAGCTTTAAAATCAAGGTTGTCTTCATTATCCTGCCAGCCTTCAGCAGGTAACTAAGTTATTTACAATGCTTACATTTAAGAGATATCTTAAATAGAATAATAGAGTGTATGCAAAAAATGAAAATCTTGAAGTGTTAATGTAAGTGAAAGTCAAAAGATACATCTTCTTAGAAAGTTCCCATAATTTCAACTTTCAGCTGAAGCAATGGCTTGGTTTGGGTACCAGTTGAGTCAAGTCTACAACTATTAAAGTGTTAATATTTTTAAATTGTTAGTCATCATTTTAACAATTACAGGGAGATTTTCAAGAGCATACATTATACTTAGGCTTCCAAATATTAGTGGCTTTCAGTACAAGTTGGTTATTCAGCTACCATATACACTGCTGAGTTCCCATATAAAAAATATGTTCATGTACATTTAGATCAAGTTATTCCTTTCAGCCTCTCAGTGAAAATTTGATTTTTAAAATATATATATATAAGTATATGTATGTGTTATAAAAGAAGACAATTTCACTAATGATGTGAAAGACAGAAATAGCAACTACATAGGACATCTTCATCCCTATTAGACAATGCAGAAAAAGAAAGGCTTCTATTTTTATTCAGAGCAATACTGTCTGTCAGTCATCATGAAATTTACCTTTCTTTAAAGGGCCTGGAACCTACACAGGTTCACAGTGCCTGTGGTTACCAGTAACTAGTGAACTATACTCTTGTAATCTGATATGACATACTACAATTTTAAGTGCATATGTAGTCACATATAATACACATTATAGCAAGGCTGATGAGGATTGGAAGGAATAACTGAATTGTTAAGTGTCATAATAGTGTCTAACGTCTTTACAATTTACTACCTAGTTCTTTTATCTTCAAAGATGCCTCAGGTAATAGGGATGCTTCATGGTAAGACCTTCAGGGCAGGCACTGTATTCTTGAGTGTGCAGTACCTGCCACAACAGGGTCTGAATCTTGATTTGTACCCATGCATAGTGCCTTAAAGGGTAAAGAAAGACCAAAATGTCTTAAATTACAGATGTTTTAGAAAACTGAAAAAGAGCAAGACATTTTAACTAGTAATAAGGAGTTTAAAAGACTGTAAGAATAAAGCATAGTTTTTAAAAAAGTACCAACTAGCAATTGTACATAATAATCTTGCAGAATATTTTTAAGTACTTATGCCATTCCTTTTGATGTTTAAGTTTTCTAATAATTGATTGAAGCTTTCCAACCAATTATGTGCTCTGAGTGTTTGAAAAAAAGGGTTCTTTGCTGAGGTACCCACCTAAATCCAAATGAAACATTGTCCTTAACAAGCCACAATTTGACTAAACAGCAAGCAGCAAGAGATTTTTAAAAAGAAACTCATAAAATCTGAGATAGCAGATGGTAAATCTCAAATTGCATGCTTTAAGTAACAAGTATGTGCCTTGAAAGGAAAAGAAGCTTGCACCTAAAATTATACTGTGCAGTCTGCTTTCACAGTAAGAGGACATTTTTGGAGAGATATATAGATATATTTATTTTTTTAAGAGAGCACTTTTTTCTTTGAACTTCACTTAATGACAGCTTTGTTCTTAAGCTGCTATTAAAGGGCACTTTATATTTGGCAATCTGGGTATCAGAGATGAGGACAAATCATTATTGCTTCATTCTGCGTGAATGTTTTAACTTTCAGTCTTTTAGCTTTTAATAGTGCTTACAAAATGAAGGGGGGGGCAAGAACATGTATACTTTAATCAGGTTCAGTTTAGACCAAATAGAATAACACATTAGAGAAAAAAAGCAATTACTTAAAAATAGTTGTATTTATATTCCACAATTTGCTCAAATACTGTTTTTTTTTTTTTTTTATAAACTTTCTACAGGGTGTTTTAAAACAAGTTCTTCACATTGCTTGTCAACTATGTACTTATGGAATTTGAGGGAAATAGTTCTGGTTGTTTTTACAGTTTAACACATGTACAGTACCAAAACGATGGTGGTTAGTCACATGCAGTCCATATGAGATTCTAACATAACATTTAATGAATTTTCTGATGTTGACCACCCCTTTGATGCTGAAGGTAATGCATCTGTAGAAAGCAGTGACTGTAGGTTTGGGTTACTGCTCTCTGCATCTTCCAGTTTTTCAGTGTTGTCCTCCCAGTTAATGTGGAATCTTGTGACTCTGGGATTAGATGCCAAAATATTCCTTTGAAGCTGAGAGGGAAGAAAATACATGGATTATACTTCTCAAATTGGAGTTTATATGCATACAGAAGATGTTTTTTTCCTTTTACTAYCCATAGCCTTGTATGTGTAAAACATTTAAAAAGATAATGCATACAAAATGTAGATCTGTAGATACTACATATGTATCAGAAACACACAGTTCATTTAATCTAATATCCTGAGAAAAAATACCTTTCTTGAAGAAATTTTAAACTGTTCCTCCTGAGTTCAAGACTATGTTACAGCATTGCAAGAGTGTGCTTATCATTTTAGCCAGCTTTTAATGAAACCAATCACCCCAAAAAAGCTTGCTAGCTATAGTACTTCATTTAATGCTGCATCAATTTTGTGTTTGAAATAATTATATTAATTCCATCAACTGTCTATTTTCATCTAAGTTTACAACCTTTCCATATATTAGCATGTTCAGATTGTTTTCATTAAGTTAATTAAGCTTTTTTTTTTAAAAAAAAAGGAAAGAAAGAAAGAAAGAAAACATTCCTTAGATTTGAAATATATTAATAGAATGGCAGTGGACACACCTAGACACTACTCATATACTTGTTTCTCATGGATGAACCTCATTTTCTTTTAAAAGGTTACATGTATGAATACAGAAAAAAAGCCAGTCTTCACCAAACCTTTCACCATATTCAAGATAATACAGTTAACTTGGTAGGAAAGCAAATTATAGCTATTGGTAACTCATTATGAAAGTTAAGACTGGTTGCAGGAAAAGTCTGCTGTGGTAGTAATACTGATTTTATTCCCCAAAGAAGTGYTCTCGTATTAAATAATCCTCCCCTCATGCCAACTGAGAAGATCACTTCTTTTTCAACCTAACAGACCTATTTCCCATTAATTACAATTAAATAGGTTTAATAACCATATCTSCTTCTTGTATGTTTAAGTTCTGTCCCAAAGTTAAATTAAGAACCTTTTATACAAATACATGACAGCTTTTGCTGTCCTTTTTCATAGGAGCAAGCTAACTTTCACAGGATTTTGACTCGCTAATTTTTTTTTTTCAAGTGTTCTTTTTTCTCAAGGCATTAGGTCCAAGTAAGTCTACTGCACAGCTCATTTTAATTCTTGTCTTGGTTCAGTTTTTACCTTAAAAGACTTTTTTTTGAATTTCTTTTTTTTTAACTTTATACTTGGTCAAATTGTCTATTGATTGTCTAGTCATCCAACTTGTTCTTACTAGGTTACCAATATTCTTGCCTCATTTTATCCATAAATTTTTGAGTTTGTTTGTTAGTGACATGCAGAAACTGCAGCTCTAACAGTAGTACAGGTTGGTAGGGACTGTGTTAAATTAATGCTTAAAACCTAGTTCCAGGTTGATAGTCCTAGAAAAAAAAAAAAATGTAATTCTCTGTTTTTCCACAGAACAGAACCATCTTGTCAGCAATAGCAGAGGTAGAGGGAACCCAGCAGTTTRCTTCACAAACTTAGTGTAAAATAATAATGTTCAGTCAGTATTTCCAGCCAGCAGAAACTGTTACTGGTTTCTGAATGTTTTCCAAGTTAATGGCAACTACATGGCACTTCTGATTTGCTTCACAAAGTCTTTTTCCATTATTTGATGTCCGGTTTCATGTACTTCATAGCATCATTTGGGGTTTGGTTTTGTTTAAGAAAACCTCGTAAGTGTAGCTTTGATACATGACTACAACAGAATATGTCTTACCTTAGAAAAATCTGGTTTTACTGGTGGATTCTCTCTCAGTTCTGTTTCAGTATATTCATTGTTTACATAGTAGCCGACTCTAATAAATTCTTGACCTCGATAGGTGCATGTAATTAACACAACTGTTACACCTACTGCATCTGCATCTGGAATAAGCCCTGGATTCGGTGCATCAGCCTAAATGTGAAAGGGAAAGGTTGATTAAAATAAAAATCAATACTGTATGTTCTATCTAGCAGGAGACTCTGGAACAGTACATCTTAGCAGCTAAGTAGACTATATGCAAGCTTCAATTTTTTCTTCGTGTTAATAAGAAAATATACCTGCTTTTTCAACAACATCAACCCTGAATTTAGGATACTATCCTCTAGAGACAGAATTACTTAGAATGCAGTAATTTTGTGGGCTGAGTCTTCTCAAGGGTGATTAGAGAGTTTTGATCTAAAAGTGCTTTTAAATGTTTGACTAGCTGAACTGTTGCTTGAGCAAGTGTACTAACATCCCTCCAGTTCTACAGTGCCATTGCTCTCCAGCCCATCCTGGTAACTCAGTACAGTTTAAAAAACAAACAAACAAACAAAAAACAACATACCTTTGAAGTTAAATTGGTCTATATGCATGTATGTAACAAGACTAAACCCTTAAAAACAGACTGCAAGTTATACTCAGCAAGAAGAGAAGGACAGACGACAGTGAGGTTTAAGATGTCCCACAAATTTTTCAGGAAAGGAATAAACTGCTTTGTCTCTTGCCTCCTTCCACATGCCTAAGTTTGTTAAAATGTATGCAGTTAAATGCATCATCACTCTGAGACATTTGACATATTTCCAGTCATACATTACCAGTATGTAATTCTAATTCATAGACAGTTCTGATTATCTCCCTCTTTGTCTTTACTTACCATGGCACTGCAGTTTTTAAATAATTCCTGAAATTTGTCTTACAAAATGTGGCTTAGATCAGTCTTTTAAAATACTAGCTAATCATTTATTGATAAAATACGATACCTTGAGTCTCAGACCAAAATGAAGTAACACAAATCTAAGCATTAATGAACCTGCCTCATATTCACAATTTTGCATGAAACCTGAAGCCAGCAATTAACACCCGTGTTGTGATAAGTTAGTATTAACAATGCACATTAGAATGGTTCCAGTGTAATGAATCCTGCCTGAGAACAGAGGTGAATGGGATTAATTCTTACTGTCCCTCTTATTGCTGTTTTTCCTGTAGTATATATGTTCTCTAGCACTGCAAAATTTGGACCTAGCAGTCACGCATCATTGGCTTGTGCTCTTTGTTACTTCAATTCTGAGCCTTCGAACTACTCTAGCTTTTTAAAAGGAGCTGCAGATACTTTGCAAAAGAATTAAATGAACTGGACCCCTCAGGTACAAATCCATCAGAGGTGGAAGAAACAACAAGGGAATCAAGTGCAATACACCTTCCTCCAGTCCTGAAGGGAACAGAAAATGACCAAATGGCTTCTTAACTTGTATAGAGAAATGGAAAAGATGACCAAGGAGTAGGAGAAGCGTAGAGGCATCAAGAAATCACAAGAATTTCCAGTACAGATGAAATCACTATTTTAATTCAGCAGTCTTATTCTAACAATGCTCAGAACCATGTGATTACTTAAAATTCCACAATGAGAAATTATAGAACAATATATTGCAAAAGGATACTGTTTCATTTAAGCTCCACAAAACTTGATTCATCCCCTGGGATTTTAGCTCTTCTGGCCTTCCACTGTCATCTTATGTCACATAATGTCCTATGATACAGCTGCAAATCTACAGAAATATTCTTGCATAATCCTGCTCAACTCTCAAGCCTTGTTTTGCTGAGTGTCAAAGAGAAATTGAACACTATTTAAAAAATAAGTTTTCACAGAATTTTTTTTTAAAACTTTATGCCTTGGCTATCAAACCTCCTAATTCCCCAGGAAAAAGATGATCACAAAGAGATGAAAAAAAATGAAAAGGAAGATAGAACACATGTATGAGGAAGGGACAAGCAAGCAGCAGTAAGCAGGTATTTTGGTAGGCAAAGGAAGGCAGTATGATTAACTCCTGTATAAAAAGCACTAAATCTTAATATGCCATTTTAAAGGTAGAAATTATTTATGATATTTATGTAGTCACTCACATTGTATGTTGTCTTGAACTACCTTGCTTTTCCAAATGGTATATGTAAACAGAGAGCCATTACTGCAGAGTAGCTAACTTAGTGTAAGGTCATATTCCTAGAGAGTAAATTATTTAAGTATCCACAGCTTCAAAACAAAGTTTCTGAGAATTTATTACAAATCCTCAAGTGCATTTAATTAGAGATGAGGAATCAAGTTTCACTACTTTTATCTTGGCATTTATATCCAAATAGGCTAGGCTGTGAGACTTTAACAATTAAAAACTTTCCAAATGTTAAAAGAGACAATTGTTTAAGTCTGGGAATTGCAACGTTCTATCTTCTGAATATAAGGCCGACTTCTCAACTAATACATGCAGCTTTTGTTTCACAAAGGCAGCTTTATCATCCTTGGTATTTTTGCTGTGAGATACTCCAATTTATTAGCTGTTTCAGCCATTTTTCTATTTAGGAAAAAAAATATAGTAGATTATATCTGAAAATTTTTAAATCTGTGCAAAAGTCCTCTCTCTATGCTGTCTCTAGTGAATATCATCTCTCTTCTTTACATTATGTACTTCCTGCAGTTCTACACTTTGCCCCCATTCTGGCATTCCCACACTACTTTTCTTCATCTCCCAGGCAGCTTCAGTTTGATGAGTAGAGTAACTTCTGTCATCAGCAAATGCTTTTTACAGCATTTGGTTTTTTGGTAGCCTCCTATGTACACATTAGCAGAGTCCTACCCTCACCTCCATACTAATGCTCTTGAAGTCTCATGTACTTAGATCACAGTTACTTGCATAAGAAAAATATGTACTGAATCTCTTACAGTACCTTTTCCAATCTAAACAGAATGTTTATAGACCTACTCCAAATTTAACTGTAGTGTCATTTATCATTTATAACCAGGCTATAATTGATGAGTCTATTCTACCAAAACTGCAAACCCCACACATTTCATTTTCCATGTTTTCCTATGTGACACAACTAAAATATACCTTTATGAGCCCCTTCCCGACACTCCTTCTCATCACCATCAACAATGAATCTTTAATTTAACTGAGATTAATGCATCTTTTAAATTACAACTATAAATGCCAGCTATTTTCTCTGGATAAAGTGCTACAGGATAGCCTCTTTCAAGGCTACTACAGGATCACCTGCTTCTGATCAACTAATGCCATAAGCTAAAGCAGCTTGAAAATGGAAGAATTGTTAATAAAGGATGAGTTTGTTAAACATCTGCTTTATTTATTGTGATTAAAAATTAGGCCTAGCTCCAAAACCAAACAGGAATTTTCAAGATTGATTTGCACGTATGTAGTTGATAAGTGTAGCCTCCAGTCTCATCTTAATAGCTGTTCCTTTAGCCTGCCCTGTTAGAAAGTCTCCCTTTATTTGCAAGTTTCATATGTACCCTGAAGCTTTCAAGTAATTGAGGCTTACATGTTTAATCAAGAAGCCTTACACATTTGTCTCACAAACCTCAACAATATATTTTTAAAACAGTTGTAATGACTATGGGGAATAAGAAACGCACATTCATTGAAAAATGTTTGTTCTCCAGTGCGTATTTGCCCTTAAAACAGTTACATGAATTTCCAGCACTTGGGAAGGTAGCATAGTTCCTATATAGTAAGCTGTTCTGTTTAAATCTGATTTTCCAGCTGATGGATTTTATTGACAGTTTACAAGACAAAATACTAATAATTAGATTGGATAAATAGATAAAAAATGAGCTAAATATTATAGTATTGATATAAAAGCTTGTCTAAAACTTAAGTCTGCTTTATTTTTTTCTCCCCTCTCATTGACCTAAAATGGAAAACAGACTAGGATATTAAGCCATCTTGGTACTGCTCTTTCTCCATCTTCCTTTCCTCAGTTACTCCTTCTTAATAACTTCTGGCTTTAACAGAAGTATTTCATAGCATTGTCAAACTCCAGAATTTGTGGGACAGTCTTGATTTCAAACACCTCCTAAATGTCTGCTACCTACCATTGAAATTCTGTCTTATTTTACAAATTACTATATTGTATTACAATTTAGCCTGCTTAGTCAAATGTCACAGTTGAAACAGAACTGAATTCATGATTGTTCTGCCCAAGTTTTACAATTACAGTTTATATCTTCTGAAGAAGTTGTCTACGTTAACCTGATTCTCCAAATTGCCTGCAACTGCCACCAACCAGCAGAACTAAGCTGATCATGCTAGCGTAAACCAGATAATAGGCACTCAAGTATCGGGTGGCCTGGAGTATGTTTATATACCAGACTGGTCAAAATTACTAGTAGCTACAGGAACAGTGCTTATATTAATAACGCTAATTATTGATCCCACAAGTGAAAGTATTACGATGGAAATATTAGGTGCAAAAACCATCAGTTCATGAACAGACTTTCAAGTAAGGTGCATCATACATAAAGAGATGTCTGAAATACTTTTCTAGCTAACCATTATTTTTTGAGTGCCACTTAGTTTTATACAGTCATCTTTAAACATCAAACACAACTCTTTTAGAAACAGTTGAATCAACAAACTTACCTGAAATACAAACATGTGTCTGCCCGCAGGAACAGGTCCAACTAAAACAGAGTCTAACACTTGATCATACTCCTCGCTTTCAGCTGAACCCACGTAAATTATTTTCCATTCCAAATCTACAGTAAAAGAAAAGTAAACAAGAAAAAAAATTACTTATCATTACAGTTAAGGATCTTCCACTCTTGCCTCTCTACTGTTCTGCTTCATGTAAAATTTATTCTATAGCAACTGGCCTAAAGGAATAAGGGACCTGTCTTCATGGAGGTTATCATGGAAAAAGTTCTAGTTCGCATGAACTGGACCATCCCACCATCCTTCTCCATTTAGTTAGTACTTGAGGAACCCCCCCTATTTCTTTAGTCAAGTTAATTTTCAAATTTTATAGCGAGGACAGGACTCACATATTTGTTGGCAGATGTGTTCAGAATTGTATCAAAAGCTGTCTGAATGGCCCCAGCATAACAATGAAGCCTACGTCCTCAGTGTGGCATGCCCTAAGCATTGACTTCCTTCCCAAAAGTGGAACAAATTCCACTTTTTACACACTCATATACATATCTTATACCATACAAATCCAGTAAGGTAGTTAATTGAATAAAAGCATCCACCATGCAAGCACCAGATATGCTATCTGTATGCCCCCATTGTTTCACAAACAACTTGTGTGACCTGATATACAAAATTGTGATTAGATCATATTCTCATTGAAGATACTGGTGTTAGGATTTTGTCCATATCCTGAAATGGAATTACAGGCAAAAACATTAAATGTAACATTTTGCTTCCAAACATAATGCAACAAATTTGAGCATTTCTTACAATTCATAGGTTTTTCTGCCTTGCCCTCTCCAACATAGGTGTTTGAAAACTGAAATAGCAAATTAGCATTCATTGGCTTTTTCTGGGCCAGCAATTCACTTTCACTTTCTGATTTAAGAACACATGTATAGATACAGGCATATAAAACTAACCCTAGAAGTTTTTTTTTTTTTTAATATAAGAAAACATGGCCACCATCATGCAAGAATGTGACTAAAAATTCAGTAATTTTTGTAATGAAACTGTTGTTTCAAAACAGTGCCTTAAAAATGGACATGGTACATTTTATATTGTTTTTACTGTACAAGTAGCACCCTGATTATGTATGGAAAAGCACTAACCTGTATCCTATTCCATTTACTTTATTCGCATCCTCCACAAAATCCAAAGGTCTGTGTTACAGTTTCTTGATGCAGGACTGAAACTTAAGCAAGAAAAAACTACCAGAATTTGACTGCTTTAGGATTGCAGTCAACTATTTTTCTTCATTAATGCAGTCCTTTTGTTTATCACACTTAGCACTAATACAAGTTTTCAGCTTTAAAGTAACTTACTTATCAGGGCTTAGGAAGTGATTTTATTCTTTTGTACAGACCACTGGCCGGGTACTGTATCAGAGGTTTTATTTACCTTGTAAGCATCTACTATTAGCTACTGCCAATACTGCATGCAGGCTACTAATCCAGGTGAATTAGTGACCTGTTTTGTCAAGGTCAGTGCAAGTCACCACACATACAAGTGAGTACTTTTAGGCTACGTTGTTCAAGATTATCATGCCATCATTTGCTATTATTCCAGGAGTACAGTATGAAACTTGTTTTAGACTAATATTTAGTACTGAAAAAACTTTTTAAATATGTAACTTTAAAATTACATGTTTAACAGGTTGATCCAGTGCTTTTTAGGATTCTTGATATGGAATGAGAACTTTAAAGAGGGGGCTAGACTTTATGAATTTACTTCTAGACTAGTAGTGCACACGACTGCCTGAAAAAAAAAGGACAGCAGACAGATATATTTGCATGTGAAAGCTAAAATAACCACAGCATTTTCTTCATAAACTATAGGAAGGTTAAGTTTAATTTTAGTTTTCTGTGTGGAAGATACTGTCCTGCATTTRTCCGGTAGCCCAGCTTGCACTCAGAGGGGGGAAGGGAATGGAGAATTTTGCGGCACACTAATTCTTCTCATCCCGATTGTCCTGGATTATGTGTGATGTAAACGCGCGGAGTGCGGAGCGTGACGCGCAGCTGGGCACAACTGGAAGGGGAGGCGAGGCGAGGCGAGACGCCCGGCCCGCTGCCCGGCTGCAGGCCGGGGGCACCTCCAGGGAGGCGAGGCCGAGCGGAGGCAGCCAGCCCCCTCGCAGGCTAACGCCCCGGGGAGCTCTGGAGCCGGGAGCGCCGGCGGCGGGCGGCCGGGGCCTGGGCCTGGGCCGCGCTCGCTCCGCGTTCCGGCCACCGGCACGTGCGAGCAGCAACCGTTACAGAAGCAGGCGGGACGAAACCGACCTAACAACAGAAGCCCCCTCCCCCCCACACACATACTATCACCTCCGAACTGAAGTTTTTCTTCCCCCTTCCCTCACACCGCTGGCGCCGCCGGTTGCGATGGCCCCGCCGAGGCTC